>NC_044031.1:330228524-330573326 GCF_901765095.1 Microcaecilia unicolor | reverse complement strand
TTCCAAATTTAAAAATACATAATTAGTGAACGTTCACATTTTTCACATAAATGGTCCAAATGTCCCTGAAAACATAAGATTCCTCTTAAAATTAAAACACAGTTCCCACTATATTCACTATCAACAGGTGCTAAAATTAAATGCCCTGAAGCCAAGTTTCCAGTATAAAGCCCAAACACTGAATTAAACCATCAAAATGTGTTTTTTTTTTTTAAGAACTCAGACCATCCTAACTCACCTCCTTGGGACCCTCACAGACCCCAACAACCCCAGAAAAAATAATTTAAAAATTTTCCCAGAACCCAAGCACCACTAAACCAAAATACAGAATTAAAAATTTAAATAGATAAATTGAAGGCACATAGGACCTCTTATCTGACTCCCTATAGGTTGTCCAGGTGGTCCTCTTCCTTTGATGGGCTCTGGAATGTCCTTCAGCAACAGTGGGAGCAAACCCGCAATTTACCATGGGAACTCCATCGAAACTTTAAAAAATGTAATCCCCGGTTTGAATTGAGGCCTACCTGGAGCTCCAGATGCGCACCACACATGTGTAAACGTTCGCGCATGCACTAGAGCTCCAGCAGCCAGGCCTCAGGTGAGCCATTTTCCTGCTTCTCTTAGCCTGCCTGCCTTCATTTTTGGCCCAGACAGCATTGTGGCTTCAGCCCCCTTCAGTGACCCAAACCCAAAACATGTCCCAGCATTAGCCACCAATGTTGTGGATGGGCCAGTGATGACCTGGGATGGTCCCCAGCACCTTGTTCCACAGGTAAAAATTGTAATTTTTATTTTTAACCTTTGGTTACACTAAACCAAAACCAGTTATTTTGTGGGCAGTCCACAGGCAGAGTTGGCACTTATGTGGTTGTGCCAATATTCAGGGCTTAAACACATAAAAAAAGACTGCATTAAATCCAGTCCTATCTTTATTTGGGTCACCTTATGTGGTTAAGTGCTGAATATTGCACTTAACCACATATGCAACATCTAGCCACGTATGACTGGATATTAATGCCAATGCCTGGGCATGGCCTGGCATTGAATATCCAGAGATAATGCTGGCAGCTGCAGGAAGAAAAAAAAACAACCTGACAGCCGTTGGCTGGATATTTATACCTAAATTAAAAAAAATATATATATATTGTAATTTTAAACCATCTAATGCATTTTGCAGGAGTAGTAAATCTAGCAGTTTTATTTCTAGTGGTAGAACTGCAAAACTACATAAGGGGTCAGAAGTGTCATTTTTGAACCCAGGCACTGACATTTTAGGAGCAGACAGGGATTCTTTCTGCACCTACTAGGAAACCCTGGTGGCTGAAAGATATGTGGTCTACTGGGGATAGGGTATTGATGGGGTGATGTTAGGGATACAGGGATGGAGGAAGATTACCTCTTCAACTACTGGTCCTTTTAAGAGATACCAATGGAGTACCACTGGAGACCTGCTACATTCCTCCAGCAGGAACCCATGTCTTCTGTATGTTCTATACATATTTTACAAAAGTCTCGTACAACTAAATTATTAATTGTACTACCACTAAAAGAAATAACTCATGCTGTCATTGCACACATTGTTTTGTGTTAGCATATACTACTACTACTACTACTATTTAGCATTTCTATAGCGCTACAAGGCGTACGCAGCGCTGCACAAACATAGAAGAAAGACAGTCCATGCTCAAAGAGCTTACAATCTAATAGACAAAAATAAAGTAAGCAAATCAACTCAATTAATGTGTACAGGAAGGAGGAGAGGAGGGTAGGTGGAGGTGAGTGGTTACAAGTGGTTACGAGTCAAAAGCAATGTTAAAGAGGGGGCTTTCAGTCTAGATTTAAAGGTGGCCAAGGATGGGGCAAGACGTAGGGGCTCAGGAAGTTTATTCCAGGTGTAGGTGCAGCGAGACAGAAGGCGCGAAGTCTGGAGTTGGCAGTAATGGAGAAGGGAACAGATAAGAAGGATTTATCCATGGAGCGGAGGCACGGGAAGGGGTGTAGGGAAGGACGAGTGTGGAGAGATACTGGGGAGCAGCAGAGTGAGTACATTTATAGGTAGTAGAAGAAGTTTGAACAGGATACGAAAACGGATAGGGAGCCAGTGAAGCGACTTGAGGAGAGAGGTAGTATGAGTAAAGCGACCCTGGCGGAAGACGAGACGGGCAGCAGAGTTTTGAACCGATTGGAGAGGGAGAGGTGACTAAGTGGGGGCCAGCAAGAAGCAGATTGCAGTAGTCTAAGTGAGAGGTGACAAGGGTGTGATGAGGGTTTTGGTAGAGTGCTGGAATGAAAGGGGCGATTTTACGGATGTTGTAAAGAAAGAAACGACAGTTCTTGGCGATCTGCTGGATATGATCAGAGAAGGAGAGAGAAGAGTCAAAGATGACCCCAAGGTTTCGAGCTGAGGAGACAGGGAGAATGAGAGAGCCATCAACAGAAATAGAAATGGGGGGAGTGGGGAGGTGGGTTTGGGGGGAAAAATGAGAAGCTCGGTTTTGGTCATTTTTAATTTTACTGTGCATTCTTTCATATTAGCACATGCCAAAAACCAATTCAATTTAATAAAATAAACAAGAAAATCATAAACAAAACAAAACTACAATGGAAAATATTCCCCTGCATAGCCACAATTTCTACCTTCAATCCAGAACTCCACAATACTCACCATCTTACCATCAAGCTCTGTGAGAATCACAAGAGCTACCATAATCAGGGGTCCCTTTACTAAGCAAAGCTAAAAACTGGCCAGCACTATCCCCAGCACGTCTCTTTCCTGTGTGCTGATGCCACTTTAAGCGTGGAGGTAAAATGGCTCAATTTTCCATTATTCCTATTAATAGCCGTGTGATAATTTTCCCATTAGCGCATGGCCATCAGCATGTGAGCACTTACTGACACCTATTTTCTATGCAGTAAGAGTTCATGCTCTAAACATGTGCTAATCGGTTAGTGTGTGGCGATGTAGCTACGTTAATGGATTAGCACAGAACATGCCTACTGTCCTCCCACAGACACGCTACCAGCTCTAAAATATAAATTCTATGTTTTAAGACTTGAGTAGCGCGCACAATCCCAAAACTACTGCAAGAAGTGTGAGCACATGCCATGATATGGTTTTTAACCTGCAGCAATGCAGTTTAGTAAAAGGACCTCTCAGTATGGGTGTTTCATGAATATCTGCCTGCCATTTCCATCCTCCTTTACTTTCATCCCATTCACCAGATTCTCTTATTTTCTGCACCTGCTTTGCTTTCTTATTTAAGCAACAGCTAATGCTGATAATACTTGGATGTGCATTTTAATGCTAGCAGCTGCTGTGTGACACAGGATGAATGTAAACTGTTAGGCTAAATTGTGACAAACTGTCTTCCTTTGATGAGTAAATAAGATAACAATGATTCCATATTCTCCACAATGGTTTTTTTTTTCCTTTATTGCCTTTATGTGGAAGAACTGTTTGCTTCATCAATCTGAGCACCTACATGAAAAATTACATTACAAAATTATGAAATTCAAGTAAACTTTAAATACATCATTAGACTGACATCATTAAAATTAAAGTTTTTTGGTAGAAACTCAATTATTAGTTGTTGTACTTACTAGACCAAAAATGCTTAAAGTAATCAATAGTTAACAATACTGGGGCCCTTTAACAAAGGTGCATAAAGGCCTACACGTGTCCAGCATACACCAAAATGGCATTACCGCCTGGCTACCACATGCCCCGGGCAGTAATTCTGAATTTGGCACATGTTAAAAACACGCAGTAGAAAATAATTATTTGAATCATGCAATGTTTTTCAAGCTGTTTATCTTTGAAGTACTGTTCTTTACAATTCTTTGGAAATTGTTGTTTCTTTTGAAACAAACGTACTGTACGTAACATAGTAACATAGAGGGGCATAATCAAACGGGGGCACCCATCTCTAAGGGCGCCCATGTCCGGGGACGGTCCAGGGAATGGGCGGAGCCAACCATATTATCGAACAAGATGGGCGGCCATCTTTCGTTTCGATAATACAGTCGGGGCCAGCCAAATCTCAACATTTAGGTCAACCTTAGAGATGGTAGCCGGACTTAGAGATGGCCAGCCTCGGTTTTCGACGATAATGGAAACCGAAGTCGGCCACCTCAAAAACAACCAAATCCAAGCCATTTGGCCATGGGAGGAGCCAGCATTCCTAGTGCACTGATTCCTCCCTCACATGACAGGACACCAACCGGGCACCCTATGGGGCACTGCAGTGGACTTCAGAAATTGTTCCCAGGTGCATAGCTCCCTTACCTTGGGTGCTGAGCCCCCCAACCCCCCCCAAAATCCACTACCCACTACCCACAACTGTACAACAGTACCATAGCCCTTAAAAGGTAAAGGGGGGCACCTACATGTGGGTACAGTGGGTTTCGGGTAGGTTTTGGAGGGCTCCCATTTACAGGTGGGGGGGATGGGCCTGGGTCCGCCTGCCTGAAGTGCACTGCAGTACCCACTAAAAGCTGCTCCAGGGACCTGCATAGTGCTGTGATGGAGCTGGGTATGACATTTGAGGCTGGCATAGAGGCTGGCAAAAAATGTTTTTTAATTTTTTTTTTGCGGGGGTGGGGGGGTTGGTGACCACTAGGGGAGTATGGGGAGGTCATCCCGATTCCCTCCAGTGGTCATCTGGTCAGTTCGGGCACCTTTTCAAGGCTTGGTCGTGAACAAAAAGGGACCATGTAAAGTCGGCCAAATGCTCGTCAGGGCCGCCCTTCTTTTTTCCATTATCAGCTGAGGATGGCCATCTCTTAACCACACCCACACCCCACCTTCGGTACACTGCCAACACGCCCCCTTGAATTTTGGCCGTCCCTGCGACGGAAAGCAGTTGAGGCTGGCCAAAATCGGCTTTCGATTATACCGATTTGGCTGCCCTTAGGAGAAGGGCGCCCATCTCCTGATTTGTGTCAGACGATGGGCGCCCTTCTCCTTCGAAAATAACCTGGATAATAACATAGTAGATGACGGCATAGAAAGACCTGCACGGTCCATCCAGTCTGCCCAACAAGATAAACTCATATGTGCTACTTTTTGTGTAAACCTGACCTTGATTTGCATCTGCCATTTTCAGGGCACAGACCGTAGAAGTCTGCCCAGCACTAGCCCCGCCTCCCAACCACTAGCCCCGCCTCCCAACACCAGCTCTGCCACCCAAAATCCGCTAAGTTTCTGAGGATCTATTCCTTCTCAACAGGATTCCTTTATGTTTATCCCATGCATGTTTGAATTCCGTTACCGTTTTCATCTCCACCACCTCCCGCGGGAGGACATTCCAAGTATCCACCACTCTCTCTGTGAAAAAATACTTCCTGACATTTTTTGAGTCTGCCCCCCTTCAATCTCATTTCATGTCCTCTAGTTCTACCGCCTTCCCATTTCCGGAAAAGGTTCGTTTGCAGATTAATACCTTTCAAATATTTGAAAGTCTGTATCATATCACCCCTGTTTCTCCTTCCTCCAGGGTATACATGTTCAGGTCAGCAAGTCTCTCCTCATACATCTTGTAATGCAAATCCCATACCATTCTTGTAGCTTTTCTTTGCACCACTTCAATTCTTTTACATCCTTAGCAAGATACGTAGGAGATCATATAGAGCTCCTTGGTTTACTGCAGAACTTAAAACTCAAAAGTGTGAACTGAGGAAATCTGAATGTTCCTGGAAGAAATATCCATCCAGAGTTACTTTAGAAGAGTATAATTGACAACTTCAGATTTATAGTACTTCTGTATTTAATGTTAAAAAGGAATATTTCAACAGAATTATTGAATCTGCCTCAGATCAATCTAAGGAATTGTTTTATGTTGTGTCCAGCTTTGTAGCTGTAGGGAAATCCAATATGTCATGTGATTCCTCGCTGAGTACTCAAAAGTTTGCTGTGGGTATTTCAGAAAAAGTAGGTTATATGGAGGGGCATTTTTGAAAGTAACGTCTAAGTCAGAATTTGGACGTTTTACAAAGACGTCCAAATTCAGAAGCAGGGAGAAGGTCATTTTTGAAAAAAGATGGACGTCCATCTTTCATTTCGAAAATACCAAGGATGTCATTAGATTTGGACGTCTTTGACGTTCAGTGATTTTTGAAACCAAAGACGTCCAAGTCAAAAACATTCAAAGTCAAGCCATTTGGATGTGGTAGGAGCCAGCATTTGTAGTACACTGGTCCCCCTGACATGCCAGGACAGCAATCGGGCACCCTAGGGGGCACTGCAGTGAACTTCATAAAATGTTCCAAGGTACATTGTTCCCTTACCTTGTGTGCTGAGCCCCCCAAAACCCACTATCCCCAACTGTACACCATTACCATAGCCCTTATGGGTGAAGGGGGCACCTAGATGTGGGTACAGAGGGTTTCTGGTGGGTTTTGGAGAGCTCACTGTTTTCTCCACAAATGTAACAGGTAGGGGGGTATGGGCCTGGGTCCACCTGTCTGAAGTGCACTGCACCCACTAAAACTGTTCCAGGGACCTGCATGCTCTGTCATAGACCTGAGTATGACATCTGAAGCTGGCATAGAGGCTGGCAAGTAATATTTTTAATAATGTTTTTTGAGGGTTGGAGGGGGTTAGTGACCACTGGGGGAGTAAGGGGAGGTGATCCCTGATTCCTTTCAGTGGTCATCTGGTCATTCCTGGCACCTTTTTGTGCCTTATTCATAATAAAAACAGGTCCAGGTGAAAATGTCCAAGTTTTACTCATGGACGTCTCTGCTTTTTTCCATTATGGGTCAAAGACGTCCAAGTCTTTGGAACGCCGAAGTCCCACCTTCACCACGCCTCCAATACACCCCCTTGAAATTTGGACGTCCTTGTGACGTCCGATTTATGCCACTTTTTGGACATCAATCTCTTTCGAAAATGCATTGTGTTTTTTTTCCCAATGCGAGTAACTCTTACTGTATGTTTGATTATTGTTCTCCCTCAGTTCTGAAAGCTATGAAGGATGTTGTTGCCGAAAAGTTTGTTGACATAGTTAAAATTCTTTGTCTGAAAGTTCTGTTCCATATTCTTTGAAAAGAGTGGTTGTTAGACCTCTTTTAAAGAACCAATCACTTTGAGTAAATCAGGTTGAAAATTATAAATTGATTTCTTCATTACCATTTTTGGAAAAGGTTTTACTAAGAGTCATTTATGAGCAATTAGTAGACTTTTTAGAGGCTGGAGATATCTTGAATATAGTTTCTGCAAACTTCATGATACTGAATCTTTTTTATTATCATTTGTAGATACTATTAGAGATGGATTTGATCATGGTGATCACTTTTTCCTTGTGAGTCTAGATATTTCAGCGGCATTTGATACTATCAGCCATAAAATTTTGTTGAATCGATTGCAATCAATTAGTATTTCTTGGACTGCTTTACAATGGTTTGCATCTTTTTTTTTTATCTTACAGAAGGTTCTATGCCCCCTGTTTAAAAAGCTGCACAGCAATGCCGACATCCCATTCAAAGTGAATGTGAAATATGTCAATGTAAACCAATGTCAATCTGAGCTTTTTATGCAACACTGGAGTACCTCAGAGTACAATTTCCATGGTTCATCACCTTAGTATCACAGAGATACAATTAGAAGTTTTTAATCAATAGTCCTGATATACACACTCTTACTGTCCTAGAAAATGAATGAGGCTGGCTAAAGCTGGGATGTCTGAAACTGGCCTTATTTGGTGGATCTGAGGCAAACTAAAGAAACAAGGTTTATCTACTGCTGCACTGTGAGAGACCATAGCCAATTCACAGTTGAACAATATGCCCAAAACAGAGGCCTGCTGTCTTCTTTGAATTATCTAAGCCTACAGAGTTAAAACTGGATGAAAAGTATAAATGGTAGATTTCTAAATCTACATAAGATAGACATGGGGAAACCACTGCTTGCCCTGGGATTGGTAGCACGGAATGTTGCTACTATTTGGGTTTCTTCCATGTACTTGTGACCTGGATTGGCCACGGTTAGAAACAGGATACTGGGCAAGATGGATCATTGGTCTGACCCAATATTGTTATTCTTATATTATGACTTCCATTTTTCTATGTCATTCAGAAATTTGATTTGGAAAGGCAATTGTTCATCCTTCAAACAGGACCTTTCTTTGCAGGGACCTGAATCAGGATATAACTGTATGGCTACTGGCATACATCAAAAAGAGTACACAGCTGGGAAATTGGTATTTTGTGTCATTTTTTATGACATTTACAGGAATTTTCATGTTGTTTTTTTATTATTGCCCAAATTATGACAGAAGCAAAGCCATTCTCAGATAATATTCACTCTTTTGCAAACAGTGCACACAATTTAGTTAAAGAGTGCACTGTTTTTACAGAGTTCACACTCCTTCCCAGTGTGCAAGCCTGCACTATTTGTCACATGTGAACTAATTTGTGCATGCACAATGGTTTGCATATGTGTAATGGTTCAACTGTTGAGAAAAAGTGTGCTCTTTTCTATTCGAATGCACTATTTGTAAAAGAGTGTACATTATATTCAGTGAATAAAATACACACATACGCACACACAAAAAAAGTCATTTTTCCCCCTGCTCATTTTCGTTGTTGAAAACATGCAACAACATGTGATATTTTGTTGACTTTCCCATGTCTTTACAAATAGCAGCCTATCTATAACATCTAATAGAAATGAAAGAAATTAAACCAAGCCAAGAGGCGAGGCCATGACAAAATATGATCACACACGCCCTAACCTAAGTCTGTGGTCTATAGTTGAGCATGTCAAAACCACACTAATTTCTAGGAATAGTACAATGAATATCTACCCCTGTCTAACAAAACATAGAAGGCAGCCAAGGAAGGATACTAGGACAACAAGCCAGCAAAAGCCAGATTAGAAGCAATATATAGCTCTTTTATTATGCTGCGCTAAAAGGTGCCCTTTGCTATGACTAGAGCATAGGTTACCCCATGCTCTGAGGCCACCTTTAGCATAGCTGTAAAATGGCTGAGTTTTCATTTCCTCAATTAATGGCCACCTGCTTATTTCCCAATTAGCATGTGGTCATTAGCACTTGAATCCTTACTGATACCTATTTAGTAGGAGAAAAGGGCTCACATGCTAACCATGAGCTAATTGGTAGGCGTATGGCAATTTAGCTGTGCTGATTAGCTCTGGGCACACCTACTCTCCACCCCCCCCCCCCCCCAAACATGTCCGCAGTAATAAAAAATACAAAGTATTTTTTTAGTGCCTGGGAAGAGTGCATAGCCAACACTACCGTGGGATGCCTGAGCACACCCTGTGGTAGTACAATTTCCTGCACAGTGAGCACATCTTAGTGTTTATTGCTGCTTAGTAAAAGGACTCCATAATACAGTAGAAGTCCAAAAATCCAGTTGCCATAAATCCAGACCCCTAAAAAGTGTGTTATTTGGACTGCCCGAGAATCCAGACTACAAGAACTGCACAATTTCTCCCTCTCTCCTGCCTCCTCCTCCTCCCCACCACAACATACACGGTCTGGCATCTCTCCTGCTGCTCTCGGCTCTGCCCACGCCTCTCTGTCACTCAGTGTACAATATCTTTTCAGAAGTCTTTCATGCTACACCACCAGTGGCAGTCTTACAGGCTGCCTATGGCCTGCACCAGGCCTTTTCCTCTGACCGTCCCACCCTTCCAGAAACAGGAAGTTGCATCAGAAGGGGCAGGATGAGTCAGCGAGAAAGGCCCAGTGCAGGCCGGAGGCTTGTGAATAAAGCTGCAACTGGTGCTGTAGTACAGAAGACTTTTGAAAATATATTGTACACTGGGGGATTGAGAGAGAGCTACAAGCAGGGTCCGGAGGAAAGAGATGCCAGACCATGCGGGAGGAGGGGGAGACAGCCACGGTGTGCCTCCTTTGGGAAAGAAAGAGAGACGTTGCATGGGGAAGAAAGACACACGTTGCATGGGGAAGAAAGACACAGAGAGATGCTGGATGGGGAAGAGAGACACTGGATATGAATTTTAAAAGTACTGCCTGAGAATCCAGAAAATCCCAAAATGCTAACTGACCCAATCCCCAAACATCCAGATTTTTGGACTTGTACAGCTATTCTGGCCTTAAAGATTTTACAACTGGTATAACACTGTTCCATCAACTGGCCCCCCCAAAAGGGCAGGTTATCTGCTGGATGGTAATTATCAGTGATTCAGGATCTAAAGCAGAAATAGAAGACAAACACTTGTTGACTTCAGTTTAAACAGAAAAACACAATCCTGCAGGGAAGCATTTAATATTGTATTTAATACTTCCAGCAAGCCTGACCTAACTTTCTTGATTAATTTGAATGAAAAAAACTCTGTGAGACAGATCATTGGCTTAAATGCAGACAACTTTTATCTGTGTCCTCAAAACTAAGCTCCATAAAAGAAGATGTATGATGTAATAATTTTCAGTGGCAAAAGAATGGCTTAATACAGCAGCCCTAGGATCAATCTCTAAATCAGTAACTAGTTTAACAATTTTAGCAGAAAAATCGAGTCACTGCAGAAAGTCAGGATTTTCTTAATCCATGTCTCAGCATAGTTGATAGGCAGCAGTTAGGTGACATTCACAATAGGGGATTTTCTAAATACAATAAAGAGTACATCTGAATTGTAGAAGTCAGAGAAAATCAGATGCAGGAAATATGACAGCATCTTGGATAGCCCAGCAGTTGTGATATACTGTAACAAGATGTGAGGGTTTGGAACAAGAAGCAGCTTGAATGTGGTAGTGTAGGACAGTAGTTCCCAATCTTAGTTGCTGTTGCTGTGTCTCCTTTTCTACCAGCTTCCTGATGAAGTCAGATCCACGGGACCACCCTGGTCTTATAGTAATAATTTTAGAGAAGGATGCAGTAACAGATATAAAAAGTGATGATCTGACTCCCTCTGCAGGATTCAATATGTAAGATTTATGTTCATTCGATCATAGTTTTAAAGGTCTAGAGCAGGGGTTCTCAAGCCAGTCCTTGGGACACACCCATCAGTCAAGTTTACAGGTACCCGCAAAGAATATGCATGAAATAGATTTGGAGGCAATGCATGCAAATTTATCTCATGCATATTCATTGTGGGGTATGTTGAAAACCAGACTGGCTGGGTGTGTCCTGAGGACTGGGTTGAGAACCACTGGTCTACAGGAACATGTGATGTAAATTAAGTTACTAGGGCAAATAACATCATAAACCATATTCTTAGAAATGCAACAAGTACTGAATCTCAAAGAGGGGCATAATCGAATGGCTTTATCGCGATAAGTTTATCATATGCATATGTTTTATTTTTAATTTTTATTATTATTTTTATATTATCTTATAAAATTGCCACACATATACTTTTAAAGTTTATAAGTTTATATAATTTATAATATTCATTGTTTTAACTTTTTCTGTAGATATTAATTTTTTCTGTTTTTTTTTATCATACATATCATATATAAATGTACTTTTTATAGACTCCTGATGCAGGCCTGACGGCCGAAACACGACGTTGTGTCGAGTCTTCAAACCTTCAGTAAAGTTTTTTATTTAAGAACATCCTCCAGTTTCTGGTATCCTTGGTCGTACTCCCACTTTTTACACATTATTGTTTTTACCGTGGGGTGCTTGAGTTTTCCGCTTGCTGGCAGATCTTCTCTCATATTGCCACCAGTACTCCTTACATACACTTGAGGGGTGGTATCCCCAAGCTTCCAAACCCTTTACTGCTGGGTTATCGCCACACAAACCATTTCCGGGGATTTTCTTTTCCCCCTGGAAATGGCATGTGATCAGGGTTGGACTACCGCTAGCAGCCGCGTTGGGCAGGTGGTAGTCCCGGAAGAGCGGTCCCTCAAATTGCAGTTTTATATATCTGCGGACAACATTACAATGTTGATACATTTTACCCCATGTATTTTATTTCATGAAGCTAATATGTTGCATTGCTTACAGGCAGTTGATGCCTGGGTATTCCCACTTAGACTGAAGGTAAATAAAGAAAAAAAATAAATTCCTTTGGATTGGTTCTCTGACCTTTCTGAAAGATAATCCCATTGTTAAGGTTGGTAATTTTGACCTAAGACTTGATTCAGTTTTGAGAGTGTTAGGCATGGAATTAGATAGTGTAGAAATATGCTAGCCTTTGCTCTCAGTAAAATGCAGGCCAATGGCTCAGGCTCAGGCTAAAGAGATAGGCCTGTAAAAATCAGAGATCACCTTTGACACAGTTACATTTCACTGTAGCAAGTGCTGAAATGAGGTAATTGAGAGCTGACAGAGGGTGGGGGAAATCTACTCTGTAAACAATGAGGAGACTGGCACCTACAAGACGTCATGAGCAAGATTGTTGTGGTTATGTAGAGATAGTACTGGGTCAGCTGCACCCTGGGTGAGAACATCCAAAGGGCGAGGGCTAGAGGAAGGTTTGAGAACATGTGAAGTCATTCTGATCAACTGATAAGGGCCAAGAACCCTGGTGAAAAAGCTGGGGTCCATTGGAATTAATGGGGCCAAAAATGGTATAAAAAGCAGTCTGAAGGGTACCGCGCGCTAGAAGGCTCTAGAAGACAGAAGAGAGGGATCAGATTGCACCTGTTGTGTGATCCAGAGATGGATGCCTGATTTGCCTGTACTACTGTTGGTGAGATTGTAATAAACTATCTTCTTATATCCCAGTGAGTCCTTCTGATTATGGAGTTTGTTAATTCCTGGACTGTGTAAAGAGCAGTCTGGGGAAGTATGAGATCAGAAAAGTTGGTGGGAACACGCAAATTATTTACAATAGTCAACTTTCTCTTAATATTCAGGTCAATAAGGTGCTTAGTAAATCTTTCTACTGACTTAAAAGCTGCAGGCCTTCTGTAAAAATTTTGAACTAGCTGTCTTTCATTTAATGGTGCAGTCATTAATACTGTCATTATTGGACTATTGTAATTCAATCTATATTGGCTGCACAAAAGCTCTTAAAATGAAGCTGCAGAGGGTACAAAATTCCACATTTCTCAGCAAATAAATATGATTCTATTTCCCCTCTTATGTTACAGCTGCACTGGTTACCAGTGGAGGTCAGGTTACAGTTTAAGATTTTGGTTTTAAATTTTAAAGCTTTTATAGAGATTCCCTGTGTTATCTAATTGATCATTTTGTTTTTCTTAATAGGAACTATAGTAGAGCTACTAGAAATCTTTTTATGTTAGGCTACCATTTGTAATGTAAAGGCTATGTGCCCTCTAAAGTCCTCACTAACCTATTAAGCAGCCTCTAGTTGCAATTCTCTTCCTTCTTTTCTTAGGCAAACAGTACATTATTATGAATTTTCAAAATTACTAAAGACTTTTTCTTTTCAGAAAATATTTTCCTTAATTTATAGATGTTAAATTTTGTTTCTGATGATTGTGCTTATTTTGTACAACTATCTGGAGTATGCTCCTTTGGTTGATGTTATCCACTAAGAACTTGTTGGTTATAGCAGGCTATAAGACCTTACTGTAAAAGTAGAAAGGGCCTCAAAATAAGTACAAGCCTCAAAGCACCACTGGGCATGCACTTATAGAAATAAAACTTGTCATCAGACTTTAAACCCAGCAAATGGAGAGAAGTAAGGTGGACAGACAACAAGTGAAAAGCAGACCCTATATCCACCTTAGCGAATGAGGTCCCAGGATATAGAAAATGTAACATAAGAACATAAGAATAGCCATACTGGGTCAGATCAATGGTTCATCTAATCTAGTATCCTGTTTTCAACAGTGGCCAATCCAGATCACAATTTCCTGGCAGAAACCCAAATAATAGCAACATTCCATGCTAGCAATCCCAGGGTAAGCAGTGGCTTCCCTATGTCTACCTCAGTAGCAGACTATGGACTTTTCCTCTAGGAACTTGTCCAAATATTTTTTAAACCCAGATACACTAACCACTGTTACCACATATTCCAGCAACGAGTACCATGTTCACTGCCTGGTCAAAAATGCATACTGAATGGAACAAACTTGTGACAATGAAAGACTTGATATTCTATACAGTAGGTTATGACAAATTATATATTAAACAGGACTTCCCAGGATCCTTTTTAGGTACTAAACCTAAAGATGACATGATCAGATTCTCAAAAGATATATCATGAAAAGGTCCAGCAATTCTACCCAATTTTAGTTCCTTTCCTAACTTATCAAGAACCATTGACTTATTGGTCACCACTAACGAGGCATTTATACATAAATGAGAAAACTGGGGGCCATCAAATGGAAAAATAAAACCTGAAAATATCTTTCACAACTCTGCAGCCTACCAATTAGAGTAATACTGGAGCCAACTACTCAAAACTGACAACCAAATGGGGGATGGAGCCTTAACAAGGGACTCCTCTGGAAATAGGGAATATTATATTACTGACTTCTCCTCTAACCATCCACCAGTCCTGGCACAATGAACGGTCGAGTGAAGGCCTTCATATTCACTACATATATGTTGAAATATACAGGCTGGGATTTCAAAACTACTGACATTAAAGTGAAAACACTTGTTCCGGGTCTACTTTTCAAACTACTCAACACTCCCATATTCCTCACCCTTCATGACAACAGGAGAACTAAGAGTCTGCCTGGCCATTGATTCAGGGTTTAATTAATTGGACTCCAAAATATCAAGACCAAACCACTGGAGGTCTGGATTCCAAAGGACCCCCCGTCCCATACACACACACAGTACTGGGTCATCTGAATTAGTCACAAACCAAAATCATGACCCCCCCCCCCCCCCCCCAAGAATTTGATTTATCCCTCTCTAACCTGTTCCTAAATTTCTCATCATAGTTTAACCAGGCCCAGTCCCCATAACTCCAATACACAAGTAAAATCAAAATCTGGATAACAAAACAGCCCCATATATAACCCAGGTTTTGCCTCTCCCATAATGCTAACATAAATGGGAAACACCAACACCTAATTAAATATATTCCTGGAAACCTTCACTCGCTTCCATCTACCATCCTCTTTCCTCTCATCAGCCTTCTTGGGTCAGGCCCATTCTGCTCCTTTTCTAACAGAGTAAATATGTCAAGATATTTGCCTCTCTACATTTTCTGATGCAACTTCTGAGAAACCTGGCAATCCAATAAAACTATATTTCACAATGTATGTCCATGCCTAGAAACATGAGACATAATATCTGACTGACTCACAGATCTGGACTGCCCTGACACCATTGCAATCCTTTGCTCTTCACCCTGTGACTCAAAGAGGACAACTTTCCAGATGAATTCCATGAATTGAGGAATCTCAAAGTTGAAAAGGATCCCTATCACCCACCTTACACTTAACTTTTTCCATATCCAAACTTTTCACTATATGCTTAAGGTGCTTCATAATTTTCTTATCATGCAAATGCTGACCCAGGAACTTCTACTTTTGTTTCTCTCCAACAACCACACTTCCACCTCAAATCCCAGCACTCAAAGCATTCTACATATCATTCTCTTTCAAATCACTCTCCACTCATAAATCCACTAGGTAGAACAGGATCACTAGCACCAACTGATTCTTCGTATAATCC
The DNA here is from genome assembly GCF_901765095.1 of Microcaecilia unicolor. NCBI lineage: Eukaryota > Metazoa > Chordata > Amphibia > Gymnophiona > Siphonopidae > Microcaecilia > Microcaecilia unicolor. The sequence goes on along the minus strand of NC_044031.1, from coordinate 330,557,786 downwards.
TTGCCAAGCCTAGGAATGTGCCCTTCTTCAGTAGCTAAGTAGCAGCAGTGCCAATCCAGAACAACAGAGCCAGCATCTGCCTGCCATTACTGATCCAGCTTTCACAGAAACTGGAAAAATACTAAGGTAGCTTATGTACTTACAACAGACCCTTAAAAAAAAATCCCACAGAAACAACATGCTTAAAAACACACATGCACGCTCCTACCTATTCATCCACTCTTCCCTCACCACCCCAATGCCCACAATGCATGGCTCACCAAAACCATGTTCTTCTACACACACCACACAACTCTTTGTGTAGCTGCCAACCATGGACTTCCCTCTCTCTCTCTCTCTCTCTCTCTCTCTCTCTCTCTCTCTCTCTCACACACACACACACACTGTCTTCTATAATCCCCCCCCCCCCCACGCAACAACATAATTATAATTAAGACTGCACCATAGGCTCAGCCATATTATAATGAATGATGTGGGCATCTTTTGTCTGGTTAGCAGGTGCTAACCAGAAAAGTGTTATCCAGAGGAATACTCAGTAGCACTAACCAGATAATGTCAATGAATATGTCCTCTGACTGCCTCAGCACTATCAGGATAGTGCTGAGAGCAGGGCTTGGGCAAAGATGAAGGCTATACAGTTAGTGGGATTTTCAGACTGCTAACCAGATAACCACTGTTCAAGATGTCCATGTGTTAGGGGTCTTTTTGGATTCAACACTTTGAGTCACAAATTAATTATTAAGCTAAAAAAGAGTTTTTAAAGTTAAGGCAGCTTAGCTGTTTATGCTCCAATTTTCATGAAAAGGATTTTGCTCTGGTTGTGCAGGTTATGAATTTATCAGTTCTTGACTATTGTAACTCCATTTATCTTGGTTTACTGAAGGAATTGATACAGTGGTGGAAATAAGTATTTGATCCCTTGCTGATTTTGTAAGTTTGCCCACTGACAAAGACATGAGCAGCCCATAATTGAAGGGTAGGTTATTGGTAACAGTGAGATAGCACATCACAAATTAAATCCGGAAAATCACATTGTGGAAAGTATATGAATTTATTTGCATTCTGCAGAGGGAAATAAGTATTTGATCCCCCACCAACCAGTAAGAGATCTGGCCCCTACAGACCAGGTAGATGCTCCAAATCAACTCGTTACCTGCATGACAGACAGCTGTCGGCAATGGTCACCTGTATGAAAGACACCTGTCCACAGACTCAGTGAATCAGTCAGACTCTAACCTCTACAAAATGGCCAAGAGCAAGGAGCTGTCTAAGGATGTCAGGGACAAGATCATACACCTGCACAAGGCTGGAATGGGCTACAAAACCATCAGTAAGACGCTGGGCGAGAAGGAGACAACTGTTGGTGCCATAGTAAGAAATGGAAGAAGTACAAAATGACTGTCAATCGACAAAGATCTGGGGCTCCACGCAAAATCTCACCTCGTGGGGTATCCTTGATCATGAGGAAGGTTAGAAATCAGCCTACAACTACAAGGGGGGAACTTGTCAATGATCTCAAGGCAGCTGGGACCACTGTCACCACGAAAACCATTGGTAACACATTACGACATAACGGATTGCAATCCTGCAGTGCCCGCAAGGTCCCCCTGCTCCGGAAGGCACATGTGACGGCCCGTCTGAAGTTTGCCAGTGAACACCTGGATGATGCCGAGAGTGATTGGGAGAAGGTGCTGTGGTCAGATGAGACAAAAATTGAGCTCTTTGGCATGAACTCAACTCGCCGTGTTTGGAGGAAGAAAAATGCTGCCTATGACCCAAAGAACACCGTCCCCACTGTCAAGCATGGAGGTGGAAATGTTATGTTTTGGGGGTGTTTCTCTGCTAAGGGCACAGGACTACTTCACCGCATCAATGGGAGAATGGATGGGGCCATGTACCGTACAATTCTGAGTGACAACCTCCTTCCCTCCGCCAGGGCCTTAAAAATGGGTCGTGGCTGGGTCTTCCAGCACGACAATGACCCAAAACATACAGCCAAGGCAACAAAGGAGTGGCTCAGGAAGAAGCACATTAGGGTCATGGAGTGGCCTAGCCAGTCACCAGACCTTAATCCCATTGAAAACTTATGGAGGGAGCTGAAGCTGCGAGTTGCCAAGCGACAGCCCAGAACTCTTAATGATTTAGAGATGATCTGCAAAGAGGAGTGGACCAAAATTCCTCCTGACATGTGTGCAAACCTCATCATCAACTACAGAAGACGTCTGACCGCTGTGCTTGCCAACAAGGGTTTTGCCACCAAGTATTAGGTCTTGTTTGCCAGAGGGATTAAATACTTATTTCCCTCTGCAGAATGCAAATAAATTCATATACTTTCCACAATGTGATTTTCCGGATTTAATTTGTGATGTGCTATCTCTCACTGTTACCAATAACCTACCCTTCAATTATGGGCTGCTCATGTCTTTGTCAGTGGGCAAACTTACAAAATCAGCAAGGGATCAAATACTTATTTCCACCACTGTATCTAAATTGCAATTACTCCAAAACACAGCTAGAAGGCTGATTTTCATCATTCCAGATATGATAGTGTGTCTTCTCTGTTGAAGTCCTGTCATTGGCTCCCTGAACGTGCCAGAGTATTGTTTAAAGTGTTTTGCTTTGTTCATAAAGTGATATATGGTCTTACTCTTCTTTCTTTATCTTTACAACTGAACCATTCTTCTACTACTGAAAATATATGTCGTACTAGAGACAGATGCATGTTGTTTTTTCCTTCCCCTATTGAGTTGAAATATAGTAGACATTAGAAGTCGGCTCTGTCTCTGCTTGGAATGATTTGCCTTTGGAAGTTAGGTTGGAAAGTTCTTACTATGCCTTTAGAAAACAGGTGAAGATGTATCTTTTGAGAAATCTTATGTTTTGTAGATATTTTTAATTTTGAAGTACTATATTGGTTAGTTTATTTACAGTGCATACCTGGTTCTTTTTCTTGATTTTATGTAAAGGTGTAATAATGTATATTCTGGGTTTGTGTGTGTGTGTGTGTGTTGTTTTCTTTTTTTTTTCTTTTTGTAAACTGGCTAGGACCATTTGTTTGGATTAAGCAGTATATATGCACAACCTTAGTCACATTATATAGAATCCGGGAGACAGCAGTTAATTTGCTTTTATCATGCGATATAGCCAGCTAACCGTGAATATTCAGTGCACCACCGGCTAAATTTGGTGGTCAGATTTGGAACTACTGTCAGGCATGGCGGTAATTCCATTTTTTATGTGCGTCCAATACGCATACTGGAAAATATTTTGTATTTTATAATGTGCGGTGCTAACTGGGCAGTAATCGGCAGTGTATGCGCACTGACAATTACCACCTGTTAACGTATGAGACCTGTTGGCAGTAGGGTCTCAGACCCAAATTGGATGCAAGCCAATTTGTATTTTGCTACACATCCATTTTTGGCCCAAAAAAGGTCTTTTTTACAGGTATGCTGAAAAATGGATCTGCGCATGCCCAGTACTTTCACCTACAAGCACAGACCATTTTTCAGTGCACCTTAGTAAAAGGACCCCTCAGAAAGGGAGCATTTACCAGTGGCATGCTGATACCCTTCCCACCAGGTGTCCCATCCCAGCATCATAAAGTGGATCATCAGGCTGTGCCTGTACCTTGGGTCAGCAGCCAGCATGTATAGAGCCAGTCCCCCAGACCTGATACTCATGTGCCTAGTTACCATGAGCATCTATGCACTAAGGGCAGTCCAGGGATGGAATTAGGGTGGATCCAGGAGTATGAGGGCACCAGAGATATTCAGTGCCAGTGCCCTCATAGCTAACCAGGCATACTATATTGGTCCACATAAAAAGCAGTCCTAACTGTGCCAGTTAGTTATATTGATAGAGTCCTGAATATTGGTTTTATCCAGTTAGCTTCCGGATACCACCAAAGACCCAGATAGTGCAAGTGGTCAAATAGGACCCAGCACTCAATATCCAGGTTTCATTAAGCTAGTGGTAGTCAACATTTACAGAAAATACCACCGACAGCTGAATATTACCCCTTTATCTTTTGTCTGCAAAAAAAAATATGTTCTTCCTTTTTTGTGTTTTTAATAAAAAGATATTAAAACCTACAAAGAATCTAATTTGTACCATGTTCTGAGTGAATACTAAAATTGTATTTCATATACTAATATTTATTTAATTTCAGATGTAATTACAACTAATACAAAAATGACTTAAGTAACCACGTTCTGCTGAAAACCTCGTCTTCGAAGCACTAAGTTAATAAAGAGAACTGAGGGAAGGAAAGCAAATTTGATTGGTATTAGAACAGAGCTTATTTGTACTTTTTAATAAAAGGAAAGAAAACAAGATAGTGGAAAGACAGGGGATTATGGAAATAAGTTTCAAAACTAGACACAGGAAGTGAACAGCAGAGAAAGGAGAAATAAGAGTGATGATTGAAAAAGGAAAAGTATAACATAAGAAAACTGTAGGGATATGCTTTCATTAACATGCATTCATTTAGATGCCTTCAAAATTTGTATGTGTGCAAATTAACAAACTACAATCAATTTGCACATGCAGCAAAAGTTGTAAAATGGGGAAAAATTGTATTAAACCAAACAGAGAGGGTAATACAGCATACACAGAAAGTATACAAACAAAAAAAGCAACACTGGGCCTTCAAGACTGATATGCCTGATATGCAAGTAACAAAAATGTAAAACCAGAGATAAGTCTTTTAGGAGATATCCTAGTGAAGGGATTGACCCAGTATCACTCCTTATAAACAAATCAAAATATACAAAATAGAAAATTTTATTCTTTTATAGAGATTTTCTCAGAGTTATACACTCACTCAAGCGAGGCGCTACTAGTTTAAGCGGCGCTTCTGAGGGTGGATAAGGTTCTCAATCATAGAACTTCTCTAGAGGTATTTATAAATTTTTTCAAACGCACCCATGTGTCAATTAAATATTTCTATGAGTGTGTCTAATACCTTATATAACATAGAGTTTAAATGAGCCAATTCCTACACTTGCCCTGATAAAAACCTCTTTATATATATACACACACCCTTTTATGTCCCCTGCTGTAGCAGCTGCAATGTGCTATGTATGTGTGTGTACCACACAGAGACCTTTTGTATTGGTGGTTGGTAGAGGGTGAGCAAGGGGTTGCCCCCTTCCCAGTTCCTTTCCATGTTATCTCATAGGTTGGGGGTTGGGTGCAACTCATATGGGGGTTACAGGCACACTCTAAGGAGGGTAGCTGGGACAGAGATGTTATGGGGTGCTCTGATTGTAATACTTACGCAGGATCTGGAGGCACTCATGCATTCGCTGGATCAACATGGGGTTCTCTCTCCGAATGCACCAGTACCGGCACCAGATTGACAGCAGATCCTGGTAAGATGCTAAACTGCCCACAAAATAAAGGTTGGTAGAGACGGGGTTCAGGTGATAGACCTTCTTGCCATCACATACATTATTCTATTTTAAGACAAGTTGTGCAGTGGAATTCCTTGCCAATATCTACGCTTAATACTCACTACTATAATTGGTTCTGCGAGTCCATAAAGTCTGTACTATTTAGGAAACAGGTATTAACACAATCGTATCCACCTACACACATAATGACCAGACCTATAAATTAGACTCGGAATCTCAACATCACAAGAATACACAATGTTATGTATATTTCATTATATCATCAATGTTAACTATGTTAGCTTTTCTTCTCCATGTAACAATGTTTACTATGTAACAATGTACTTTATGCAATATGTTAACAATCATCCCAGAATATGTTAGCTTTTTGTTCACTATTGGCTTATTTTACAAAGCCCATATGAATTGAAAGGGTTTCTTCTCATTTGCTGCACCAAGAATTGGTAGCATGGCTTTGTAAAAGACCACCTCTGTAACAATGCTTATTATGTAACTGTGTACTATGTTTAATATGTAACAATGATCTCAGTATACTGCTACTGGCTTCTTATACTGTAATCCGGTTCAAACCTTTCGAGGTGTACGCGGAATATAAGCTTCCAGTAAAGTAAAATAAAATCCTCACATAGGTTGTGACAGATGGCAACAGGTAGATTGGGGGGGGAGGTGCTGAGGTGAATGAGGTGGCCATAGGGACAGAGAGTGGCATGATGACCTTTCTGTGCAGCATGAGAAGTATTGCAGGGATGTGGGGATAGGCATAAGGGTAATGCTGGTTTTCCTTTGGGCATCTACATGATCTTTAGGGAGCTGCTGCCAATGTTCTCATCACTATGTAGGCGGGGGCCAGGATAAAGGGGGAAGGGGTGCAAGTCTGTGGGGCCACTCATTATAGCTCTGCATGGTTGGTGGAGAAGTTGGCCCCCATACTTTCAGGATATTGGATGGGGTGTATATTCTGATTTTAGCAGTGAATATTGTGATTTTTGTTTCTCGGTTCTGTATTTATAGATGTGCATGTTTACAAACATGATTAGTCTTCGTTTGAGAAATATAGTAAGGAATTGGATTTGTGAGGGAGAAATTACATGTTCTACAACTAAAGGGACCTCAGTGTATTTGATCCTGCTTAAATTCACGATTTTATTGTGTTAAATTTCAGAAACAAATTTATGAATATTGGTCCTCTCCTGGCGTGCCCCAGGGATTGCCTCTCTTGCCCGTGTTATTTAATGTTCTTATGTCCTACCTGGGTCAACATCTGGAACAAGCAGGATTTAAAAGTTCTATTTATGCAGATGATATTACCATAGTATTCCCTGTTACTATTAGCCTACAGGCCTTGTATGATAATGTTTCTCATTGTTTTTTAATTATTACAAATTGGATGACTTCCCATTATTTGAAAATGAATAGAGATAAAACAAAGTTTCTACTGTTGGGAACAAAACAGAATCAGGAATTGGCATCAGGTCTGATTGTAGATGGGGAATGTTTTACTTCGGATCAATCCATTAAAATCTTATGCATTACATAATCTTATGCACTTATCTATGGAGTCACAGATAAATTCATTAATTAAAAGATCTTTCTATACTATGAGAAAACTATGGGCTATTCATAAACATCTGTCAGTAGAACTATTTAGACTTGTGGTGCCGTCTTTGATTCTCAGCAAGTTGGATTACTGCAATAACATTTACTTGGGGTTACCGAAATATATGTTGAAAAAGATCCAAACTATTCAGAATGTTGCCACTCATCTAATTTTTTCGCTTAAGAAATCAGTAAAAATTACTGATTATTTTGTCAAGATACACTAGCTTATTGTTGAGGCCAGGGTCACTTTTAAACTAGGATGTCTCTAGAGGAAGATAATTCAGGGCATTATACCATGATATATGATTTCCCTTGTGCATTATTCGTTAGTGGGACAATTTTATAATACGCGTAATTTGTTTTCACTTGATTACCCAAGTCCCCAGGGCATTACTTCCAAGATATTTTTCAGGTCTGTTTGCATATCAGGTTGTTAAATTTTGGAAAATTTAACCACCTACTACTACTACTACTACTATTTAACATTTCTATAGCGCTACAAGGCATACGCAGCGCTGCACAAACATAGAGCTTACAATCTAATAGACAAAAAATAAATAAAGTAAGCAAATCAAATCGATTAATGTGAACGGGAAGGAAGAGAGGAGGGTAGGTGGAGGCGAGTGGTTACAAGTGGTTACAAGTCAAAAGCAATGTTAAAGAGGTGGGCTTTCAGTCTAGATTTAAAGGTGGCCAAGGATGGGGCAAGACGTAGAGGCTCAGGAAGTTTATTCCAGGCGTAGGGTGCAGCGAGACAGAAGGCGCGAAGTCTGGAGTTGGCAGTAGTGGAGAAGGGAACAGATAAGAAGGATTTATCCATGGAGCGGAGTGCACGGGAAGGGGTGTAGGGAAGGACAAGTGTGGAGAGATACTGGGGAGCAGCAGAGTGAATACATTTATAGGTTAGTAGAAGAAGTTTGAACAGGATGCGAAAACAGATAGGGAGCCAGTGAAGGGTCTTGAGGAGAGGGGTAGTATGAGTAAAGCGACCCTGACGGAAGATGAGATGGGCAGCAGAGTTTTGAACTGACTGGAGAGGGGAGAGGTGACTAAGTGGGAGGCCAGCAAGAAGCAGATTGCAGTAGTCTAAACGAGAGGTGACAAGGGTGTGGATGAGGGTTTTGGTAGTGCTCGGAAAAAGAAAGGGGCGGATTTTACGGATGTTGTAAAGAAAGAAACGACAGGTCTTGGCGGTCTGCTGGATATGAGCAGAGAAGGGAGAGAAGAGTCAAAGATGACCCCAAGGTTTCGAGCTGAGGAGACAGGGAGAATGAGAGAGCCATCAACAGAAATAGAAAACGGGGGGAGCGGGGAGGTGGGTGTGGGGGGGAAATGAGAAGCTCGGTTTTGGTCATATTTAATTTCAGGTGGCGTTGAGACATCCAGGCAGCAATGTCAGACAAGCACGCTGAAACTTTGGTTTGGATGCAAGGTGAGATATCAGGGGTAGAAAGGTAGATTTGGGAGTCATCAGCATAGATATGGTAGGAAAAGCCATGGGATGAGATTAATGAACCAAGGGAAGAAATGTAGATAGAAAAGAGGAGGGGACCAAGAACAGAACCCTGAGGTACGCCGACAGGCAGAGGGATAGAAGTAGAAGAGGATCCACCAGAGTGAACACTAAAGGTGCGGAGGGAGGTAGGAAGAGAACCAGGAAAGGACAGAGCCCTGGAATCCAAGTGAGGACGGTATCGAGAAGTATGCTGTGATCGACAGTGTCAAAAACAGCGGAAAGATCAAGAAGAATGAGGATGGAATATTGACCTCTGGATTTAGCCAGTAATAGGTCATTGGAGACTTTAGTAAGCGCAGTTTCGGTTGAGTGGAGAGGGCGAAAACCAGATTGTAATGGGTCAAGAATAGCTTATGGTTTGTTTAAAAAGAGCCTTAAGACCCTGTTTAAGAGCGTGATTAGTAAATAGTCATATATTTTTTAAATGAGTTAATTTACTTTTAGTTGTTAATTTGTGACATCCTAGGTGAATTGTGTCCTATTGTCTTGCTGTAACCCGCTGTGAACTATTTAATATGGTATTAGCAGGCTATAAGTGGCTTAACTATAACATAACATAGTAACACATAGTAGATGACGGCAGAAAAAGACCTGCACGGTCCACCCAGTCTGCCCAACAAGATAAATCCAGCATCATTTACAGAAGAGAATGTGTATGAACAACTTGTAAAGCTAAAGGTGGACAAAGCCATGGGACCGGACGGGATCCACCCCAGGATATTGAGGGAGCTCAGAGAGGTTCTGGTGGATCCTCTTAAAGATTTGTTTAATAAATCCTTGGAGACGGGAGAGGTTCCGAGGGATTGGAGAACGGCGGAGGTGGTCCCTCTTCACAAAAGTGGTGATAGGAAAGTAGCTGGAAACTACAGGCCGGTAAGCCTCACTTTGGTTATTGGAAAAGTAATGGAAGCGAGGCTGAAGGAAAGGATAGTGAATTTCCTGGAAGCCAATAAGTTGCAAGATCCCAGACACATGGTTTTACCAAAGGGAAATCGTGCCAAACAAATCTCATTGAGTTCTTTGATTGGGTGACAGGAGAATTGAATCAGGGACGAGCTATGGACGTAATCTACTTAGATTTCAGCAAAGCTTTTGACACGGTTCCCCACAGAAGGCTTTTAAATAAACTGGATGGGCTGAAGATAAGACCCAAAGTGGTAAACTGGATTAGGAACTGGTTGACGGACAGACGCCAGAGGGTGGTGGTAAATGGAGTTAGCTCGGAGGAGGGAAAGGTGAGTAGTGGAGTGCCTCAAGGATCAGTGCTGGGGCCAATTCTGTTCAATATATTTGTGAGTGACCTTGCCGAAGGGTTAGAAGGTAAAGTTTTCCTATTTGCGGATGATACTAAGATCTGTAACAGAGTGGACACCCCGGAGGGAGTGGAAAACATGAAAAAGGATCTGAAGAAGCTAGAAGAATGGTCTAAGGTTTGGCAATTAAAATTCAATCAACTAATTTACTATAGGGATTATTTTAGAACAACCAGAGTCAGTATTAATACATAGCTGCTAAAGACTCCAGAACATATGAAAAATCTTTTACTTTTATTCACAATAAATATCAATTATTCATACAAACCTACATACCCTGTAATGCCTCACTCAGACATTCACACGCTTATACCCTCCATCCATATACATAACAATGGTGTACACTATAAATGCCTCTTACAAAGATGATACAGCTCATCATAAATCAATACAATGTGCATATGTCAATTTGAAACTCATCGATTAACCAATGAGCTCATCATGAACGCTGGTTCTATAAATCTTTAGAAACCTGCGTATAGTCTGTGTCCATTGTCCTTTGTATGGCTGAAACAGCTTTATAACAGTTGCACCATATACATAAGTGAATTGGAATATTCCTACAACCACAATGATGTTTCTTATGGAAGACAAATGTCACTGGGAATGTCCAAAACCCACAAATTGAGGAGGCTAGAAACGTGTGTCCAAGTTTGAAAACATCAAATCGCCGGTTCCCCGATGCTGATCGGCATTTCGTTTCCTTCCTCAGGAGGAACCAAAGCTGTAACAACATTAGTAATCATCACCTTCTACATACTTTTATATATTCAAATCTAATTGTACAAACAAGCATTTTAAATAGCACTTACTAATAATACTACATCAGGCTGCACACCGAGTGGTAATCGGCCGGACTTCCGCCCTGGAATCACACCACCGGAAACTGTTGCACGTCACCCACAACGGCACATGAATTAAATACCCTTGGGCTCATTAAACAAACGTACACGTCAATAATTACATCACACCCACTCGACCTCCAAATTGAGGCCATGCGGTGTTACTGTCCCCCATGTGTAAAATATCGCTGCTCAATGCCAAGAAATGCAAAGTGATGCACTTAGGGAATAGAAATCTACGGGAGACGTATGTGTTAGGCGGTGAAGTCTGATAGGTACGGACGGGGAGAGGGATCTATGGGTGATAGTATCTGAGGATTTGAAGGCGACAAACAGTGTGACAAGCGGGTGCTGTATCTAGAAGGTTGTTGGGCTGTATAGAGAGAGTTGTGACCAGCAGAAGAAAGGGAGTGTTGATTCCCCTGTATAAGTCATTGGTGAGGCCCTATCTGGAGTAGTGTGTTCAGTTTTGGAGGCCATATCTTGCTAAGGATTAAAAATAATCGAAGCGGTGCAACGAAAAGCTCCGAGAATGGTATGGGATTTGCGTTACAAGACGTATGAGAAGAGACTTGCTGACCTGAACGTATACCCTGGAGGAAAGGAGAAATCAGGGGTGATATGATACAACTTTCAAATATTTGAAAGGTATTAATCTGCAAATGAACCTTTTTCCGAGATACGAAGGCAGTAGAACGATAGGACATGAAATGAGATTGAAGGGGGGCAGACTCAAGAAAAATGTCAGGAAGTATTTCTTCATGGAGAGAGTGGTGGATGCTTGGAATGCCCTCCCGCGGGAGGTGGTGGAGATGAAAAACGGTAACGGATGTCAAACATGCGTGGGATAAACATAAAGGAATCCTGTTCAGAAGGAATGGATCCTCAGGAGCTTAACCGGATTGGATAGCAGAGCCGGTAGTGGGAGGTGGGGGCTGGAGGTTGGGAGCGGGGATAGTGCTGGCAGACTTATACGTCTGTGCCAGAGCCGGTGGTGGGAGGCAGGGATAGTGCGGACAGACTTATACGGTCTGTGCCAGAGCCGGTGGTGGGAGGCAGGATAGTGCTGGGCAGACTTATACGGTCTGTGCCTGAAGAGCACATGTTACAAATCAAAGTAGGGTATACACAAAAAGTAGCACACATGAGTTGTCTTGTTGGGCATACTGGATGGACCGTGCAGGTCTTTTTTCTGCCATCATCACTATGTTACTATGTCATTTTTTGTGTAGACCTTACCTTGATTTGTACCTGTCTTTTTCAGGGCACAGTACCGATAAGTCTGCCCAGCACTATCCCCACCTCCCAACCACCAGCCCTGCCTTCCACCGCCGGCTAAGCTTCTTGGGGATCCCTTCCTTCTGAGGAGGATTCCTTTATGTTTATCCCACGCATGTTTGAATTCTGTTACTGTTTTCTGTAACTATGTCTGGTGTTTCTACATGTGGTGCTGTGATCGGGGGTGGGGGGAGTGCTGGACATTTACCTTGCCAGGGTGGCTCTGATCATTCCTCCAAGTTCTCAGAGACACATTTATAGTGGGCACATGGTGGTGATATTTTGAAGAGCTGCCTTCCTGTGCTTCTGGCACAGGAAGGACCAGGCGCTAAGTCTCCTCAAGGGAGTAATTTGACTTCCTTCTGAGTGACATGCTTACACATGCAGAGCTATATATGGATGTGTTGCATGTGGAAAGGATGCCCTGCCATGCTTGCACACATTTTCTTGAATGTGGTGCCATATATGATAATGGTCGTTTTGCAAAAATGTATTTTTGAATGGCAGAGACATTTTTCACTGCTGTATGGGACAAGATTAATATTTTCCCTAATTTTGAATCTCTGGAAATGTTTATTTATTAATTATTTACTGTATTTAGCCATTTGAACGATTTGCGATAAATGTCTCTGGTCCTTCTAAAAGTCCTTCTACAAAGCGGTGGTAAGCCCAATGTGGGCTTACTGCTCACTAAAAGGGAAGTACTGCCATGCTACTGCAGCAGCCTGGCAGTAGTTCCCATCCCCAGTGCTCGGTTACTGCCAGGTTAGCATGGAAGCCCTTACCACCATCTCAATGGATGGCGGTAACAGCTCCCCCTCTAAATGCCCACATGGCAAGTGCTTCTCTTGCCGCATGGCCATTTCCTGAAATACCTGTAAAAGAAAGATCTGCCTTTTACCTACTGCAGTAAAAAGGGGCCTCGGTGCGCATCAAAAACACGGGCAGACACCAGAGCAGGCCATCTTTTGCCGCAGCTTCATGAAAGAGGTCCATTCTGTTTTTGTCTCCACCACTTCCACCTGGAGGCTGTTCCATGAATTCACCACCCTTTCCGTGAAGAACTATTTCCTTAGATTACATCTGAGTCCTAACCTAAGGAAGTATTTTTAAGTCTAACCCCTTTCACCTTCATATTATGTCCTTTTGTCCAGAGCTTTCTTTCAATTGAAAGAGACTTGCCACCTGTGCATTTATTCCACATAGGTATGTAAATGTCTATCATATCTCCCACCTTTCTTCCAAAGTATACATATTGAGATCTTTAAGTCTGTCCCCATATGATTATGTTGTATGAGTATCATGTTACTTTCTGCGAGTGGGGTGGTAAGTGTTAGGTGGATTAGTGATAAGGAGTAGGTTATTATAACTAGTTTGGCGGTGTTCATTGTGGTTTCAGTGCACTCAGAGTAGAGCGTCAGAAAGTTTGATATTTTATGAGTCTTGTCACCCACCAGTATCTGCTTTACAGAGGCTGCTTTCTCTCTGTTCTGAGTGCTGGAAACTGCTCTCCAAATGTACAAAGGAGCAGAGGACTTTGCAGCAGGTGAAGAGCTCAGAAGGCAGCACACATTCAAATAACAATACAGTTAGTGATGTCACCCACCAGTATCTGCTCCACAGAGGCTGTGTTCTGAGTGCTGGAAACTGCTCAATGGCAAATGCTGCTTCTGTGGAGCCATTCAGTAAAAGAAAGGAGGTGCTTACTTGTTTATAGAATAATATCGTAGGCTTACACCAGCCAGATTTGGTGTAATGCTCACATCTAGGGATCATCCTTTTGAGTTAAGTGCTGCTTTTCACCCTGCTTCTATGGATTATTTAGTGAGGGGCCCTTTTATTGATTGGCGGTAAGCCCACTCTGGTTTACCGCTCGTTCTTCCGGTACTACTGCTGGACCAACACGGCCGCTGGTGGAAGTCCCTCCCCATGCATGTGCCATTTCCAGGGGAAAAGGAAACCCCCAGAAATGTTTGTGTGGCGATAACCCGGCGGCAATCGGGCATCGCTGCATGTTTTTTTCAGGAAATGGCCATGCGGCAAGAGAAGCACTTGCCATGTGTGCATTTAGAGGGGGAGCTGTTACCGCCATCCATTGAGATGGTGGTAAGGGCTTCCATGCTAACCTGGCAGTAACCGAGCACTGGGGATTGGAACTACTGCCAGGCTGCTGCGGTAGCATGGCAGTACTTCCCTTTTAGTGCTTGGGATAAGTACATAGAATCTCTATGGGAGGGCTGATGGAATGGACGGGCAGGGCTGTATAGTACAAAATGTCTGCACTTTAACATTTTTGCCCATTTCCAAGTATTGTTATGCTTTTTTTTCATACAAAGTGCACTTTTGCAAAATCTCTTTACACTTTAGTACACAGGTTCCTTAGTTTTTCTGCTATTACTTAATCTTTCCTGAATACTTGATCTTCTAGCAGTCTATATGACTCTCTCACTAGCAGTTTGATTCAAATTTATTAAAAGTTTAGAGTTATTCATGTTCCTGATGCCTAAATGTTGGTGCCATCATGGGGTTAATTTATAAAGTCTACATTGGGTGTAAAAGACCTGTTATAAAAATTCCTATTCTAGTAAAAAAAATATGTGCATTGGACATTTTATATTTTTCCAGCAGGTGAATACAGGGACAGAGTTTTAGCATAATATAGGTGGAATTCACAAGTGCATATGTAGGTTTATAAAATAATGCTAAGTTTGCATGCATACTTAAATGATCTAGGCATGAGGTGTAAATATCCCACACTTACAACGTAAGCATGATTTCTTCCACTTATGCTGGTATCTTATAAAGACATATAGGTGCCTGTGGCACTCATTTTTGACAGGTGGACATCTCAAAATGGACAAAAAAAGTCCATCTGTCAAAAACATCCAAATCACAATTCATCCAAATAGCAAGGGGATGCATTGGAGATAGATTTTGGGTGGGACTAAGGAGGGCCCATAATTAGGATGTCTTTCAGCGATATTGGAAAGGGAAGAAACGTCCAAGGCAACAAAGAAAGAAGTTTTATCTAGACCTGTCTCAGTCACATCCAGGGTACAAAAAAGAGCCCTGATTGAGAAGATGACCACTTGAAGGATGAAGATGTGACCTCTCCTTAATCTCCCAATGATTACTGACCCCCTTCCACCTCCCTAAGAAATGAAAGTGACAGTGGATCAGGCTTTATGACAGCTTCAGGTGTTATGGTCATTCCTAATAGAGCAGCAAGCCAGTATAATGAGTAGCCCAGTGGTCAATGCAGTGACATTCAGATGTAGCTCCGAATTTAGCATTTATTTCTTTACAAATATGTGAGCCCTCCTAGAATACAGAAATACCTGCTGTACTTGAATTTATAAGACACCTGCAAGAGTGATAGCCATTGTATTGGCTATCACAAAAGTAAGCACCTCCTTTCTTTTACTGAATTGGCTCCACAGAAGCAGCATTTGACATTGAGCAGTTTCCAGCACTCAGAACACAGCCTCTGTGGAGCAGATACTGGTAGGTGACATCACTAACTGTATTGTTATTTGAATGTGTGCTGCCTTTAGATACAGTAGATTTTTTTTTATCTGTTCCTAGAGGGTTCATAATAACATATAAGGAATTAAAGTTGGATTTGGTTCCTGGGCCTCGTAAGTCCACTGCACTGATCACTAGACTGCCCCTCTGCTGATGCCAGACAGATGTTTTTGTGACTGCTTTTTTGGCATTCATATTTGGACTTTTCATTTTGGAAAATGGCTGTTCATTTTGGACATTTTCAGTGCAAGAACATAAGAACATAAGAGTAGCCATACTGGGTCAGACCAATGGTCTGTTTTGTAAACAGTGGCCACGCCAGATCACAAGTATCTGTCAGAAACCCAAATTTTGGCAACACTCCATACTATAAATCCCAAGGCAAGCAGTTGCTTCCCATGTCTGTCTCAATACCAGATTATGGACTTTTCCTCCACGAATTTGTCCAAACCTTTTTAAAACCCAAATACACCAACCGCTGTTACCATATCCTCCGGCAAAGAGTTCCAGAGCTAAACTGTTTGTTGAGGGAAAAATAGTTCCTATTTGTTTTAAAAGTATTTCCATGTAACTTCCTCGAGTATCCCTTAGTCTTTGTACTGTTGGAATGAGTAAAAAATCGATTTACTTCTACTCATTCTACACCACTCAGGATTTTGTAGACCTCAATCATACCTCCCCTTATCCATCTCTTTTCCAAGCTGAAGAGTTCTAACCTCTTTAGCCTTTCCTCATATAAGAGGAGTTCTATCCCCTTTATCATTTGGTTGCTCTTCTTTGAACATTTTCTAATTCCACTACATCTTTTTTGAGAACGGTGACCAGAACTGAATGCAATACTTAAAGTGCGGACACACCATGGAGCAATACAAAGGCATTATAGTATTTTTGGTCTTATTTACCATCTCTTTCCTAATAATTCCTAGCATCCTGTTTGCTTTTTTGGCCGCTGCCACATACTGAGCAGATTTCAGCGTATTAACTACAATGACACCTATATATTTTTCTTGAGTGCTGGCCCCCATGGTGGACCCTAGCATCAGGTAACTATTATTTGGATTATTCTTTCCAATGTGCATCACCTTGCATTTTTCCACATTAAATTTAATCCACCATACGGATATCTTCCAATTTCCTAAGGCCTTCCTGCAACATTTCACAATACGTACGTGTTTTAACAACCTTGAATAGTTTTGTATGATCTGCAAATTTTGCCACCTCACTCGTCATTCCGATTTCCATATCATTTATAAATATGTTAAATAGCACCAGTCCCAGTACAGATCCCTTCAGCACTCCACTGTTCACCCTCCTCCATTGAGAGAAATGACTATTTAACCCTACCCTCTGTGTTCTGTCCAATAACCAATTCCTAATCCACACCAGAACCTTGACTCTAATTTTCTCAGGAGTCTCTCATGGCCTTCTTGCATATTTTATTGGATGTTATTAGCAGGGTGTCCCAATTCTGACTTGGGCATTCTTTTGAAAATTCCCCTCCACATGACTTTGTAAATTATCACATAAATAGGCACCCCCTAATAAAATTATCCTTCATGTGAATGAACAATTGTAATTCAAAAATACCTTTATTTGACAGAATGGTTTATGTGCTGAAAGATGTTATTGTTTTGATCTACTTAATGTTTCTCCATTGTGTGTTAATTTAAAATTGCATATTCAATTGTTTTGTTTTGAGCTGGATTTAAACTGGTGTATAATATTATTGCTCTATAGGTGCTGAATGTGTGTGTATGTATGTGTGTGTATATATATCTATATCTATCTATCTATATCTATCTATCTATATATCTATATATCTATATATCTATATATATATATATATATATATATATATATATATATCTATATATATATATATATATATATATATATAAATATATATATATATATATATATATATATATATATATATATATATATTACACATTCAGCACCATTTTCCAGGTAGTGATTGTGCTGAATATTGAGATAATGCAGGCAGCACTGGAACTTAGTAGGATAACACTGATATATGGTGTACTTGTCACATAAGTTACCTGGATAAATTAGAACAGGCTTTTTATTGTCCTGAGTTATCTGGATAACTTACCATATAGCAGGTGCAGTTTTAATACTATCCAGATACGTTCTGGGACTGCCTTGCCTCCATCTTGAAGGTCTGCCCTAGCACTACGGTAATCTTTAAGGATATTCAGAGGCACTCTCCGCATAGTGCCTCTGAATATCCAAATTAGCAGCCGTTATCTGGAAGCCACTACTGCTATCTGGATAAGTGCTTTTGAATGTTGGCCTGCTAATATTTAGAAAGCTTCTAAATATTAGCAGGTCATCATTCAACATTGGAAACTCTTTCCAAAATGAAAATAGTTTTCAGTCACTGAACATGCATAAGACAATATATAGAAGGCTGACCTCTAGTAGTAGTACTACGAGAATACTACTATAGCTTATGGCAACCATTTTAGCACAGGGAGATACTAGAGGCAGGAGTGAATGGGGATCAGTAGGGATGTAGGTAAGCCTTGGGAGGGGGAGGGATAATCAAGGGGGAGACCTGGTCTTGGGAGTGGGGCTGGTTTCAGGAGGGGGGTCTGAAATGCTAGGGGGTGTTGGGAGGGGTTGGTTGGGGGAGGGGTAAAAGAAACTGACAGATAATTATGTTGGTCCTAGCTGATATTCAGCCAGGACCTGCATAAGCGTCCTATGTATCGGCTGAGTATCGGTGTGAGCAGCAACCAGCAGTCTGCTCAGACCTGGAGATTCCAGATATGGCCCAGCATTGAATATCCAGGTATAATTTAATTGGTGACAGTCAGTGCTTAAATACATGCTGAATATTGACCGGTCAGTTTTTTGTGTGGTAATTGTGTTAATGGATATTAAAATATAACATGAACAAAAACCTGTGTTTAGCATCCTCCATTTTAATGTTATAGCCATCAGCACTTTTGGTAGGCAGCCAAATGACTTATGAACCTAGCAAAATGTCTGAAAAAACTGGAATATATACACTGGCAAGATAGAATTCTCTGAGTGTTATCTTTCTGGAGGAAAAGACTTCAGAAACTCTGTGTTCACTATATAAATAATGTGAATCACAGACTGTCATAGATCTCCTTACGTACTTGATATTAGAGACTATGCCACAGGTTCCTCATTAGTCAAAAACCTCCCCTAAACATAATAAAAATTTCTCCTATTGTTAATAGTGTTATGCTCTATTATCTGCAATGTATTAAAGGTAATGAATACACCTATCTGGGCTATAGCGTTGTCTGGAGGGTATGCTCGACAGAAAGCTTCTGTTTCCAAAATGCTTCATCAGGAGCTCAGCCCTCATTCACCAAAAGTGCCCTGAAAAGTAGATGGAAAGACACTTTTGCATTCTGAAAAAACTGGAGCAATCCAAAACATACACACATGCAGAATATCCTTATAATTTTATGCAACTGTAAAGTGTTTCTAATATATGATCTCTGAACTATAGTTTTGCAAAACATGTGAATGTTAAGTGCAGCGTTATCCTATGCATTATAAATTAGGTTTTGTTTTCATTTAAACTAGTTTTCCAACTAATTTATTGGTGTTAGCCTTCAAATTATAACTAATAATTATCAACAAATCTCTGACCCATTCTATTGCATTCATGCTTTGTCAATTCAAGATTGCAACACCTAGGTTAAAACCATATGAAGTGCTCCAAGTGACCATCAATCTACAGTGTGCAGGTGTTGCCAGGGAAACCAATAAAAGGCAGACGAATGCTGAAGATTAGAAGTGAAATATTAATAATAAAGGACTCAATTTAGACACAATCGACTTAGGAAATTTAAGGCAGAGCTATTTGCCTTTGATGAATGCAAGCAATCAGATTCTTCTAGTTTTAAAAAAATCATTATTTGGAAGCTCAGAATATCTTAGGAAAACAAGAAAAAAATCTGTATATAAGGTTTAAGACCAGCCTCATCAGGATTCATGTAAAAATACTATCAACTTAATTATTGTATGTGAGAGCCCTATTATCTTCTTCCTAATCTGTAGAAATTCCACAGCATCAAGAGCTGGGTAGATGATGAACATTCTTATGCCTTGGTGACACCAGGAAGCAAAAACATGACACCCAAAATGCCTGCCTAACATTTCATCACCATACTGTCAAAATTAAAAATGCTTGGAAGCACTTATGTGGGCCTATTTCATAGGAATAAAAAGGGGAAATTGAAATATGAACAATTTCGAAATGGTTCACTCTTGGTTCAAAAAGCACTCTCACAAGTAGATGCTTCAGAAGACAACAGAGGAGTGCATGCATGCATTATTGGGAAAAAGCACAAATTATTCCTAAAAGTGCAGTCTCTTTTCAAATAGTAGGCACTTTTCAGGAATAGTGTGAGTGATTAATGACACAGAAAAAAAAACATGAAATTGTGAGTTATTTTCCCCTATCATTTTTGTTTGAAAATGACATGCAATGACATATACTTAGTAGAAATTGAATTCATGATCCTAGCCAGGATGATGAAATAGATAATGAAACATTAAGATATTAGAGAGGCTAGTAACACAAATACTTGGGTATGCAAAAATACACAATAGGAACAATAATTAAATTGATGTCTCAAACACAAATGTTACAGTGCAATATAGAGAACATAATTAATCAAGCATATTCATATCAAAACTCTACATGCAAAATTTATATAAATTCTATTACAAAATATCAATAAATACAAACCACCCATTCCTTAAAAGAAAGTCCCAATAAAAATATGTGCATGTGTATATAAATCCAAACAAATACTGATTATCATTAAAACATATGACAGCAATCTTCATCTACTTGAGCTGTATAGGCTGTAATATTTATTCTTCAATTCTTTAATCCAAAGACATAAAGTTCAAAGAAATCACAAATGCTTGAATCTGATGAAAACATATCCAGTCCAAATCTATTATCCAGCCCTGCACATCTTTATCAGGACCTTCTTTTAGGGAATGAGTGGTTATATGTTTACTGTTATTTTATAATAAAATTTATATACATTTTGCATATAGAGTTTTGATATGAATATGTTTGATTAATTAGTTTTGTTCTCTATATTGGGTTGGAACTTAATTGGGTAACAAGTCAATCAGTGCTGATAACTGGATGACAGAGGAGAGCCTTGGCAATATCCTAAGAGACCTTTGAACAACCACATGCTCCCTCGACCCCTGCCCATCAAAGATAGTGCAGCAGGCAAGTATGGGTCTCATAGAAGACACCACAAAAATTGTGAACTCCCCTCTTTCTAATGGGCAACCACAAACAGTATTTAAAAAGGCAGTAGTTCACCCTTTGCTAAAGAAAGACAACCTTGACCATGACAAACTTGAAAGTTACCGGCCAGTATCCAACATTCCATTTCAAGGGAAACTTGTAGAATGAAAAGTCTGTGTTCAACTCAATGATTGGCTAGAAGAGAGAAACTGGCTAGATCCATGTCAATCTGGATTCAGACCCAGTTATGGAATAGAAACGGTCTTAATATCCCTAATAGATGATCTTCTCACAAACCAAGACAGGGGATTCACCTCAGTGTTAGTACTGCTAGATTTCTCAGCAGCTTTTGACACTGTGGATCATGATATGCTAGCATTACTGTCAGAAACAGGTATCAATGGAACAGTACTTGCTTGGTTCAGATCCTATCTATCAGATAGACAACAATCCATAATGCATGGCAGCAACTCATCACCACCATGGGCACTGACCTGTGGGGTACCACAAGGATCAATACTTTCACCTATTCATTATCTACCTGAAGCCACTATCTGAGCTGATTCGATCAATGGACACTCAGTTCTTCATCTGTGCAGATGATGTACAGCTACTCATACCCATTGAACCTGACTTACCTACAGCACTGAATTAAACTGATTACCTGTCTTACATCAATTCAAGAACAGGCTAAACAACAAATTTTGCCTGAACCCAAGTAAAACTGAGCTTTTCTGGGTCCCTAACACAAGTAGATACATACCTGACATCAAATCTCTTTTAGGAAGTATGAACCCCCCTCAAATCACAAATCAGGAACCTTGGAATACAGTTATATTCAATACTTACTCTGATTCCCCAAATCCAAGCAACTTTCAAGAGCTGCTTCTACTATTAGACTTTAATCCACAGACTTTAATCCACAAGATAATACTCGGAGAATATCCAGACTATATGATAAATCTGATCGACCTCCCAGTGAGGGAAGGGCCGACAACGAAGTGATTTTCTTCTTTTTACAGCAGCGCTGCAGATGCGAGGCGCCACGCTGGGGTGGACAGAGCTGGAACCTGGTTGGCAGGTGGGGACTGCGTCGGGGGGGGAGGCGGCGTCACACTGGGGTGGACGGAGCTGGAACCTGGTTGGCAGGTGGTGACTGTGTCGGGGGGGGGGGGGGGGTACGCAGTGGCGATCTGCCCTGGGTGTCAAGCAACCACGGAACGCCACTGCCGTTCTCTTATGTGTTATTGTGAGCAAATTGCTACAAACTACCACTGTAGTAAAGATGGAATGCTTTCACATTCTATTGAATAGTGCAGTTTCATTATTGCTGCTGGTGGGAGCCTGAAATACAAAAGAAAAATAAGAAAGAAAAGGCTACAGAATCAACATCATATAAAATTGGAACCTTTGCTCTAATATTTGCTTATTGGGTTGCAAAGAATTATAGACTACAAAGGGTATATATGCAGCTCATGTTGGCACACACAGTGGAAACAACCTTTTTATGAATATACAGTACACGTGGAAAAAATGAGCAGCACAAACCCAGCAGTTTCCATGTGTAAGTGATGCCATATGTAGTTGTGCCATTCTACAAGCCTATACATGTAAGCAGTGCTTTTTATGTGCTGGTATGCGCCGGTACGGTGTACCGGCACATTTTTTGTCCGTCCGGTGGTTTGCTGGAGCCGGCACGCAAGAGCCGGTTGTTCTTCAGGGCAAGCCGGCTCTCCTCCTTCCCTCCCCCAAGCTAGAGGGTCCATACCTGAAGAAGGCAATGGATTATTCGGGGCAGGCAGAAAAGATCCCCAGTCTTCCCTGCCCGCACTGACCCTCCCTCGTTGCCGGAACGCTCTTTAAAAATGGCCACCGAGACTTCCAGCGGCAGCCTCGCGAGACTTCTGCTGAAGTCTTGGAGGCCGCCCTTGTAAGTCTTGGTGGCCATTTTGAAGAGCGATGCAGTAGCGCCACGGGAGAGTCAGCGACGGCAGCGGGCAGGAAAGATGGGGGATCTTTCCTGCCTGCCCTGAAGAATCCACGACAACCTAGGTAGCTGGAGGGGGCAGGGGAGCGAGGAGAATCGCTGGGCATGGGTGGCTGGAGGGGGCAGGGGAGTGAGGACAATCGCTGGGTATGGGAGGCTGGAGGGGGCAGGGGGAGAGGAGGGTTGCTGGGCATGGGTGGAGGGAGGGGGGCAGGGGAGAGAGGAGAATCGCTGGGCATGGGTGGCTGGAGGGGAGGTAGGGGAGAGAGGCCAATCACTGGGTATGGGTGGCTGGAGGGGGCAGGAGAGCGAGGACAATCGCTGGGCATGGATGGCTGGAGGGGGAGCGAGGAGTATCACTGGGCATGGGTGGCTGGAGGGGGGGCAGGGGAGAGAGGACAATCACTGGGTATGGGAGGCTGGAGGGGGCAGGGGGAGAGGAGGGTTGCTGGGCATGGGTGGAGGGAGGGGGGCAGGGGAGAGAGGAGAATCGCTGGGCATGGGTGGCTGGAGGGGAGGTAGGGGAGAGAGGCCAATCACTGGGTATGAGTGGCTGGAGGGGGCAGGAGAGCGAGGACAATCGCTGGGCATGGATGGCTGGAGGGGGAGCGAGGAGTATCACTGGGCATGGGTGGCTGGAGGGGGGGCAGGGGAGAGAGGAAAATCGCTGCTGGAAGGGGGCAGGGGAGAGAGGACAATCACTGGGCATGGGTGACTGGAGGGGGGCAGGTGAGAGAGGCCAATCGCTGGGTATGGGTGGCTGGAGGGGGCAGGTGGCTGGAGGGGGCAGGGGAGCAAGGACAATCGCTGGGCATGGGTGGCTGAAGGGGGCAGGGGAGCAAGGAGAATCATCCACCCCGAGTGCACGTCACTCGGAGCTGCGTCAGCCTCGCTGGTTCCCTGCTCTCTCTGCCCCGGAACAGGAAGTAACCTGTTCCGGGGCAGAGAGAGCAGGGAACCAGCGGGGCCGGCACCCCCAGAGCGCGTGCACCCGGGGCGGACTGCCCCCCCCCCCCTTCCTACGCCAGTGCTGCACTGGAAGGTCCCTCTTTGACTCTTGGGATTTGCTTAGCCTTGGCCTTCTTGTTGAGGTCTCTCTCCATTTTGTCCCGAATCTTCTATCTCATTGTTATTATAGGGGATAGCATTTACCACCAGATTCTATAAAAGGCACTCAAATATCTGTAACAAAATTTGGGTGCAATCCCAAGATGATCATGCAAACTAATTGATTAGCAAGTCAATTAACATCAATAATGATATAATCAATTATTAATGTTAATTGCACTCTATTCTATAAGTCTGGGCACCCAAATTCCATAGAATGCAACCCAAAAGGGGGGAGAGGCATGGGTGGATCAGGGGCATTCTCAAAAGATATGCACAGTGTTATAGAATTCTGGTGATCCATGCCCAACTTGTGCTCCAGGATTTACACCAAGTTTCAAATGGTGTAAGTCCTCTCACCAAAGCTGGGTGCAAGAATCCTTGCTAGGTTCTATCCTATAAAGGTTGCTTATCCCAGTACCTATTTTTCAGCACCATTTACTGAATCTGGCCCCTAGTTTATAATCAATGTCTTTCCAGACTTTTTGTTCATGATACAATATGATTTTGATGTAGATGGGCTCACAGATGACTTTAACAATCACCTCTTTCAGCAGGAGGTCAACATCTGCTTGTGTAAAGATGGCCTTTCTAAGAAGGGGTTGTCTCTTGGCAGCCATTGTGCATATACTTATAACTTGTGTTTGTGGTAAGCATACATGAACCCTATCAGCTGGGGAAGAGTTTTCCTGTATTCCAATTAATATTCCAATTAATAGCGGTAACTTCACCCCATTACATTTAAGAACTGCTAGTTGAGAATTTTCTCTGTTATTGCCTTGCTAAGAGGTCCTTTAACTATGGCACACTAATGGAGTTAGCATGCGCTAATGAATTAGTGTGCACTAAATGCTAAGAAGTCCATAGGTATAAAATGGGTTTCTTAGCATTTAGCGTGTGCTAATCATTAGTGTACGCTAAATCCATTAGCGCACCTTAGTAAAAGGACCCTCAAATTCAGAGTACATGTGCATGCATATGAGGTTTTTTACTAAGATATGCTAATGGATTTAGCGTATGCTAAATGCTGCACAGCCTAATGTATACCTATGGGCTGTATGACACTTAGGAATAGATTCTATTTTTTAAAAATGGCACAAAAAAAATTCCTGAGGGTGGGAAAAGCTCCCCAAGCCTCTTATACCGGGCGCCTATGCATGTGGGTATGGCCTATAAGGCAACAAGGGTACCTGCTAACAGAATTGTCTACATAGAGGCCTTCCCTTCAGGTCAGTAAACATATCACCAAAAGATTGTATATACTATTAAGTGGGACAATCAGTGACATGCCAGTGGGAAGGAATGTTATGGATATGTCTCTACAGCAGGCCACACATGAGGAGAGGGATCCAGTTTGTCACACCATTAGGCCAAGTCCCTGAGGTTGCTGTCTGAGGCCTATATACTACATATGAGCTAGTTATAGAGGATCACTACATGACAAAGGAGAGAGTGCAGGGAGTAAGGCAGTGGCAAGGTATGTAAAAACTACATTCTGGTAGTCTCAGTCTGGGTAGATGTGTCCATCTAGCTAACACCCCAAAAGACTCCTCATTGATGGTCAGTCAGTGGGTTCCCTTGGCCAGATATGGATCAGCCACTTGCCTTCTTCTTTGCAGTGTGCCTTAGTTTTCTCCATTTTATGATCAGATCTTCTGTATCCTTTATGAATTGGAAGATGCAGGGCTACTTTTATCAATGAGGAAAGGGGGCAGCTACCCAAGGCCCTTGCATCTAGGGTGCTCAGCCACCCCATTGTCCATTTTCTCTCTTTCTCTTCCCCTTTGTACCCCAAAAGTCCTACATCTCTCTGTCTACCTTCTGCCTGCCCACTCCCCAAAGCCTGTACTTCTCCATTGCCAGCAGCAGCACCAGCAGTGATTAAAATAGGAAGCTTTCTGCCAGAATTAGGGGCTTTCCTCAAAGCACATCCTGCCCAGTCTGATGCAACTTCCAGTTTTCTGTATAAGCAGAACACATCCAAGGAAAGGCCCATTGCTGGTAGAAGGCTGCCTGTTTTAATTGTCTCTGCTTCAGGTGCTGGAGAAGAAATACAGAGGACTGCAGAGAGGGGGGAGAGTTTGTGGAAGGGAGAGAGAAAGATGCAGGACCCACATGGGGGTGGTGAGGGGAGAAAGAGAAAGAGAGTGACTGGATTGAAGGAAGGAAAGAAAGGAGAGAGATGTCAGACTACGTGGAACAGGCTGTGGAGATATGTGACACCTAGGTTGAGTCAGGTAGGGGAATAGATGAGGGGAGGGGAAGGGAACATGGAAAGAGACAGAGCAGAAGCTGAATATGGAGAGAGATGAGGACAGTGGTGTGCTGGAGCCAGCTCGCACCGGCTCACAAGAGCCGGTTGTTAAATTTTTTAACATCTTCCCTTTTGAGTATTGCAGCTTTTCCTCTCAGCTGGGCTGAAGTTCTGGCCATCTCCTTACCTCAGAGGTGGCTAGATACAGACTCTGTTTGTAGAAAGCAACAATTCTTTCCAAGCAACTGAACTACTGGAAAACAGGAGAGATGAGGAGTCTGAGAGGGCAGATGCCAAAAAAAGAGGGGTGAGGGATATAGGGACACAGGGCAAATGCTAGAAAAGGGGGGGAGATGGGGACATAGGGCAGATGCTGAACGTGGAGTTAGGATATGGACAAGGATACAGAGGGGAGATGCTGGACAGGGATAGAGAGAAGAAGAATGGTAGACATGGAGAGAGAAGAAATGTCAGATGGACAGGAGGCCCTGTAAAAACAAAAGAAATAGAGAAAAACAGAAAAGAGACACTTTTTGTTCTACTTTGGTCCAAGTATTTTATTTTGAATTTCATATTAATTGGAATATGACAGTTTTTGGAAATGCACATATCTGGAATCCTTTTTAAAAATCAGCGTTACATTGGCCACGCTCCAATCTTCAGGACCTATGGATGATTTTAATGACAGGTTACAGATCACTAGCAACAGATCAGCAATTTCATGTTTGAGTTCTTTCAATACCCTTGGTTGTATGCTATCTGGTCCAGGTGATTTATCACTCTTTAACTTGTCAATTTGGCTCAGTACATCTTTCAGGTTCACCAAGATTTCTTTCAGTTCCTCTGCGTTATCACCCTTGAAAACCATTTCTGGTACAGGTAGATTGCTTACATCTTCTTCCATAAATACCAAAGCAAAGAATTAATTCAATCTCTCTGTAATGGCCTTGCCCTCTCTGACTGCTCCTTTTGCTCCTTCATGATCTAATGGTCACATGGATTCCCTCGCAGGCTTTCTGCTTCTGATGTACCTGAAAGAGTTGTTACTATGAGTTTTTTTCTCCATGGCAAATTGTTCTTCATATTCTCTTTAAGCCTTCTTTATCAATGCTTTGCATCTAGCTTGACACTGCTTATGTTGCTTCTTATTTTCATCATCAGATCCTTTTCCCATTCTATGAAGGATGCTCTTTTGTCTCGAATAGCTTTTTTCACTTCACCTTTTAACCATGCTGGCTGTCGTTTGCTCTTCTTTCCACCTTTGTTAATACCTGGAATACATCTGGTTTGGGCTTCCATGATGATATTTTTAAACAATGTTCACACTATCAGCTTCTTTTTATTTTGTCATAGTCACCCTTTTGAAAATGAAATGCTGCTACAGTAGATTTCTTTAGTGACTTCACTCCAGACATCAGATCAAATTTGATCTTGTCATGATCACTGTTTCCCAGTTGATCCAACACCATTTCCTCTCCTACAATGCCCCGCATTCCACTAAAGGCTAAATCTAAAATAACTCCTCCTCTTGTTGGTTCTTGAATCAGTTGCTCCAAGAAGCAGTCTTTTATTATATCTAAGAAATGTACCTCTCTAGTACTCCCTGATTTATTCAGTCAATATTGGGGGTAATTAAATCAAACAATGTCTCTTTCTACCACAACTACAACTTGTTAGCAAGCTACACCGGCCAATTCTGGGCAATGCACATAATGTGGAGAAAAAAAGACATCAGGTATAACGGACCACCTCTTTGTCAAAGGACAAGCCTTTTGTATAACGAGGGGACCGTATCAATCACGTGTCTTGAAAAAAACTCCACACTATTTTTTACAATCCAAACTTGCCACTAGCTTAACCATGTACCTTGTCAACACTTGTAAAGGAGATTCAAACAACAAACTCTAAATGCAAAAAAGAACTTGGA
Organism: Microcaecilia unicolor; assembly: GCF_901765095.1. Taxonomy (NCBI): domain Eukaryota; kingdom Metazoa; phylum Chordata; class Amphibia; order Gymnophiona; family Siphonopidae; genus Microcaecilia; species Microcaecilia unicolor. The sequence continues at coordinate 330,529,737 of NC_044031.1, read as the reverse complement.
AAGAGTACTTATCTTCACCGGAGAATTATCTTGCCTAATAACTCCAGCTTCACTGTCAACGTACTCCACATCTAATAAATCAAAATCCCGACAGGGTTACCCTGTTTCGCTAAATTCAAGCTGCTTCAGGGGAATTTTTAAGAAATCCAAGCTTAGATGTCTCGCCGTCTCCCTTAATCTCTGGATCAAAACATGGCTTGTCCTTTGACAAAGAGGTGGTCCGTTATACCTGATGTCTTTTTTTCTCCACATTATGTGCATTGCCCAGAATTGGCCGGTGTAGCTTGCTAACAAGTTGTAGTTGTGGTAGAAAGAGACATTGTTTGATAATATATTCTACCTATTCCGGTTTTTTGAACTCAGGGGTAATTAAATCACCCATTTAGCAGGGCACACTCTTGACCTTATTATAACTAGTGTTTTTTTTGCAATCAACGATAATGAATTTAGTTCTTATGCCACTTTTCTAGACTGACCATTATTTTATTACTCACTTATCCATCTATTGCCCCAGGAATAAGATATAACTTATATTGTGAGTCCATTAGGGACAGTGCAAAGTACCTGAAATAAAAATTGTAAACCACATAATTGCCTCAGGGTTCACATAAAAACACCTTACCATTCCGGTATTCACAGGGACTTACTTAATAATCTTGCTATGCAGAGCAAATGCTGAAAATAAATAATTTATTGAACTTTTCACTATGATATCCATCTTCTCTTTTACCGTATGAATAAAATCACAGACTGAGCTGGTGCTACCTAATAATGGAGTTGCATATCAGGATCACGCAGTCAAACTTGTTAGGCAGAATCAGAGGGGAGGGGGTGGCTAATTGGTGGGCTTTTGTTCAACAGCTGTTTGGACATATTGGTGGACTTTTGTTTCAGTTTCTGTTTGATGAGGAAGGAGGTTTTCCTGCCCTCCCCAATTTTTGTAATTTTTTTATAATGGTTTGAGTGAAGAGGTTTGTTGCAGCTTATGGCAGTTGAGAATTGTGATGTTGATGGTGAGATAATCATTTTGAACACATTCAATTACTTTACTGTCTATACTGCTCAGATGGAGACCTTGAAAGAGTTTTGTAAATTTGTTGATATTAATTGGCAGTTACACTATTACAGCAAAACCAGATGGCTTAGCTTATCTCCAGCTATAAAGAGGTTACTGAGGTTATTTCCTGTGTTGAAGGAATATTTTCTTTCTGTAAGTCAGCCACCAGTTATGATCAAGAATTTGTTTTTAGAATAATTTTCAGAAGTTTACCTTTGGCTCTTAGTGGAGCAATACAGCCTGATTCTTTGTGGAGACAGAGATAAGAGACAGAATAAGGGTAATAATATGCACTCTGGTATTTTTATTTACTTATTGCATCCCTCTGCTAATGCACAGCTGAGCTCCCTTTTCTCGTCCTCTGAGCCCTCCAAAACCCACTGTCCCCCACTGCCCCCCACTACAATAGACTTTATGGGTGAAGGGGGCATCTATATGTGGGTACAGTAGGGTTTTGGTGATCTTGGGAGGGGTCACAGGTTCCACCACAAGTGTGACAGGTAGAGGGAGATAAGGATCTGAGTACTCCTCCAGGGACCTGCATGCTACTCTATCTGACTTTAACATTTACAGCTGTCATAGATGCTGGTAAATCATATTTTGTTCATATTTTGGGGGGAGTGGGAGGTGGGTCAGTGACCACAGGGGGGTTCTCGGGGGGGGGAGTTACCCCTGATTCTGTTCAGTGGTCATCTGGTCATTTGGGGCACCTTTTTGTGCCTTATTCATTCTAAAAACAGGTCTAGACCAAAACGTCTTGGTTTCAGTCCTGGACGTTTTTGTTTTGTTACATTATGGCTTTAAAACATCTACGTATTAGGCATGCCATAATCCCACCTACAAAATGCCCCAACACACCCCCTTGTGATTTTAACGTACTGCTGACAGACTTTATAGAAAAACATCTAAAAATAGGTTTCAAAAATGCTGATTTTGACATTTGTCTGAGAAAAACATCCAAATGCTGCTTTATGCCACTTTTTAGACATGTTTCTCTTTTGAAAACGAGCCCCATAGTTAATCTGACTTCCTATAATGAACAAAGTGATCTGACAGCATGATAAAGTGAGACTGTATCACAAAGATAATTAGGGGTAAACCATACATATGAAAATGGTTTTGAAGAAGAGTGCAAGAGTTTCATAGCAGAGATTAAGTTGGTGTTCCAAGAGTGCATTAATTATTTGGAAAAGTGGCTGAAACCTTTTAACAAGTTTCAGTGCTTATATGTTTAATTAAAATAAAGGACAGTACATTTGATGAACTATTGCCATGAATATTGTATCTGAAGAAAAGGAGTTACTGTGGATGACATACAGTTAGTTGACCAATACTGCAATCTTAAATTGTTCAAAAAAGAGAGTGATCATTTTTTAAAGGCCTCCTGTATGAACGGCATTTATACTTCCAAAGCTGCCAGAATTGAAGTTGTTTCTCAGAGTTGCTTAAAATTAGCAATTTTTTCTTTTGTCTTCCTGGACTCTATCAAAGAAATTATCATTACAAAGTACAGCATGAATAATGCTTCTTGCAAAAATATTCATGCATATATTATTGGAAATGAAGATTTGCTGTGCAACATTGGCTTTTCTGAGAAATAAAATGCTTAAGAATGTAGGTTTTTCTTGTTTTGTATGCAGTTTTTCACTGCAATGTATGAGACTCCAAAAGGTTGTCTGTGCCACGTCATCCTTTGTCCTTCTTTCCTTCTATTTATGATCTCCTTTGGATGATCAAGTATCTGGTAACCCTATCTTTGGGAAATTTTTGAATATAAGATTAACCACATAGAAGTAATTAACCAACATAGAAGACATAATGTTAATTGAGGATATTAACTTAGAAAAATGGGTGGGGGAGAGATCAAAGATGGTTAGGGCTGAGTAAGACACTTCAGCAGGAGCTCCAATCAACTTTTACCTTTACTTTCTGGAATTTTCCTTGCAATGGTGAAGAGGAAGGGTGGCTCCGAGGTGAAGTCAAGGGATTCCCCCCTCTTCATTGATCCAGCAAACTTTGCAGTGGATGATGGGACCTCCTGTATTAGCAATAACTTCAGACGTGGTCCTTGAGGGGAATGACGAGGGAGTGGTATCCCAGCTTGAGGCTACATTGAGCCCTGAAAACAAATCCTTCAGTTCAGCTGGGAGTTCTATCCTTCCAGTGGGGAAGCTTGAATATATGGCCGGTGACATGGGAGTTGGATTGGCTTCTTCCCTGGTTGGTCTGGTCTCCTCGATGGCTATGCAGCTTGGCCCTGGAAGTAGCTACAACCTGAAGAAAGCATAACGCAATGTGAGGAAGGAGTGGAGGAGTGGCCTAGTGGTTAGAGCACTGGTTTTGCAATCCAGAGATGGTTGGTTCAAATCCCACTGCTGCTCCATGTGATCTTGGGCAAGTCACTTAACCCTCCATTGCCTCAGGTACAGAACTTTAGATTGTGGACCTTCCTGGAACAGAGAAATATCCAGAGTACCTGAATGTAACTCACCTTGAGCTACTACTGAAAAAGGTGTGAGCAAAATCTAAATAAATGCATTATTATAATAATAAATAAATAATACTGGCACTGCAAGGTGAAAATGTTGGGCAGTTTCAGTATTCTAGCCCACCTAACCCTCAAAAGGAACATCTTTAGGGGAACTTGCAAGACCAAAGCAGTTGAGAGAACTGAATAATAAAGCTTCATCTGTAGAAAATACTGTTACAACAATTAATAAAGTCTATGATATAGCACTAGAAATTATGGTTTATATTTTATTAATGTTTGATATGCCATTCTCAACAAACATGTCAGAACAGTTTACAATTAATAAAAAACATTTTTTTTCAGCTAAAGACCTAACAATTTATACCAGAATGTACTTCACAGTCAATCATAATTAGAAACAGGTCATAAACACATCCTACATCTAACAATCACACACGCAACCAAGATGCTCATTGGTACACTTACAATGTAAATTTCATGTCCACATTACTGTACAGAACCTTCCTCATTTGACGTACATTTTTGGCAAGCCAAAAGTATGTGTATAATAATGTGTTTTTAAAAGGGCCTTAAATATTTTATGAATGGACTCCGCTTTTTTTCTGTTTTGAAAATGGCTATATTCTCCACTTGAATTTTGGACATTTTTAGCAAAGTCACAATAGACCGAAACGCCTCGCTAGAAAGCCAAGCAAAATGTGTCACAAAGAAAATGTTCCACTCAATGTGGAAATTCAAACATATAAAACCTTTCTTGCCAAGGAAAATATTTTGCAACTTGGTACAATCAATGGTACTGAGCCACCTAGACTACTGTAATGGAATCTATGTGAGATGCAAAGAAATAATCATAAAGAAACTCCAAACTGCTCAAAACACCGCAGCCAGGCTTATATTTGGTAAAATGAGATTTGAAAGCGCCAAACCCCTACGAGAAAAACTGCATCGGCTCCCAATCAAAGAACATATTGCGTTCAAAATCTGTACTCTGGTTCATAAAATCATCTACGGTGAAGCCCCGGGTTACATGTTAAACTTCATAGACCTACCAACTAGAAACACAACAAGATCAACACGCACATACCTAAACCTTCGCCACTCAAGCTGCAAAGGACTCAAATACAAATCAACCAATGCTTCCAGCTTCTCCTATATAAGCATGCAACTTTGGAACGCACTACCAAACACCCCAAAAACAATGTATGAGCTACCAAAACTTCTGGAAATCACTAAAGACTATCTTATTCAAAAAGTCATACCCTAATGATCCAACTTAAATGCCTGAATCCTGCAACACAACGATATTAATACTTAAACTGGACACAACGCTTCCTCCTTTCTATTCCCTTATGTGTCTGTCACACATGCACCTTATTATACCATAATATCACTCTGTATTTGTCATACCGGAAAGACGATCGCCTCAAGGTACTATGTAAGCCACATTGAGCCTGCAAATAGGTGGGAAAATGCAAAAACTTCAGTAAACAAGGCCCAAAGTTTTCAGCTGAAAATTCACAGAAATTTAGAAGCCTGTTTCAGGCACATCTAGGGTACAGAAAGTTGCTCTGATTCATCAGCTGTCCACTGAAGGAATTAAGGCATGGCAAGTCCTTAATCCTCCAGTGGTGGTGGTCCCCTTCCCTCTCCCCTAACAATGAAATCAGAAAGGGACACCAGGCTCTATGACAGCTTCAGGTGTTATAGGCATTCTTAACAAACCAGAAAACAAGTCTGAGGAGTAGCCTAGAGGGGTATAAACCAAGGGACCTGAGTTCAAATCCCATTTCAACATTTTTTTAAAGAAACTGTGAGCTCTGCAGAAACAGAGACATACTTACTGTACCTAAATACATAAGATACCTGCAAGCCTTAAGGATATTGAAGTAGTGTACATGAAGGTACAGTAGATATTTTTCAGTTCCCGGAGGGCTCACAATTACAAAAAAAAAAAAAAAAAAGAGTTAAAGTGGGATTTGAATCTGGGTCCCTTGGGTTACAGTCCACTGCACTAGTCACTAGATTGACCCTCTACTCTGCAGGGACATCTGTATGACCATTTTCTAAGAATTCTGCTATGTCTCTTATTTTCTCCCATTCAAAATTTGGATGTTTCAGATTGTAAAATGGATACTCATGCTGGACATTTCCAGAGCATGGATGTCCATTTCACATATTTTTAAACAGGCTGTATCATGTTTGAAAATACATGTAAAATGAATGTCTGGTATGTTCTGACTTGGATGCCCTTTTTGAAAATGCCCCTCCACTTTTCTAAATTTAGGTATACTGATAATGTGCCTAAATTTAAGAAGCCTCATTTAGGAGCCTATCACTGAAAATCAGTACTAGACTTCTGTGTGTGTGTGTGTGGGGGGGGGGGGGGGGGGGGGGGGGGGGGGGGGGGAGGGGTTTTTTATCCTAAATCCACCTGTGTTGCCACTCCTTTTTTATAATCCTAAATTTAGGTGCTTAGTGACATTCTGAGCATACATTTGGGCACGCAGTCCTAGAAAATTGTCAGAGGAACCTTAACCCTTTGAAAAGGGATACCTATATTTACCCATGTTAAGATTTTTGAATGTAGGCATCCATATTGTTACATGTCTTTTGGGAATAATAAAACAAAAAGACAATAGCACCTCTGATAGCTGTGTCCATTTTTTTTTTGGTAAGTTAGGGCTCCTTTTACAAAGTTGTCTTAGCATTTTTAGTGTGCTCTAAATGCAACGGACACCCATATATTCCTATGGGCATCTCTAGCAATTAGTACCACTAAAAATGCTAAGATACCTTTGTAAAAGACCCTCTTAGGGCCCTGTTTACTAAGCAGCATTATAGGCACATTAACATCTTTAACGTGCGTTAACCATGTACACGCATTAGTCATGTACGTGCCTACAATATCCCTATAGGCGCCTACATGGTTAGTAAACAGGGCCCTTAGATTGGTAAATCTATGCTATATGACTAGGCAGTTATCATGTAGTGCTGTACCTCAAAGAACTCTACCTGATTCATATATGAGAGTACTAAGGAATAAAATATACCAATTAATAAAATGAGTAATAAATAAGTGTTTTAGAAGTATACAGGAATGGAAACCAGAACTTGGATTTTTCTATTTCCTTGGGCAGTGAATCTACAATGAAATTAACATTATCAGATTGATATCAATAGAAAAATAGAAGGCATTGTTACAGTTTCAATTGTAAGATGGTGTAGCATAGAAGCAACCCTTGGACAGAGATATCTGACAAAAGGACACTGTTTGCACATTATATTAACAAAGACACACTGAACATGCCGTAGTATGCAGTCTTCATCTTTTATTGTTAAAAGTACAATAAAATTAATAGTGACTTGAAGAGTCCTTAAACCTGATCTGGGGATTCTTCTAGCTGACAAAAGCAAAAGCTGAGCAACTACAGAAATCTATCTTCGAATGAATAAGATTCTGATTAAAAAGCAAACACAACAGGACACTGATAAAACAGGTAGCAGGATTACATTCTTTGTATGAAATGATGCTTAGCCTAGCTGCCTTGTTATTGCAGCAAGCAGCTTCTGCAGTTTTATGTTTGTGACCTTTGAGGAGGGGTTACCAAAATAAATCTCAGCATCCTATAAGTTTGAAGAGTCATCTTGTTCCCTGGGAATAATTTATGCAGTAGTTTATGTAGAAACAAAATTTTAAAGAGGAATAAAATGAATGGGCTAGATCTTCTTCCTGAACGGTCACCGGGTGAAGTTAAGTACCCTCATTGCATATCCATAAACATAGCAATACTGAATATGTAGATTGACTTGTGATCAATCCGGCATTATCCATTTAGTTTAAACTTGCTATTTAACAGGCCTCAACTAAATGGATAACGCATCCAGATGGCTGAACATCATCACTATCTGGGTAATTTTTAGAGCTGCCTCCTGGGTGCTAGAACTGCGTGGTCAAGCTCCCTTTTAATTACAGACACTTTGAATTGTTCAGATAAGTACATGAATGAATTGAGTCCTGAAGTCTCTATCTTGTTTGTACATCAACATTTTTGAGTTATGGACTTTCATCACTTAGGGGATTTAAACTCATTGATTATACTAGTGCTTCACCCTATGAAAACAACATTCAGGACATTTGGAAACATTGTAGCCTTGTGCTTTAACTGAAAAGTTTTCCCAACACATATTTAAATTATTAATTTTGATTTCTATTACAACATGTATATCCACAGGTTTTGTTTAATATATTCACATATTTTCACTTGTGTCTATCTTGTCTCTGGCAATGCTCACTGTTATAGGGATAATATTGGACTGTTTAGTGATTTAAATGGCCCAATACTATCCATATAATTTTTGAAATTCTAAGGACTAAGGAGTTATATGTTGGCCACCTGACAGCCAATGCATAACTACCTTTGAAAATTGGCTCTAATGTTTTTAGGGGGTCAATATTCAAAAGGCTCCTGCCCGATTAAACTCCACTGAGTGAGTTGACCCTTGATATCCAGCAGCACTTAACTGGTTAGTGCTACTGAATATGTCCACTAACTGGCCAGAAGGGGCAATGGCAAAGTTAGAGTAAAGCATTAACTTAGCTGGATAGTGGCGATTTTCAGTCCGCTAATGAGCTATGTAACTGTATACAGCAGCCACTCGAGACACAGGTGGTGATAGATGGGCAGGCGATGGGTAACAGTACTATCTATATACCTGAAAGACTGTGTGTTTCATTTCCGCTCTCTCGGCCAGGAATAGAGAGGCACCAGACTTCTGCTTGCTGAAGGCAGACCATGTGGGCTGACACGTGTGAGCGAGCTGGCACTTGGTGTGACAGTTGGCTCCCTTCTGGCCGCAGCTTGTAGTGACCAGAGCATGCCTAATGATGTGTACTTTCGAGCGGGAGCAGAACACTGGATGAAGAAAAGCGCCCACTTAGCCAGGAGTGACCGGCACACCGTGCACCACTGCTCCTAGGGCACTTTTGGTTTTTCGGATGGGAGAGCCTGTACACACATCTCATCGACCCAGGTGAAGAAAGTCAATGGCCTATTACTGCAGGCACCCTACTCAGAGCTGCATGGCTCATTACAGAAGAAAAAAGGCAGCTGAAATATGAAGACTCTCACCTGAAAATAACAGAACATTCAGTAAAAGAGAACTCCTATCTTTCAGATATGGCAAATACTCTTTCTATCTTACTTTACCCTACCCAAAAGTCACGTTCGCATAGGGTGTTATAGTGGCGGCCTGCCCATCGTGTGAACGCCTTGTGTTGATGAAAATAGCGTCTTTCCCCAATCCCACTTGAGACCTCCGATGGAGTAGCTTGTGCATTCCTTCAATGTTTTTTGCACTGACTGCATGACCTCAGCCTGGGACCTTACCTCTCCAATGGTTGTCTTGTAGATAGCTGAAGGTAGTTTGACCATTTGTAAAGCCCTAACTGTAATTGTGGAGCTTTCAGATCTACGTATTTCTCCCATGCGGTGTTCCCCTTTCTCCTTATCCTGTGACTCCACTGTGCTGAAAGCTTTCTCGGGTTCTTAAAAGTATGTGCTTTAATGCTATTAATACTGTACATTTTTGTCTTAGGCAAACATGCCTGCATTCATAATTCCTAGTTAATAGATGCTACATTTTCGCTGGAACTTGACAATACTGCAGACATTGTACTATATAAATAGCTACTATATAACATGTCAGCTTTTACTGTCATATTTCTCTTCTGGTCTTGCTGTTATAGAGCAGATTTTCATGCTGACAAGTTCTATTTTATGTGCTAGTCACCCTGCTTATATTGTTAAATCTCCACTGCTGCTATCATCATTGTATTGCTGTACTTGTTAAAAACCACCTTACCTGTGGTATTGAATACAGTGGGAGGTAGTCTCATAATTCCTAGTGAGTGACTCACTCACCTGATTTTAGCCAACTTATAACAGGCATCCTTGCAACTGAGCCAACTATAACAGATCTAAGATCTGACTGACCAAGTTCTAAGTATTGTGGTTGAAGTCCAGCACACAAGACATTATGCCAGTATACTCAGGGCTTTTTTTGAGGGGATACTTGGGGGTACTGAGTACCGGCACCTTTTCCATTGTCTACTAAAATTGACCCATGATCCCCAAGTTTTAATTAAAGAGCTCAAGCTCTACAAACCAATTCCGCCTTGTCATACGTTTTGAGACTGGTTGCAGGCAGCCTGGCTATTGTGGGTTGGGTTCCTCAGTGATCTCCCCACCCCTGAAGGGTGGCCAGGCATTTGAGTACCGGCACCTTTTTTTGCTAGAAAAAATTCACTGAGTATACTCGATCTCAGTGAGAATTGGATATGGGCTGTACAGGGATTTACTACTACTACTTATCATTTCTATAGCGCTATTAGACATACGCAGTGCTGTACACTTGAACATGAAGAGACAGTCCCTGCTCGACAGAGCTTACAATTTAATTAGGACAGACAAACAGGACAAGTAAGAGATAAGGGATTATTCAAGTGAGGATGATAAAATAAGGGTTCTGAAAAAGTGAATAAGGGTTAGGAGTTAAAAGCAGCATCAAAAAGGTGGGCTTTTAGCTTAGATTTGAAGACTGCAAGAGATGGAGCTTGACGTACCGGCTCAGGAAGTCTATTCCAGGCATATAGTGCAGCAAGATAAAAGGAATGCAGTCTGGAATTGGCAGTGGAGGAGAAGGGTGCAAATAAGAGAGATTTACCCAGTGAATGGAGTTCCCAGGGAGAAGTGTAGGGAGAGATGAGAGTCGAGATGTACTGAGGAGCTGCAGAGTGAATGCGCTTATAAGTCAATAAGAGGAGTTTGAACTGTATGTGGAAACGGATAGGGAGCCAGTGAAGTGACTTGAGGAGAGGGCTAATATGAGCATATCGACATTGGCGGAATATTAGTCGTGCAGCAGAATTTGAACAGATTGAAGAGGAGAGAGAGATGGCTAAGTGAGAGACCTGTGAGAAGCAAGTTGCAATAGTCTAAGCGAGAGATGATAAGAGTGTGGATGAGGGTTCTGGTAGTGTACTCAGAAAGGAAAGGGTGAATTTTGGTGATATTATAGAGAAAGAAACAAGAGGTTTTAGCAGTCTGCTGAATATGTGCAGAGAAGGAGAGGGAGGAGTCGAAGATGACCCCAAGGTTACGAGCTGATGAGACAGGAAGGATGAGAGTATTATCCACAGAAATACAGAATGGGGGAAGAGGAGAGGTTGGTTTAGGAGGAAAGATAAGAAGCTCAGTCTTGGTCATATTTAGTTTCAGATGGTGGTGAGATTTGGCCTGGATTCCTGCTGAGATTTCTGGTGTGGAGAGGTAGATCTGGGAGTCGTCAGCGTAAAGATGATACTGAAAACCATGGGATGAGATCAGAGTACCAAGGGAAGAAGTATAGATGGAGAAAAGAGGAGGTCCCAGGACAGATCCCTGAGGTACACCAACTGACTGTGGGATAGAAGTAGAGTAGGATCCACCAGAGTATACACTAAAAGTACACTGGGAGAGATAAGAAGAAAACCAGGAAAGAACTGAGCCCTGAAATCCAAGTGAGGACAGCATATCAAGGGGTAGGCTGTGATCAACAGTGTCAAAAGCAGCAGATAGATCAAGAAGGATGAGGATAGAATAGAGCCCTTTCGGTCTGGCCAGGAACAGGTCACTTTAGCAAGCACTGTTTCTGTTGAATGAAGGGGGCGAACACCAGATTGAAGTAGATCAGAATAGCTTCAGATGAAAGAAAGTCAAGGCAAGAATGGCGGTGAACAGCACGTTCAAGTATCTTAGATAGGAAAGGAAAGAGGGAGATGGGGCGATAGTTGGAAGGAATGTAGGGTCCAATGAAGGTTTTTTAAGGAGTGGTGTGACTATGGCATGTTTGAAGGCATCAGGAACAGTCGCAGTGGAAAGTGAAAGATTGAGAATATGACAGATAAAAGGGATGACAGTAGGAGAGATAGAGTTAAGTAGGTGGGTGGGAATAGGATCAGAGGAACAGGTAGTTAGTTTCAAGGAGGAAAGAAGATGTGTAGTTTCATTTTCAGTGATTTCAGAAAAGGAGGTAGGGGTTGGAGAGTTGAGAGAATGGACTAAAGGAAGGAGAGGTGGAGGTGACCTGGTTGAGAATTCAAGTTTAATCTTGTGAAACTTATCATGAAAGTACTCAGCCAGAGTCTGGGGAGGAAGTGAAGGGGGAGTTGGAGGTGAAGGCACTTTGAGAAGAGAGTTCAGTGTGGCAAAGAGACGTTGAGGGTTTGAGCAAAGAGAATTTGTCAACTGGATGTAATAGTCCTGTTTGGCAAGTAAAAGAGCAGCATGGGTGCGGAATTTCAGCCAAAGGCTTTCAGCAGAGCGGGCACAGGAACGTAGGTAGCAGATTCTAGAGGTCAGCCAAGGGTACGTTTTACAGAATGGGGAATGGGAGGAGCGAGAGTGTCCAGAGCAGAGGAGAGAATAGTATTATAGGAAGAGACAGCCTCATTGACAGACTTGGATAACATAGTGGTAGAGAAGAGATTTGAAACACTGGAGGACAGAGTAGAAGGGTGAATAGCTTGAAGATTCCTAAATGTGTTGGTTAAGATTGGACAGGACTGGGGAGGAGGGTGTTTAAGTGTGAAAGTTATCAGATGATGATCAGAGAGGGGAAGAGTTGAGGCACAGAAACTGGAGTGTGAGCAGTTTGAGAAGAGGATAAGATCAAGACAGTGGCCATTCTGGTGAGTAGGGGCAGTGGACCACAGTTGAAGATTGAAAGAGGATGTTAAAGCAAGAAGCATAAGAGTCAGAGGGATCATTAGCATGAATGTTAAAATCTCCAAGAATGAGGGAAGGAGATGAAGGTTCAAGAAATAAAGAAAGCCAGGCATCAAAGTTAGTGAGAAAGGAAGAAAGGGACTTATCAGGGGATTGATAATTGACTGCCACTCGGAGAGGCAGAGTAGCGAATAGACAGATGGAGTGGACTTCGAAGGAAGAAAAGCAGTGAGACTGATTTAAGCTTTAAGTCCCCTACACTGAGGACAAATATCTAAGTTGAGAACTGCTCTAAGCCCCAAGAGCTACAGATTTGCTCTCTTGAATGCCCAATCTGTAAGAAAAAAAAGTCACTATCCTATTTGATTGAGTAAGGGAGGGGGGCTATGATATTGTATGCATCACAGAAACCTGGTTGTTAGCCGAAGATACTCTGATTCTGATTCTTGATTTGCCCCCCTGGTTTCCATGTCATCTCACAGCCCCACCTTAATAAAAAAGGAGGTGGGATCCTTGTGATATTTAAAGAGTATATTAGCTTGGTAAAAAATGAGATCCCAAATATCCTAGGAATTGAGCTACTAATACTGTCCTCTAAACATTTATGTATCTTAGTATGCTACTGTGCTCCAGGGACTTTGAGTAACAATTTTTCCCCATTAATTGAAGTTGTAAATCGTTTGAATTTTGTCCCATCCAACAGTCATCCTGGGTGATTTCAACCTCCATGCAGACTGCTGTAACACTATTAATAAGGCCATCAAATTCTTAGACATGTTTGAGACATTAGGATGGCAACAGATAGTCTCGCAAACAACTCATAAATATATTTTAGATCTAATCTTTCTAGGTAATGATTCCACTACTTTCAGTCTTCTAGACAGGGATATTAAGAACATTCCCTGGTCTGATCATGCAATGATAAACTTAGTTTAAGTACCAGGAGACAACAGATGCACAAAAACACTGAGAAGGTTATCGAGATGCGAGGCATATTTGAAATAACCAATCTAACATCCATATTCAGCTTGAAAAATATGAAACTTCTTGAAAAACATCTTGATGATGCTATTGATGTATGAAACAATGCCCTGTCCAACTTCCTAGATGAAGTCGTACCAATGAAACAAAATGTGATACGCCAGTCTTGTGTTGTACCCTGGTTCAATGATAATCTGAAAGAGCTAAAAAGAGAAGTATGGAAATCAGAGCATGAATGGAGGAAACATCCATCCAGTACCTCACTAGAAATGTATAATATGAAATTAGGATTATACAATGCTGCAACATTGAAAAGCAAAAGAGATCATTTTAATAAGATTATCAAATCCTCTCCCTCACAATCCAGAGAGCTTTTCCTGACAGTAAAGAAGCTGATCATCCCAAAAGCAGGCAAAATACAATTAGAAGTATCTATTTTGATCCAACAATTATCTGATATCTTCTTAAATAAAGTCATCAATATCATTGCATCCTGAACCCAATCTCCAACTTGAATTCCAAAGCATCAATAACCCAGACTGATGAAATTTGGACAGATTTTACACTAGTGAATAAAGAGCAAATAACATCAATATTGAAGAAAATTCTGTCGGGCTTCACATTTGATCCCTGCCATGTCTCAATAATTAAGGTCTTAAGAGAAGTAGCAGTTAATGCTGTATTGTACATAGTGAACAAATCTCTGACTGACAGACAATTAGCCAATGTATTAAAACTAGCATTAGTGAGGCCCCTACTAAAAAATGAAATACCAGATGCTTCGAAGAAAGAGAACTACAGACCTATCTCTTCTCTCCCATTTCTGGCAAAAGTCATTGAAAAATCCATACTATATCAATTAATTGACTTTCTGAATGATCATCAGGTACTGGACCAATATCAATTTAGTTTTAGAAGTGAACATGATACTAAATCATTAATGCTATCCATGTTCAACCTTATCAGAGTGGGATTCGATAAAGGGGAAGCCTTTCTTTTGGTTTCACTGGATATCTCCAGTGCATTTGGCTCTATTGGCCACTCAATCTTGCTACAGAGACTAAGAGAGTTTGAGATTGCAGGGACAGTTGCAAAATGGTTCTCTTCATTCTTGGAAAGGTGACACTACTGTGTAATCCAGAAGAAATACAGATCTGATGTGATCAGATTAACTACTGGGATTCCCCAGGGGTCTGCACTATCTGCAACTTTGTTAAACATCTCCTTCTTCCACTGTGTACACTCCATGAAGTCCTGGGTGTTCACTACTGCTTCTACGCAAATGGTATCCAATTCTTCTTCAAGATCGAGAACTCAACAACCGAAGTATTCAGCTACTATGTTTATACCTCAAAATGATTAAGCACTGGATGAGAGTAAACTAGCTTAGTCTCAATATGACTAAAACACAAGCCATCATTTTTTCTGGTACCATCCAAGTTAATGCTCCAGACTCTTTTCGAATAGACAATACTCAGATTATGATCAGCAAGAAAATTTAATCGCTAGGGGTTCTGATATACACATCACTGAACATGAAAACACAAGTTGCCAGATTGATTAGTACTATCTTCTGCAAACTAAGACTTGTAAGAAGACTGAAAGATTATCTAACTGCTGAAAATTTTCTTCTAATAGTTCAAAGCACAGTAATGCCTCATTTTGACTACTGTAATACATTGCTAATTGGCTCACCAAAATATGATCTCCAATTGCTACAAGTTGTTCAAAATGCCACAGCATGGGTTCTTCTGGGCATGAACCACTCAGAACACATTTTGCCAGCTCTTGCCTCTTTGCATTGGTTGCCCATTTCCTACAGAGTGTAGTATAAGATCCTACTGCTAGTATTTAAGGGGATGACCAACAAGGTTTCACTAATGATCTCTATAGGATTAAATCTACATTAGCCTTCCAAGTCCTTGAGATCTGCCTCCTCTAACCTGATTGACATTCCCTTCTTTAAAACCATCTTTCTGGACAAATACAGGAATTCAATTTTCTATATTGCTGGTTCCAGATTGTGGAACTCAATGCCTCACCAGCTATGAACTCTACACAATTTAGGCAAATTTAAAAAGACACTAAAAACCGTTATTCAGAAAACATATTCCTCCGAAGAATAGCTGTGAATCACCGGTGCAATGCTGATGTAAAGTTAATTGCGATTTATGTCTTCAGTACTGTTTTTAGTTCATTATGTTGTATGTCTTTAATACTGTGAATGTGTAGTGTTCCCCATGCAGGATTGTATATATGTGTGCTACAAGCCCTTTAAATAAATAAATAAAGTTTGGACAATGAAACAGTTCTTCTAAATTTATGAGGCAAATTAACTGGGTACCAGTCTGAATATCAGTGTGAGACCCCAAGCGGGGGTTGGGCATGGCCAGAGGAAATAATACAGCCGGACAAAAAAGTAGAATGCAATAATAAGTATTTATTCACAAGAGTAGAAATTCCCAGACCTGTTTCTTAACAGAGCCGATTAGTAGTAGCAAGGGTAGACCTCTACGGTTGAAGAACACAATTATTAGTATTTATTGTCATGTATTCTCGGGCCTGTTGCTTCAGAGAGCCTGAGGCATAGAATGGGGAAAATCCCGGTGGTTTCAGCAAACAGCAGTAAGCCAGCTGCTAGCGACAGGCTCAACCAAAGTTTGCAGCTGTGGGGTTGCCACGCCACAAATGCAGCCTTTCAGTTCTACTCTACTTTCAGGTCAGGCTCCAGCCAGAACGCCAGCAAACTTGCAAAGTTCAAACAGTTAGAAACAAGGGCATACCTCTGCCCACTCACAAAGTTCAGATCTATTCAGTCAGGGCATACACTGGGGCTTCTCTTCTTTCTCCCCTGGACCTCCCTTGCCTCTGCCTGGTCCTTCCCTTTAAACTCCTCGGTTTCAACTGCCCCACCCAGCTCACTTCCTCCCGCAGCAGGACCTGTGCTCTTAAGTTGTCCCTGGTTAGTTATAGAGGGATTTTTCTTCAGGGTGAGTGACAGCGTTTTATAAACCCCATCACAATCAGCCAGTGCCTGTTTAATTTCCAGGTCAGTGGACATATTCAGTGTCAGGAGCTGTGCATGCCTTGGTATTGAATATCTATGGTGAGTTCAGCCCATGGCTGGAAGAGGCTTACCAACCACTTACCACCATGGACTGAATATTCACCCCTTTGTATTTATCTGCATTTCTAATTTTTATCCATTTTTTACATGAAGAATTAATTGGAGTCATCCTATCATATGTAGTTTGGGTTCCAAAGGGAATGGTATGTTATGTGTGTGTGCATGCACATTTCATTGTGTAAATATATATTTTCAGTATTACCTTCTGCATTATAGAGTTAAAGCATTTATAACAGCGGAATGATTATGAGATATCCTCTTAAATGTAAGGGCTTTACATGATAACAAAGTAGGTTATAAGGGGGCAATATACAGCCATTGGTGGTCAACATTTCTTGCTGACCTCCACCAACTAAATTAGATCTGAGCATTACAATACTTCACTGAATGTCCAGGCATGAAGGGGTTTCTGGGAGTAATTCAACCTTAGTGCTCAGAAAACGTCTTGCTCAAACTTTGCCCCCAGTCAACCCCAGCTCTAACCCAATAGTTCTATAGTGGTCTTTCCAGATGTTCTGCAGCACTATCTGGTTATGTGTCACTGAAAATCCTGCTTCTTGGTTGCGCTCTTTCAGCATGTGCCTAAGGTGCAAGCACCTTGGAGGTAGGGGAGTTAAGTAAGATGTCATATCTTGGCAGCAGAAAATCGGGAGGTCAGAATTGAGTGTGTGTAATGTAAAAGTCTGAAATCTGGGCAGTAAAGCAGCTATTTCACTAGGATAGCACTTCTCAGAATTGTCTTGTGGAAGTAATTTATCTTATTCATGCTCATTACCAATATCCAGAAAAAGTGACTGACTGGTGCTCTCTCAAGACAGGATTGAGAACCAGTGCACTACAATAAAGGTAGGTTTAACTCATGATAAGATACCCTATACATTAGGGAATGAATGCTGCGTTTATGAATGGGAATGGACAGATTCACAATTCTCAGAACTTTTGCCTTAGCTTATCATGGAGGGATTTTTTTTAACTAACGTGTATATATGTAAGATCTCTCTCTCTCTCTCTCTCTCTCTCTCTCTCTCTGTATATATATATATATATATATATAGTAACAGAATAGATAATGGCATATAAAGACCAAACTAGCCCATGAAGTCCACCAAGTAAGATAGGTAGGGTTGTAACTGCTGTTCTATCCAGGTCATTCCCCTTCCTCCCCCATATCTTTAAGGCTTTGCTCCATGCTAATTACCCTTCTATATGTCTTCTTAGAAGTACACTAATTCATTTCATTACCGTTTTAGCAGAAATGCTCAATGCCTGCTTTTCAGACTCTTTCCATGTAGGAATCATCTGTGCTATCCTACCTGTTTTTTTTTCAAATTCCAGCACAATACTTGTATCCCATACCTTCTCTGGGAGAATATTCTAACAATCTGCTACCCTTTCCAGAGGGTCTGTATCATATTTCCCTAGTCTCTCCTCTTTTTTTTAGGGTATACATATGTACGTTATTTTCTCTGAGTGAATTCCATTTATCACTACTTACTGTCATCTGTCAGACAAACAAATTCTAATCCAATTCATCATCTTGGGATTCATTCACCTTGGGATTCATCATGAGTTTCCTAAAATCCATGTATGGGTATGGATAGACCACAGGCAGCACTTGCCATTGCTCTAGATTTCTAGCCACACAAATAAAAAAAAATAAAAAACACATTTTGACACAATCTGTCTCTGTTGAAACCATGTTGCCTCAGATCTTGCAACTCTCTTGATTTTTCTTATATGGAAGTGTATAGAATGTTTGTACATTTGGGAAGCTCGCCAGGTGCCCTTGGCCTGGATTGGCCGCTGTTGTGGACAGGATGCTGGGCTCGATGGACCCTTGGTCTTTTCTCAGTGTGGCATTATTTATGTACTTATGTACTTATGGCCCCTTGTGGTACTACCATGAGACTACCAATATGGGTCCTTTGCAACATTTTGAACCTAGGGCAGCACTGGGACAAGAGCAGAGGGGGGCCACTCCCATTTTGGGCCACTAGATTACCTGGTAAGTCGGGGGGAGACTCAGAGGTGGAAAGGGGAGGGGAAGGACGGAGTATGAGGGGTTGCTTTTTGGGGATGCTCTAGGTATGTTCATTTTTAGGTAGAGATTGGATCAAGGAGTCAGCTTTTGGAAGAGTCTGATTGGAGGATGTTACCATGTAGGGGTGGGTCATAACACTTTGTTGGGGGAAGGAGCAGAGAAGAGGAGATGTTGAGCTATAGAAAAGGTAGGGAAGTGAAGGGGAAATACTGGTCATGAGGGAAAGGGTTTTGAGTGAGAAGGTTCTCTTGGCCTTGCCCTAGCCCTATATGGCAGTGTGGCTAGCAGCAAGCTGCAGGACCACATGAAAAGCTTAACCCTTTTAAGTAGAGTCCCCCTCCCCTCTCTTTCTTTCTCATAATATTGTCCCAGTCAATATTCATCATGAGCTGGCTCCTGGCCTAGGGTTACCATATGTCCGGTTTTATCTGGACATGTCCTCTTTTTGAGGACATGGCCGGGCAACAGGGCGGGTTTTGCCAGCCTGACCGTTTGTCCAGATTTCTGGACAAACGGGCAGGCGAGCGGGCCTAGTGGTGTCCTATCCTCCACTCCCCTTACCTTACTATACTGCCCTGGTGGTCTCTTTCCTGCCCCCAGTGCCTGCACACTGTTCCTTGGTGACGGTCCCGGCGCTGATTCAAAATGGCCGCCGAGAGTTGAAGTCTCGCGAGGCCGCTTCAAGTATTAGTGGCCATTTTGAATCAGCACCTGGACCGGAGCAGCAAGTAACAGTATGTAGACACACCGGGCAGGAAAGAGGGGGCTCTTTCCTGTCTCGAAGAGGTCACTAGTCCACCAGGGCAGTATTGTAAAGTAAGGGGAGGGGAGGATAGGACACCCTTAGGGGTGTGTGATGGGGGGCAGGGTGTGTGTGTGTGAAAGGGATGGGGCGGTATGTGACAGAAGTCCTCACTGAGGGCTGCTGCCTAGACAGCTTCTTGACTTAGGCCTCTCTCGCTACTCCCTTGAAGATCTCTTACCTTGAGGCCCCTAATCTCTTCTACCTCAGGGCATTTAACCACATCTCTGCTTGAGCCCTGCCTCTCTAACTCAGCAGGTGTAATTCCACCTACACTAAGGTGGCTCACTTTCAGTCTCGGTGAAGGAGTAATCCTTTGGGAACCCAATCATGCACCCACTCCCTCACACCCAGACTCTGCCTATGTGTAGAACTACCTGTAAAATAAGTTCTATGTAAATATGCACATATTTACAGAATTTACAGTTCAGATCAGCACGATCTTACCTAAACCTATGTTACCCAAACTGCAAAGGTCTAAAATACAAAACAACTTATGCATCCAGCTTCTCCTACATAAGCGCACAACTATGGAATGGACTCCCGCATGCCATAAAAACAATCCATGACCATCTAAACTTAAGGAAATCATTAAAAACCCACCTCTTCAAAAAAGCCTACCCCACCAATCCAACATAACTCCCCACACCCGGCAACACAATATAATCAATGATCGTACTGGACTCATTCCTTGGCCCCATGACGCCTGAACCACATCTACCTCATTCGTCTACAACACAATCTTTATTTGTTATCAACCATAATGGCAAATGCCTTCACAGTACTTTGTAAGCCACATTGAGCCTGCAAAAAGGTGGGAAAATGCGGGGTATAAATGTAACAAATAAATAAATAATAGCAGATGGGGTTTTAGAATTTTACATGCATATGTGCTCACATGCATGCATAAACACCGTTATTCTAAATGCAGATTTGGAATGTAAATGTTAGTCTAAGTGCTATTCTGTAACCATATTTAGGCTGCTATAGGCACCTATGTGATACCTTCAATAAATGAAAGTCACCTACTTTCTTTTATAGAATACTAGGAAAAAAGGCCCGTTTATGACACATATGAAATGGGCGCTAGCAAGGTTTTCCTCGGAGTGTGTGTGAGTGTGTGATAGAGAGAGAGTGAATGTGTGAGTGTGTGTGACAGAGAGAGTGAAACTGGGTGCGAGAGTGTGTGTGTGAGAATGAGAGTGTGTGCCAGGGGCCCTCCCTCCAGTTCCAGGGTGGCCCCGCCCCTCCCTCCCTCCCAGTTCCAGGGTCCCCCCCCCAGCCACCCTGCGATGTTTAACTGCAAAATTAGGGAGCTGTGTAGTGTAATAAAACGCACCTGCAACGTTGTGAAGCTGACTCCGTGGCATCACTGAAGTGAAGGGTTCATAAGGTTCATCAGATTCGTCAGTCTGTCAACATCTCTCTCAGCCCCGCCATCGCGCCTCTGATAGCTCCGCCGCCCTCGACGTCATCACGTTTTGACGCGAGGGCAGGGCCGAGAGAGAGATGGTGACAGACTGACGAATCTGACAAACCTTACGAACCCTTCACTTCAGTGAAGCCACAGAGTCAGCTTCAGAACGTTGAAGGTGCTTTTTATTATAGTAGAGATAGGCTTAACAGGTAAAATGCACCTACTATTTACGCATGAGTACTTATGCCAGCCATAGGGCTAGTTTAAGTGTTCGTGGCAGAGATATGTGTGTAACTCGTAACATACTATAAGTTATATGCATAAGTGTGAGTACTGCCCTTGTCCCACCCAAGTCAATTATATATTTAAAGACTAGCACTTGGGTGCAATATAGGCAATTATTCATCTAGTATGTATTTTAAAGGTGTGCATACACAAAATTGTAGTCTGGGCAGTTAGTGGTGTGCACATTCATGCACATAACTTATAGAATACTATACTGTCCAATGCATGTAATTAACCAGCAGAAACACATCAGATCTATGGGTGACATAAGTACTCAAGCCTAAGAGCCTACACATTTAGATACCTGGTTATACTGGTATTCTATAAAGGAAAAAAGGCTCCTACTTTCCTTTATAGAATATGCAACAATATGTAGGGGTACTAATATAGAATTGCCCTCATATTTCATATTTATGCTCTTAAATGCACACATATTCTCATCATTTATATATTTAATAGGTGCATAAAATAGGCACTAACATTTATAGAATTACCCCCAAAGAGCTACTCCTCCATTTATGAAAATCTATTACCTAAACAGATTATAGTACAATATGGTCATTACCCATTCATGAGATTCATTGAATTATGTATTCAAAATAGCACCAATTTTTTACCTCTGCCTCCACATTAGGCTTGCAAATCTGAAACCTTATTGCTTAAACTGCAAGCATTTCTGCTCGTAGCTTTCCAACTGTATCTATTGGCTATATAGCATCATACCTGGTTTCTTCTTCTGTTTGCTGCTAAGTGAGTTATTATTTCTTTTTTACTCCCACTATCGTCTTGCTTTTTCCAAGGGTGATATCTGGAGCCAATCCTACTTAATTTGCTACCCATCTTCTTTAAACACCTGGCTATGTGTTGTCTTAAATTTCTCATTTAGGATCATTTTTTTCTGCAACATATTATCTAAATTCTTCTTTACACCAGAATTTAACCAAGCATTCAAGTTGGCTGTGTGATGTTGTCTTTTCTCTCCTTTTCTGTGAAGAAGCCGTTAGTACTTCTGAAAACGTTATACTGGTCAATATTCAGCCATTGATGGTTAGTGTTTTTTTAAACGCTGACTGTAGCCAGCTGTTAGATCCACATATTCAATGCTGGGCTATGTCTGGCACTGAACATCCGGGTAAGTGGTGATTGCTGGAAGTTTTGCGGTATGGACAATATTCAGTACCGCTCCCACATAGCTAATCAGGCAATGTTAGGGCAGCTAAGTGGTCCTACTTGCCTAGTTCACTATGCAGGCAAAGTCACTGAATAATGCCAGTGCCTGCCCAGATAGTGATGTGGCGGTTAGATGGGATATTCTATGTCACTATCTGGTTCAATGCTATTGAATATCCCCTCTTGGGGACCTCTGGGTGATTTAACTGAATAAATCCTTTTGAAATTTGGGATCATAGGATCCGATATTCAGTTGGTGTAAAACCTGATGCCTAAATTAGGGGTGGAGTGTGTGTATTCTATAATAATGCCCAAAGATCTTAGAAATGCCCATGGCCCACCCATTCCAAGCCTATAACTATGCCCACATTTCAGCTATGTGACTTAGAATTTATGTACATCATGTTACAGAATACGCTTAAACAGTAGTGCGCATAAATTCTAATTAAGGCCAATTAGTGCTGATAATTGCTTGTTAATATCCAATTATCAGTGCTGATTAGCTTGTTAACTAATTATCCCATTGTTTACTAAGCCACACTAATGGCTGTTGCGTGGCAATGATGACACAGCCCTTTCAAAGTGAATGGCCTGTGTCAGCAATAGTGCACAACAGCCACTAGCGCGGATTGGTATACAAGGGGGTAAGTTATGCACATCATTATGGAATACGCTTTGATTTCCACGTGAAAATCTTGGTGCAATATATAGAATCCCGAGGATAGCCCACATCAAAGGAGATTTAAAAAAAAAAAGATATCTACCTGGCAAATATATAAGGTGGCCTAACAAACATTTAATCACCTATGATTACATTATTCAGATAGTCTTATTAAATCCAGATATTCAATGCTGGGCCATATCCAGCAACTGGCATTGAATATCCAGGTTTAATTTGGCTGCTAAATAGTTAACCGGCTATGTCAACATTCAGTGCTGACCGGTTAACTTTTTACTAGCTTTGATGTTTCACTCATATATACTGTCATCTGCCAACTTTTGCTTAGTTCCGATCTGACGAAGAAGGGCAACCTTCAAAAGCTAATCAAGAAATATATTAAGTTATGTCCAATAAAAAAGGTATCATCTTATTTTCTTATCCATTATTTATTTTGTTTTATTTCTATTGATTACCTTTAAAAGTGGACTAACACGGTGTGAGCAGGCAGGTGAGAAGGGATCACGGAAGTCACGAGGAAAGGGGGTGCAGAGAGCAGGGGAACCCCAGCAGGGCAGATTTCATACTCACCACTCCAGCATTCAGAAAGCCGGACTACCGGAGGCTGAAAGGCTAGCAGGGTTAAGGAAGAAGGGGAGAAACTACCATTCCCAGAATCCCTCTCTTCCCCACCCGGCTGTGCAGGAGTTAGGGGAGGAGGTAGAAGATTGGGAAATGGTTTCTGAGGAAGGTAATGAGGGCCAGCTGGAGAGGTTGGGGCGGAGGAAGCTGGGGATGAGGTTAAATTGGAGGTTGCTGAAGGACTAGGGGAGGAGCTGATGGAGATTGGGGCTTTGGCCCAAAGGAGGAAAGGTATTGTGAGGGAGTGGCTGGCAGCTCCTTGGAGACAGTGGTGGAAGACCGGAGGAGAGAGGCTGAGGCACTGGGGGAGGTCTCTGCTAAAGAGGGGACAAGTGCTGGCCTCAGGAAGAGACAGGAGCTGAGTACAATTCAAACCCCAGCATGAACAAGGTGGGAGAAGTGCTGTGCTGTTAGATGAAGCAGGAAAAGCTGTATAAACTGTTTGATACTGGAAAGTGCTGGGGCTACACAAGACAGAGCTGCTGGGTTTCCTTTCTGGATATGCTCTGTTCCCAAGAAAAGTAATTTTGGTTAAAAGGAGTGAAGTTACATGGACTGTTTAAACCCTGAATGAGACTATGGCAGCAAACCTTAACAACCTGGTAGTAAGGTGTTTTCCTTTTGTGTCTATGCTGAATGGAAGCAAGAAAATAAAGTTTTTTTTTCTATAAACGTTTTGCCTTGATTGAGCCTCTGTGGAAACAATAGAGAGAGGAGAAAGTCCTGCAAGCTCTCGGGGGGGGGGGGGGGGGGGGGGGGGGGGTCTGGCGCTGAGTTCCCAGAACAGGCCAAGGTGGTGTGGAGCGAGGCAACAGTCGGGTGAAGAAGGAAGCTAAGCAGGGTCAAGCCTGGCTGGGTCCTGGAAGGGAGACCCAGCTACAACGGCCACCACACCTCTCTACCAGTTAAAGATAAACCTATTTTAAGCGGCCTATTTTGATTGCTCAACATAGCCAGTTTGGTGTCAAATATCTGAGTGGAGGAGTAGCTTAGTGGTTAGTGTAATGGACTTTAATCCTGGGGAACTGGGTTCAATTCCCTCTGCAGCTCCTTGTGACTGTGGGCAAGTCACTTAACCCTCCATTGCCCCAGGTACAAAATAAGTACCTGTAAGCTCCTTGAGCAGGGACTGTCCTTCTTTGTTAAACTGTACAGCGCTGCGTAACCCTTGTAGCACTTTAGAAGTGTTAAGTAGTAGTAGTAGTATATATGTAAACTGCTTTGAATGTAGTTGCAAAATACCACAGAAAGGCAATATAACCAGGGCCGCCAGATCCGGGCCCGGGACAAGGCAGCCCCCGGGCCCCCCACCGAAGTCATCGTCATCGCCGGGCCCCCCCTCCACCCACCACTGGGCCGGGCCCTGAACTAACCTTAAACACCACCTTTCATCACTTTTGCAGCAAGCAGCAGCAGGGCAGACCTCTCCTTCCTTCCGTGCCCCGCCCTTGCGGACGTTACATCAGGCGAGGGCGGGACATGGAAGGAAGGAGTGGCCTGCCCTGTTGCTGCTTGCTGCGAAGGTGGTGAAAGGAGGCGTTTAAGGATAGTTCCAACTTCTGGGAGCGACGGAGGGCGGGCGGGGCCGCGGGCCCGAACTGCGGTGGAACGACAGAGGGCGGGCGAGCCCGAACTGCGGTGGAGCGACGGAGGGCGGGCCTGAACTGCGGTGGCACCGGGCCCCCTCCGGAGGCCCGGGCCCGGGGACTTTTGTCCCCCCTGTCCCCCCCTCTCGGCGGCCCTGAATATAACAAGTCTCATTTCCCTTTTCCTATGTTGTGTGATAGAGCCAGTTAGCCACTAACTAGTTATTTAGCTGGAGATAACTGATTATCTCCCGTTGAATATCCACAGTTAGGTGCTTACATGTTCTTTAACTGGTCAGGAGCCATCCCTGGCTCATTAAATTGTTTTGAATATTGGTTGGAGGGGGGCAGTTTTTATTATGGACTTCAGTCCCTCCCCCAAACTAGAAACCTACTCTGCACTGTAAAACTACCATCCTCGATATTCAGCAATATTTAACTGGTCAGAATAGCTGCTGACCAGTTAAATAGCACTTAACCGGCTATCCATTATATAACTATATTATGCAGACCCCAGCTAAATATCAGCTGGGCTCACATAAGCACCGGCAGCCTGTCTGCCCACATTTAGCCCCCAATATTCAGTGCCAATGCCCGGCACTGAACATTGGGTGTTAATTAAGCTGGCAATGATCAGCATTTAAAAAAACACTGACCACCACAGGCTGAATATTGGAGGGGGGGGGATAATATTCAGCAGCCCTTAACCAGATAGCGTCACTGAAAATTATGTCTGACCACTGAGACACTATCTGATTAGTGCTGGGGTGATGCAAGTGTGGAGGTGAGGCATACCTAGCAGCTATCCATGCACTGCCAATATTCATTGTCAGAACCCAGATAACTTACTGGGCAAGTAGGACCGCATAAAAAGCAATTCTAACAATTCCCAGGTAATTATCCAGATGCGGTGCTGAATATTGTCAGTACCTGGATAACTTTTGGGGAACACTGATGACCCAGTTATTCAGTGCCGGAAGGCGGATATGGTCCAACACTGAATATCCAGGTTGAATTCATCCTGCAGTAATCCATGTTTTAAAAAATGCTGACCTCTGGGGACTGAAGATCGACTGGGTTGTGCTTACAGGCTTTACATTCTCATGGTACCTCTCACCCCCCATTAATGCAGTGGCGTAGCCAAGGGTGGGCCCGGGTGGGCCCAGGACCACCCACTTTGGGCTCAGGCCCACCCAGTAGCAGCACACCTATGAAGTGTCTGGCAGGGATCCCCAAACCCCACCAGCCGAAAATTTCCAACAACTGTCTTTCTTGTATACCAGCCTTCCCTCTAATGTATTCCCGCCTATGTGGAAACAGGAAGTTGCATCAGAGGGACGGCTGTGGGGCCAACATGAGCAGTGTGTATTAGTTGCTGCTCGCGTCCGTGAAAATCTGCTGTTTAATAGGTATGGGGGGAGGGGGATGTTTGAGAGACCATATGGCATGCAGGCGAGAGAGGGAGAGACCAAATCACTTGTGGGACAGGGCGGACTTCTGCCCACCCATCTTGGGCCCAGGCCCACCCAAAATTGGGTGACTGGCTACGCCCCTGCATTAATGCTGTCAAAATTCTCCATAAACTGTTTCTTCTTCTATTAGTGTGATAAAGCTCACATGGGAGCCTCTGTTCTTACGGATGTCCAGTGTTGAAGGGCTTCACTACTGAACCCTGTTTACCATTTGCAAATGCAGTATTGTAGCTTAGTAAATAGAATTTATTTGGAATGGAGGACTAGTCTAATGGTTAGTGCAGTGGACTGAGAATGTGGGGAAAGGGTTTGATTCACACTGTGGCTCCTTATGACCCTGCATTGCCTGAGGTACAAAACCTAGATTAGTGGTTCCTAAACCTGGTCCTGGAGGCACCCCAACCATTCAGGTTTTCAACATATCCATAATGAATATTCATGAGAGAGATTGGCATGCAGTGACGGCAGTGCATGCAAATCGCTCTCATGAATAATCATTGTGGATATTCTGAAAACCTGATTGGCTGGGGTGCCTCCAGGACCAGGTTTGGGAACCACTGAGCTAGATTGTGAGCTCCATAGGGACAGAGAAAGTACCTATGTATAATAAATGTAAAACATTTTAATTGTACCGCAGAAAGGCAGTATTTCAAGTCCATGACACTTTAATTCATATTTGCATTCATTCGCAAACCTGAAAATCAATTTACACACTTTGCTCTTGTACTTTTTTAAATAGAGGACAAGAGGATTAAATTATATATATTTGTGAAAATGTCATGCACACAAGCAGTTTTTTTTCTCCTTGACCAAAACACACCTGGAAATATCTCCTCACAGTCCAATTAAAAGTGAGCATGTTATGGAAGCCTGGGCATACATCTACCTGGCTGAGGAAAGGAATTTTCAGCTAAGCCATTTTATCTGGGTAAATGGCTTCCAGAATAGTGCTGTTTTGGAACAATGTAACTGCTAGGTTTAAGAAGCAACTTAATGCATGTATTTATGCCCAGGGCTTTGGCAGCTAATTGTGTGACAGAAATATCAGCTTGATAAACTGGCTAGCGTATTCTTGTTTTAATAGTATTGTTTATAATAGTACTTTCAATAAAAGTTATATGGAGCATAGGTTGATATGTAGCCTTTTCTTCTATTTTATTTCATTCTGTTTTACAGTGTTGCAATTGATATGGTCTGAGCCTTTGTTTTTGTTTTTATATTTTAAATTGTGCATGCTGTATTGTGATCCACTTATATGTAAGTGGAATAAAATCAGTAAACAAACACAAATAAATAACCCCCTCTTTCTTCAAAACTGACATATTGATGATGTACTGTTGCTGCTATGGAACAATGGTGAAATCTTTTTAGGATGTTTTGGTGAGTATATTAGTGCTAATGAGTGTAATTTAAGATTCTGCATGAGTCAGAATGTTGCATCCATTCATTCTTTAGATATCTCCTGTCAACAGATGAAGAAGGCAACATTAGTACAAAGATGTATCACAAAGAAAATGCTTGTAATGCTTCATTGTGTGCTACTAGTTGTCATCTAAGATCTATGACTCACAATATACCTGCTTGCCAATTCATTAGTGCTAGAAGAAATTGCTCAGAGGATAAAGATTTTCAAGTGCTGATGATTTATTTGACACATAGGTTCATGGACAGTGGGTATTCGGATCAGGTATAGCAAAAACTAGAAAAGGAGCAAAGAAGAAAAGCAGAAAGGATTCCTTTCAAGGATTTATAACCCTGGCCCTAGGGTGGGGTGTTGTTTGGGCCTCTGTGGAAGATGATCTGGTGGGCAGGGGGAGGCAGCTATGCAAGGGGAAAGGGAAATGGGACTTGATATACTGCTTTTCTGTGGTATTTTGCAACTACATTCAAGGTGGTTTACACATATTCAGGTACGTATTTTGTACCTGGGGCAATGGAGGGTTAAGTGACTTGCTCACAGTCACAAGGAGCTGCAGTGAGAATTGAACCCAGTTCCCCAAGATCAAAACCACTGCACTAACCACTAGGCTACTCCTCCACCTCCATTGGTATTCAATCATAAGTCCTCTATTCTTCCCCTCAAATTTGTTTATTGTCCAAACTGCTGTCATTTATATTTATTAAAAATCACCTTTATAGGTGAACATTCCAAAAATCAAAAAAACTGAAAAGGTACATACAATATAAAATAATATTCCTTTTATGAAGCAGGCAGCCCTTCCCTTCTTGAACTGTAGTTGTCCAAGCTACTTCTTGGCCTTAGGACAGACTGTTTCATTTTCTCCACTTTGTCTGATCTTCTCCATGAGAAATCAGACTTTGTTCTTGGTCATTAGTCTCTAGGAAGCACCCAGTCTCTCCTTTTACCTGAAAGGCACTCACAAAAATAAATGCTCATTTAACACTTTTCCTCTCCAGTACTTTGAAAGTTACTTTTCTGAGCATGCTAGAGGCCTTTTCATTAAAAACCCCACAAAATGTATTTTCCATTCTTTATGCCTTGGGATAAAGGCACCAGAAATATCCACAAATATGCAAGATCTTCCTTTGCATCTGCACAGGATGAAATGCAGTCCAGACTGCAATCTACAAACAAATGAGTGAGTGAGTGAGTGAGTGACAGCAGATAAAGACTTGAATAGTCTATCCAGTCTGCCCAACAGTCACATTCATTATTAATTCAAGATTAAACCAACAATGAATGTGATATTATATACTTGATCATTGTCTTTCTTTGGTATTTATGGGACTCAAACTGTATAAGTCTGCCTGGCTCTGTCCTTATATTTCAACTACCAGAGTTGCCATCAAAGCCCACTCCACCCTATCCAAATCATTTGCAGGACACACAGACCATAAAAGTCTGCCCAGTACTGTCCTCACATTCCCAATTACTGGAATTTCTGTTGATACTCTTTACAACCCATCCTACAACCAGATTGCTATATGTGGGATTCAGACCATACAAACCAGCCCAACCCAGCCTTAGTTGATACAGCTAGAGTTGCAATCTAAGCACCACTAGGCATGCAAACACATATGCAACCCTTTAAGTTTTGTTTTTTATACTATTCATTTTCTAATTGGAGATCCTCTGTTTTCATCCCACACCCTTTAGAATTCCACTACAATTTTCTTCTCCACCACTTCCCTCAGGAGGTCATACCAGGCATCAACTACCCTCTCTGTGAAAAACAAAAATTTCAGACATTACTCCTGAGTCTAACACCCCACAACCTCAATTCATGTCCTCTAGTTTTACCATTTTCCCTTCTCTGGAAAATATTTGTTTCTACATTAATACCTTTAAAGTATTTAAACATCTGTATCATATCTCCCCTGTCCTCCT
The DNA here is from genome assembly GCF_901765095.1 of Microcaecilia unicolor. NCBI lineage: Eukaryota > Metazoa > Chordata > Amphibia > Gymnophiona > Siphonopidae > Microcaecilia > Microcaecilia unicolor. The sequence continues at coordinate 330,499,894 of NC_044031.1, read as the reverse complement.
CTCCTATAGGGTATACATATCCTGGTCTTTCAGTTTCTTCTCATATGTCTTTTGGCGCAAGCCTCATATCATTTTTGTTGCCTTCCTTTGGAAGATATGGCCTACAAAACTTAACACAATATTTGACTAACCTGTTGAAAAATTTCTAGACAAAAAAACCCCCCATCCCAGATTCACTTCCAAATCCCCTGGTTGATGATGTCATCAAGAATCTAAGATTAGTAGCATTCCCTTGACATCTGACTCTTGGATTTCATAGACAGAAAAGCTTATAGTAGGAAGATGTATGCGTCTGAGAAAAAAAAAGGACAAAAATTATCAGGCTTAGAAGCAGAGAAAAAACAAAGAGCACATATAGGGCTAATATACAGAGATGCTAGTCACTGACAGTTTGTATGTTGAGGAAGGTCAGTCTCTATGGTGCAAAGCAGACAAACTCCATAGTGAGAAACTAAATAGCAAATAAACAGATGAAGCATTATGCATGTGAGATAATCACTTCTAACAGTGTGTATATTTTAGTCTAAAACGTTTTTCAGACTCTACATAGTGCAAATGCCTACTAGAATTATGTTAGATCAAGGAATCCATACAGTATGTTGGTTGTCAAATGTTTTGATTTATTATTATTTATAAAAGGAACCTTGAGTGGATTGTTGTCTGGGTGAGTATGATGACTTTGAATGTGTACTTATTTTTGATCCAATAAAAGTAAAACAAAACAACAACAAAACTGAAAGAGCACTGCCAATGCTAATGCCATTTCACCCTCTCCTGTGGATTGATGCTCACAACTCTGGCACATGCTCTCATTACCTCTGGACTGTTGGAGGTGATTTTATGAAGTCTCAGATTGGCCTCTTCCAGCATTGCTTATGTTCTCTTTAGCAAATCAGTAGCTTCTCCTACACTAGGTAAGGACTTCAAACCATCTTCAATGTAAAAGTCTGTTTCAATGAAGAGTCTGCATCTGTGCCATATTCTCTTCTCTTGGGCTGCCCTTCTAAGCCCAGAGGTCGCTACTGCAGGTGATGGACTGTTACCAAAGACATGAACTCTCATTCTGCATTCCACAATTTCATGGTTGATGTCATTGTCATGGTACTACAGGGATCTTAACTATTTTCTGTAGTCTGGATGTACGACAAGGTAATAGAACATTTTCTGGATATCTGCCTTTAAGGCTATGAGGTCCTTTCTGAAATGAATAAAGACGCCTAACAGACTGTTGATCACCTCATGCCCAGAAAGCAGCACATTGCTGAATGATATTCCTTGTAATTGTGCACTGGACTTGAACATAATCCTGATCTGGCTTGTTTGTTGTGGGTGATACACACCATAGGTAGGTAAGTATCAACATTCTTTATTGTCTTTTAATGGTGGAGCTGGCTGTGCTTGGCCATTATCCAGCATGTTCTGCATGAATATTGTAAGGTGCTGTTTTGTCTCTGGTTTCCTTCTTGGAGTCTTGCAGTGAAGTAAGACAAGACAAGTCTTGCTCTCCATTATTGGGTAGCCATGATCTGGGCATCTGAAATTGCAGAGGGGCTACCCAACTGTTTAACTCATCAGTATAGAATCCCTTATCCATAATTCTCAATAATACTCTGACTTCTACTGAAAGGGTTGGTTTGTCATCATCCTTGGTGAGTTGGAACACTAAATTCCCCAGATATTCTCCTAAATCTGGTGGAGAAATGTTCTGACAGACGGTTGAACTGGGGTCTGGTTCTTCCCAGCTGTAAACCTCCTTCACATGCAAATGATTATCACAAGGTTTGAACAAGATGATGTACCCATTCTCCAATACACATGTTTTGTATACATATATGTCTTCATTTGATCTCCTCAGCCTGTTCAGGCAGACGTCACCCACGGTCACCCATCCCAAGGTGAGTCAGTAGGCATATGGAATGTCAGGTGGATCTGCATGTGACTCATGAACTCTGATCAATGTTGGTGCGTCTCTTCCCAACAAGAGTAGTATCTTGGCATTTGGGTTCAAAGTCTGCAGATACCCAGCTATAGGTTGCAGGTGACAATGGTGTTGCGCAACATCTGATGTAGGAATTTCTTCCCTGTTATCAAGTATCTGATTACACTCAATAAGAGTCAGTAGATGGATCTTGTTACTACCATCCATTGCTTCTATCATGTATCCACTGGCACTTGTCCCCATCCTCTTTGTCATCCCTGTATAGGTCTTGAGATGGTAGGGGTTAGCGATCTCCCTGGATATCAAATAAGTCAAAGAATTCTGTCCTTACCAGGGACTGATTACTCTGCTTATCTATAATGAGATACATCTTTACTGCCTTTTTTGGTTGCTCTTTTGGATATACATTAGCTACACATATCTTGGTGCATCACCATTGACTGTGGCCTCCTCCGCTTACTAAGAGTCTTGGAGGTTATGGCAGGTTCCCTTCGGTGGACACGGTGCCTTCCTGCACGGAGGTGCAGATCATGCACACCATCTTGAATTCGATTGCTGATAGAGGGCCAACCAAGGAAGCGGCTGCAGTTTTTCCCGCCTTTGATTTTTCATGCCTGGTAGGGCTCCAGGAGGCTAATTTTGGGCGGCGGCTATGTCAGGCTCTCTCCTCTCCACACACACTCTCTCTCCCTCACAGACACATTCGCACCCAGACTCACTCTCACTCTGTCACACACACGCACTCGCACATCCACTCTCTCTCTCTCTCTCTCTCACACAGGCACTCTCACATACACGCCTCTCTTAAACATACACACTCCGAGGAAAACCTTGCTAGCGCCTGTTTCATTTGTGTCAGAAATGGGCCTTTTATACTAGTTAGTTAATAAAACAGGTTTTAGACCAAAACATCCAACTTATAAGCCTGGATGTTTTTTTTTAGTTCCATTATGGCAGAAAAATGTCCAAGTGTTAGGAATGCCCAGGTCCTGCCCTCAACACGCCTGTGACTTGAATACATTTCTGAGAGACTTCATAGAAAAACGTCTAAAAATTGGTTTTGAAAATACCAATGTGGACATTTTTCTCTTTTGAAAATGAGCCCTTTGGTCACTTAAGGCACCTTTTTGTGACTTAGTTGTGATTGAAACAGGTGTAGACCAAAACATCTAACTTTTATCCCTGGGCAGTTTTGCTTTGTTCCATTATGGCAGAAAAATATCCAAGTTTCGGGAACACCCAAATCCTGCCCCCAGCAAGCCACCTTGTGATTTGAATGTGATGCAGATGAACTGCATAGAAAAACACCTTTAAAATGGTTTCAAAAATAGAGATTTAGATGTTTTGGCAAAAAAAAAATCCATCTGCTGCTTTGTGTCACTTTTTGGACATTTTCTGTTTCAAAAAATGAGCTCTTATATTTATAAAGAGATAATATTAGACCAAGTAAAACACAGTTGAAGTGGAAAAGAGAAATTAATATATTCCAATAGGAAATCTATGAGAGAGATTGAAAAGCTATTCATATACTAATAAAGAATCCATGACTGAGGTTGCTGAATACAGCCATGCCAGGCACTACATGAGAGTTAGATAACGAAGAGAAAAAAAAATACATTGAGCTATCTATCAAGCCCTGAATCTGAATCACATAAAATTGCAAACATCAGAATATACATTAAAAAAAGTGAAAGGCAGTAAAGCTTGGGCTTCTGCTCATTATGAATGCAATTTGAAATAACCCAGGAAATGGAACACTGATAATGACATAAGTGCTTAAGCTATCATCTACTGAACAGACCTTCGTCTATATTGTGTTTCTTGAGGGCGATCTTCAGGTTAAAAGAACAAGCATGTTTCTAACTTTAAAACTTAACCTTTTAAATGGCTGGAAACTTTCAAACTAATTTATTCTCCTTTGCATGCCAATGTGCCTGTGAAATATGCAAAGGCGACAAGACCACTGCAAAACAGAACCCGACAAAGAGAACATGGAACAAATTTATATGGCAATTTGAAATCTTAGAGCATGTTAATGAACCCATGCCAGTTCGAAGAAATGTCAGTGCCTTGTGTGTGGACTCAGAACAGTTTGGTAGATGATATGTTTGATCAGAGCATCATGCTGATTTTAATTCATTCAACCAGAATGCAAATGAATAAAATGGAAAGGCAAAATGTTTCCTCAGAGAGAAAAAAATAAGTACCTGTACTATATGCATTTACAGTTTTCATAAATACGTAGCTTAGGTTGATGTGGAAGGGCATTTTTGATATGATGTTCAAATGTTGAAATAAATGTTTCCCAGGAAATATTTTAAAATGCAATTCCATAATGGAAGAAATAAATGTATTCTGATATTCAAAAATACATATAAAAAAGTTTAGAAAGAGTACATGCTGCAAACATGTAGACGTTCTGAGAGAAACATCTCGTCAATCAAAATATACTATGCCTAACATGTAATGGCGTTACTGGTCCTCTCGTCAAGAAAATGTCTGTGGCAATGGCAGCACATTCCATGTACAAAATGTGCATATATATCTCAGTGTGGAGAGTCATGTCTCTTCACGGGGAGCCTATTTTCAGTGTGCCATGTGGTCCTGTTGTGGGGTGAGAGGCATCTCCTAGGAGGCAGGTCCATGACTACCTCCTCCCAGGCCCTCTCAGCTGTAGACTGGTCTGGGGCTGACTGCTCTGGAGCTCACAGGTCTGGGCCTGGCTATGCAGCAACTAGAGGGGGACCTGTGTGTTAAAAAAAAATATCTATACATCTATATCTATAGATAGATAGATAGATAGATAGATAGATAGATAGATAGATAGATATTCTTTTTGTGTGTGTGTGTGTGTGTGTGTTTAACATTGTTGCCATTTTTAAGATAGATAGATATATATTCTTTTGTGTGTGTGTGTGTTTAACATTGTTGCCATTTTTATTCATTTTTCAAATACAATATTCTCAGTTATTTACATACAAAAGTCTCTACTTCCCCTCTGTACAATATGTGTGCATTCCCTGATCTGCAAGTTTGACAACTGCTATGGTTTAAACACTCCTAGGCAAGCCCTGAGAAAGAGAGACTGTAGAACAAGGGGATGGGGGGGTGGAAAGAGGTATCCAAAGGGCCCTCACTAGACACATTCAAAGCAGTTCTTACTTAATGGCAAATGCTCTATCAGAGGGCTGCCCAATAGAGAGGGATCCAATGTGCCCTATATCACAAGAAAGCCCAGTGGGACTCAAACTGGCCTCCCTCAGAATACCACACCCCAAACCATTACGCTATGCCTCCAGTATCTAGAAAGGTGGTGACAAGGAATGTGTAATGGGCTGCCCAGCCAACAATACCCTTGGAACATAGGTTGCCCACTTCAGCACCTGGCACAGGTGTAAGGTATATGGAAGCTGCCACCAGGTTCCACAATGGGTGAGGAAGCACACATGACTTCAGTCTTCCTGTTAAACTGTTTGTGAGCCCTTGTGCCTAGGCCGAGGCTTAGGAAAGACCTTGGCCAAGGCCTAGGGTGGACCAAACAAGCGCTAAGCGAATCCCCAGCCACAAGCCCGAATACTCAGGACAATCAACTAGCACCACCAGAAAAGGGAGATAGACCACTCAGGCAGGCCTCATGACTGAACGGGAACCCACTTGTACAGAGTCCAAGCGTGTGAGCCTCATGGCCGAACTGGAACTGAGTCACACACTAGGAAAGGGAAAAAGAACAATGAGGGGTTCCAAAAGAGACTGGAGCACATGCAATGCATAGAGCGCTAGTTAGTGACACAAGGGAAGGGTGACAGGCAAGGAGCTGGCAGGTACAGGCTATGGCCAGGGGAAGAGAAAGCCAAGGACAGAATGGGACACAGACTCTATAAGAGCGAAGCTCCACAGGAACACACTCTAGGCTGTACCATACACTAGGCCAGTGATGGCGAACCTTTCAGAGACCGAGTGCCCAAACAGCAACCCAAAATCTAATTATCGCAAAGTGCCGGTACTCATTAAGGGCGGGGTCACCACATATGACTCCACCCCTATGATAGCCACACCCCTTTACACCAGCCATGGCGCATATAAACAGACATCATTGAAAATATTATACTAGTATAGGAGAAAAAAAATAACATGATTTTCTTTCATTATAAATCATTTCTGTAAGTTGTTACAGCTCCAGTATGCCCAGTGCAAAATAAAACAGCAGATGTAAATTCTCAAATTAGACATATTCCAAACACAAAATGAAAATAAAATGATTTTTTTCTACCTTTGTTGTCTGGTGATTTTGTTTTTCTATCCATATTGGTCCTAGTCGCTGATTCTGCTGCTCTCTATCTGTTCTCTTAACTCCATTTCCAGGGCTTCCTTTCCATTTATTTCTTTACTTTCCTCCTTTCATGTCCAGCAACCCTCCTCTCCCCTCCAGCCACAAATGTCCAGCCACCCTCCTCTCCCCTCCAGCTGCCCATGTCCAGCCACCATCCTCTCCCCTCCAGCCGCCTATGTCCAGCCACCCTCCTCTCCTCCTGCCCTCCCCTCCAGCCGCCCAGGTCCAGCCACCCTCCTCTCCCCCCTGCCCTCCCAGTGGCAGGCCTCCCTCCCACCCAGAACCAGGCAGGCAGGCAGGCCTCCCTCCCTCCCAGCACCAGGCCACCCAGCACTCCCACCCACCCAGTACCAGGCCTCCCACCCAGCACCAAGCCTCCCTACCTCCCACTCAGCACCAGGCCTCCCACCCAGCACCAAGCCTCCCTACCTCCCACCCACCCAGGCCTCCCAGCACCAGGCCTGCCACCCAGCACCAGGTCTGCCACCCACCCGGCACCAGGCCTGCCACCCACCAGACCTCCCACCCAGCACCAGGCCCACCCACCCACTCAGCACTCCCACCCAAGCACCAGGCCTGCCACACTCCCATCCAAGCACCAGACCACCCGGCACCAGGCCACCCAGCACCAGGCCACCCACCAGACCTCCCACCCGGCACCAGGCCGACCTCCCACCCACCCACCCGGCATCAAGCATTCCTTCATCCCTCCCTCCCACCTAGCACCAGCCCGCCCGGCCTCCCTCCCTCCCTCCGAGCAGGAAATTTAAAAGTCTTCCCTTGTCAGGGTTAACGCCACGTCAGCAGTAACAGTGAAAAGCGTGCTGCTGGTTCGGCGCGCCTTCAGCCTTCCGTCTCTCAAACTCTGGTCCCGCCCTCATTTCCTGTTAGGGTGGGACCAGAGTTTGAGAGACAGAAGGCTGAAGGCATTAACCGCGACAAGGGAAGACTTTTAAATTTTCTGCTCGGAGGGAGGGAGGCTGGGCGGGCTGGTGGGAGGGAGGAAGGAATGCTTGACGCCGGGTGGGTGGGTGGGAGGGAGGGCTGGAACGGGCTGAGGCAATGGGCGGCGCGCGTGTCCACAGTGAGGGCTCTGCGTACCCTCTCTGGCACACGTGCCATAGGTTTGCCATCACCGCACTAGGCTGTGCCACATAGCACCCAAGGGAAAAGGGAGCCACCTATAGGAATACACACCACAGAGTCAAATAACAGACACTAGAGGCAACGGGAAAAGCAAGCAAACAGGGAAAGCTGCCTTTACGAACACCCGTCAGATAAGGAGCATAGCTCACAAGAATCAGGAGACAACCACAGCAGACAAAGAGTTAAAGCATGCTAAAGGGAAGGGCTGCTTTCAACACTCAAGTCAGGAAGAAGTAGGGCTTACACTGCAGACAAAGGTTTAAAGCTAACAAAGGGGAAACACAAACAATCTTCCTACCAGAACTCAGCAGCAGACAGAGCACCCACAGGTGTACAGAAGCAAGGTAATCCAGGAAAACATCTAAGCTAGGGAAGCAAACAAGCATACGCTGGGAATAACCAGCACACAGAGACAGAGCACACAGAGCACCCACATGTGCACGGAAGCAAGGTAATCAAGGGAATCAGCTAAGCTAGGGAAACAAATAAGCATACACTGGGAACCACCAGCTCACAGAAAAGCTACAAGCAGTGACCAGAGTAACCAAACTCCTACAAAAGCACGGTGTGCTACTAGCACAAACAGAGAGAGGGAACAGGCTTCAACTCACAGGAATCAAACGCTAAAGCAAAGGCTGTAGGAAGAGGTAAGAATTAAATAGATCTGGCTTCTGACGTCTGCTGCTTCAGTCGTCAGCTCAATCCCTGACAGGCCAATCAGAAGCGAGTCCCAGTCATTCCCCTGCCTGTCTAGCAGAATCATAACACTTCCTTTGCACTCCCTTCTCCGAGGGGAATAATTCAGGCACAGTGCGCACATTGAGGCCTTGTCCAGCACATCCAACCACCACCACCACCAAGCAGGCACATGACACTATAATGCCTCTGTATCATTCCATGGTGTAACCTCACCTTAAGTATTGTGTTCAGTTCTGGTTGCTGTATCTCAACAAAAGATATTGTAGAATTAGAAAAGGTTCAAAGAAGAGCAACCAAAATGATAAAGGGGAGGGAATGCCTCTCATATGAGGAAATGCTAAAGAGGTTAGGGCTGTTCAGCTTGGAAAAAAGACAGATGAGGGGAGATATGATTGAGGTCTACAAAATCCTGAGTGGTGTAGAATGAGTAAAAGTGAATTGATATTTTACTCTTTCAAAAAGACTAGGGAACACTCAATGAAGTTACGTAGAAATACTTCTTAAAATAAATAGGAGGAAATATTTTTTTCACTCAACGAATAGTCAAGCTCTGGAACTCATTGCCAGAGGATGTAATAACAGCAGTTAGTGTATCTCGATTTAAAAAAGATTTGTACAAGTTCCTGGAGAAAAAGTCCGTAGTCTGTTATTGAGACAGACATAGGGAAGCTGTTACTTGCCCTGGGATTGGTAGCATGGAATCTTGCTACTATTTGGGTTAGACATCAAAAAAATGGGAAACAAAAACATGTGGCAATACAAAAACACTTGTTACAACCAACCCATCCTATAAGAGGAAAACTAAAAGATAGAGAGGCATTAGATAAATATATATATAGTGGGCGATCAGATCTCTTATAGCCCCAGCTATTTCAGATCCAAGCTGAAGCTATAAGAGATCCAATAGCCTACTATAAATATATTTATCTGATGTCTTTCTTTTTTTTTAGTGTTCCTCATATAGGATGGGTTGGTTGTAACAAGTATTTTTGTACTGCCACATGTTTTTGCTTCCCCCTATTTTGAAGTCTATTTGATTTTTCTGGGAAGTGTTTTACATACTATTTGAGTTTCTGCCAGGTGCTTCTGACCTGGATTGGCTACTGTTGGAAACAGGGTATTTGGATAGATGAACCATTGATCTGACCCAGTATGGCTATTCTTATGTCCTTATGACCCTCCGACTGGAAACAGTGAGGCCCCCCAGAGGAAATTGTCACCACAGACAGTAGGGGAGAAACAAGCAGGTCCTGTGTGACCTCAGAATCAACTTCAGGAAATTCTAAAGCTTGAACAGGGTCTACTGAATGTGAGGGCCAGGAAAGGGATACAGGCACATGATACTGGACATTGCAAACCTAAGCCTCCCCAGCCGAAGATCAGATCCTGATGATGACGCCCACATGACTCAGTTCCGCCCGCCCGGGGCTCATCGCTCGTCCCAACTGCCCATCCTCTTCTCTCCCCCAAGATCCCTTTCTTTTTTTTTTCTTTTAAATTTACCTCCAGTCCGGCAGCGCAGCGACAGCATCAGTGAAAGCGCTCCCAGTAAAAACGCATCCCTTCGCTCAATGTCCCGCCTTCTTCTGACATCATGACATCAGAAGAAGGCGGGTCACTGAGCGAAGAGGAGCGCTTTCACTGATGCTGGCTTCCGGACTTCGGAGGTAAATTTAAAAGAAAATAAAGAAAAGGGATATTGGGGGGGGGGGGGGAGAAGAGGGTGGGCAGTTGGGGCAGGGGAGAGAGGAACATGGATGGGAGGGCAGGGCTCAGTGAGAGAGGGGAATTGCTGGATAGGGATGAATGGAGGGGGCAGAGGAGCATGGATGGACATGGATGGGAGGGCAGGGCCCAGGGAGAGAGGGGAATTGCTGGATATGGATGAATGGAGGGGGCAGGGGAGAGAGCAGTATGGATAGACATGGATGGGAGGACTGGGTCCAGGGAGAGAGGAGAAATTGCTGGACATAGAGGGGAGGGGAGGGAAGAGGAAGGAGATGAGATGAGGGAAAAGGAAAAGAGGAGAAAAACTGCACATGGATGGAGAAAATAGGCAGAAGCTGGATCCACTGGACAGTCAAGTCTGCGGAGGACCCAGCTTTTACTTACGGATGTAGGACAAGAAATGAAGAAAAAAGGCAGAAAGTAAAGAAATAAATGGAAAGGAAGTCCTGGAAACGGAGTTAAGAGGACAGATAGCAGCATAATCGGATACTGGGCCGGCATGATCAGAAAAACAAAGTCACCAGACAACAAAGGTAGAAAAGATCATTTTATTTTCATTATAGTGTTTGGAATATGTCCACTTTGAGAATCAAGTGCTCAACATTAAAAGTTTATATTTATTTACTTATTTATGGCATTTTATCCCACATTAAACATGTATTAGGGTGTTTTGTGGCTGTACATGAGAATTGTGATATTATGATCACTTGTTTCATATTGTTGACGATCTGCATTTTCCGTATGGGTGGTATATTGATGTATTAGGTTCTGCCCAGTGTAATATTTATGGTACAGTAAGGTTCTGAGTGTGTCTTTGCACAAAGTTGTGCATAGTGTTTTGCAGTTGAGCGATTGTGGTTAGTATATGCTTTGAGCAACCACTTTATTCTTTGACATATGATACATATCTAATATCTAAATTTAATAAAAGGTATTAATTGTGACTTTTATTTTTTTTTCTGTGTGTTATCAGACAATTATGGATTTCAGCTCCACCCCTGGCCCCACCCCTAACCCCACCCCCTTTAGCCTCCCCAAACAGTTGGGCCACCGACCGCCTATGCCAATATGTACTACAGGTTCTCAGACAGGTGGGGAGGGGGAAGAGGATACGCCAGACTATAGGCAGAAAAGCTAGTGGTCAGAGGCCATGCCCAAACAAGTAAGCATGGAGTAGTGGTTAGTGGTGAGATCTTGGAGCACTCAGGTCACTGGTTTGAGTCTTACTGTGTCTATCACTTTTTGTTGTATTCTTCCCCTCCCCATTCCTCCTCAGCCTGTCACCAACCAATGGCTCTTACTCCTTTTAAGGCCTCTGTGGCCCTCTCACTGTTGTCTCCAAACCACTTCCAATATCTTTTCTCCATTTCCCACCTGGCTGTGTGGTTTTCTGGCGTCCTGGTTTCTGAGGTCAACAGTGCACCTGCAGTGTAGGATATGGAGGCATACATTGTGTGGTTCCATGACAATGGCAGTGCTCATCACCTGTGGTATATGAGTGCACATTGAGGACAAGATGCACTAAAGACTCGTTAAAGCCCTTTCCTTACCGATCCCTTAGCGAATCGGTAAGGAACGGGCATGCAGCAAGGAATAGGAATGCAAATGAGCTGCTCATTAAACAGTCCGCTGGTCGAGCATGCGCAGAGCAGCCAAGCGTTATGCTGGCTGCTCTGTGCATGCCAAATATGCCTCTCTGTGCCGCCCAAAGACGCCACACTGTTCACCCCCTCCAATGCGGCTCGACAGAGGACAGTGCAGTTGAGGACGCACATCCAAAAAAAACGTACATTTTGGCCATCATTCCCCCCTGCAATAATAAATACGTCTTTTTTGGCAGTGCTTCACTCAGCTGAGAGACCTGGAAGTCTCTGAGCCAATCACAGCGCGTTTAGCTTGGCTAAACACATTGTGATTGGCTCAGGGATTTCTAGGTCTCAGCTGAGTGAAGCACTGCCAAAACAGACGGTTTTTTTATTAAGGGGGCCAAAATGGACGTTTTTTTTTTTTTTTGGATGGGCACCCATTTTGGCCGCCTTCCCCCCTTGCAATAATAAAAATGTCTTTTTGGCAGTGCTTCACTCAGCTGAGAGACTAGGAAGTCTCTGAGCCAATCACAGCACGTTAAGCTCTGTTAAACCTAAATGTGCTGTAATTGGCTCAGGGACTTCCAGGTCTCTCAGCTGAGTGAAGCACTGCCAAAAAAGACGTTTTTATTATTGCAGGGGGAGAAAGGCGGCCAAAATGGGCGTTTTTTTGGATGGGCGTGCTCAACTTCACTGTTCTCTGGATCGAGGTGCACCGGAGGGGGTGAGCAGCACGGCGTCTTCGGGGGGGGGGGGGGGGGGAATGACGGCCAAAATAGACATTTTTATTATTGCACTGACGAGCACTTGACTTTTTTTCCCCAATTTTTTTTTTTTTTTTTACTTTTGGTGCAGTTTTTCAATCCCGCGCAGCCCCAATGAGAGGTACAGACCTCGCGTTACATTTTCCAGCGATAAGGCAATCGGAAAAGGTTAGTGCATTTCATTACAATAGGGTTTCTACACAACTTGCTCATCTGCATTCCGTTTTCGTTAGCTGCTACCGTCGTTGGAAAAAAGTCTTCAGTGCATGCTAGGGTTTACTACTTGCTCGTTAATGGCTCGTTAAGTTTAGTGCATCTGGCCCTTTGTGATAAGTTTGGGAAGGCTGCAACAGATGAACCGGTTAGCTACTGCAACAGACACATTTCTGCTACTTTCCCTATGCAGGTGAGGACTCTGAGTCTGAGACAGAGGCTAGAACCAGCGGCCAAAAGGCAGTGTAGGAGCCTCAGGTGGAGAAAGAGGAGTCAATGGCAGCAGAGGAATCATAGGAGGGCACTGTGCCAGCATAAAAAGCTGCTGAAGACACCACCCAGGAGCCACCTGCAGGGGAGGAAGAGGAGGACCAATTAACTTAGAAGGTACAGTACAGCATTATTAATATGGTTCCCTAGTGCGTAATCTGTTCCCTATAATTTTAAACTGAAACTTTCTCTTGAGGTAGGAACTTAACAGCCAAGAGCATTAAAAAGGATTGTAGCAGGGCTCAAACCTTGTCCTAAAAGAAAGTTATTTTCTGTTCTTTGGCTGCTGGAGAGATAGCATTGCTACTGACCTGAATTAGGTGTTAATTGAGGTGTGAGGAAGTAGAATAGTTTCAAAGGTTACTAGGGAAATCTGATTACCGGGTTAGTCCCCTTAGAATCAAAATTATATAGAGAGGAAAGGTCCCACTTAACTTTCTTTCTGAGAAGTTCTGAGAGAAGAGGACATTTCTCTGGGTAAGTGAACATTATTTTGCTCTGTGCTTTGGTAATTTAAAGATTGGGGTTTACAAGAGGAATTATAGGTTATTGATTAAGACAGAATTTTTTTTAAAAAGCAAACTTTATTAACTAATCTCCATACCCTTTTCTCCATGGTTTTAAATATTGAACTTTCTGTCACAGCATTAACAGATAGCCTCTAGAAGGCACAGCAGCGCCTAGTTCAATCTTCATTCCCATCCCTCTTCCCAGCTTCCACCCACCCCTAGCTTTAATCCCTTTTACAGATAAATCCAATGGTATTTCTGCAGGTTATGGGATAGTTTTGAGCAAGTTTCATTTGAGATAATAAATACAATTGTGGGTAGATTATCTAAGAAATCATGTATATTGGATAAATGTCCTTAATTGATATAGGAAGCACCAGACAAAATTAAAATTTGTTGACAGAGTTTGTAGATACTTTTCTTCAATCCAGGATATATCTGAATAGTTTGTCTGATATAGAGTTGACCCCCCCCCCCCCTTTTCAAAGTCAATAGGTGCAGATTTAGCATTAGTTGAAAATTATTGCCCTGTGTCCAGCATTCCTTGGATGGCAAAATTACTGGAATTCTCAGTGAACGAACAATTACATCAGTTCATTCAATCACAGGATGTTTTGCTTAACACACAACATGGATTCAGACCAAGGCATAGTACGGAAACACTTCTTATCCTCACCTTGGAAGTAAAATATTATCTGAGTAGAGGACAACAGATTGTTTTGCTTAAGTTCAACATCTCTGCAGCATTTGATGCTATTAATCAAACATTATTATTGCTTAGATTAAGTGAACTGGGAATAACAAATTGAGGGGCCCTTTTACTAAGCCGTGTAAGTGTCTATGCGCACCCAACGTGCACCAAAATGGAATTACCACCTGACTACCATGCAGCTCTTGCGGTAATTTCATTTTTGGCGCGCATCCAATATGCGTGTCGGAAAAATACTTTTTATTTTCGGGCGCACGTAACAGATGCATGCCAAGTGGCATTTGATGCGTGTAGGTCATTACCTGTAATGGAAGTGAATTTTAAAGATTGTTTTTGAACCCTGTCTTGAAAGACCAGTGCACTCGGGGTCTGTATTGTTGATTAGAAGTAATTCTGTTTAAAAATGATGTTTAAGTGTTATCTTAAAGGATTGCTTTTCAACCCTGCTTTTGTCCGATAATACACTCTGAAATCTTGTCTTTAACCGAAAGTAACTTTTCTTGTAAACAAGTTGGGATCCAGAAGATAAGACACAGCTCTAACTAATTTGGTATGCAAAGGGGAAGATGGCACTTATTTCCAAGGCCCAGCTTGGCCACCTGGACTTGGGAAAGCATGTGACCACGTTAAGCATTCTGTAATTTTCCATAGAAGCTTTCTGTAACTTTCCTTAGCTCTGAACATGAGCTCAGAGCCTAATAAAAGGGGCTCCCCTTGTAGTGGAGCTCCGAGGTTCATCTGTGGGCAGACGTGTTGTGCAGAAGGCCTGTTCCTGGTTAATGAGACTCTGAGTTTTCGCTGCAATGGACCTCCCGGCTGATGAGATTACAGCTTGAGCTTTCTGATCAGTGATGTATGTATATATGTATCTGTTTATAGCTTTCTTTTAGTTAGATGGTTTAATTAGTATGCATATCTCCTAATTTGACTTAGTCAGCGTGTATATTTCTTAATCATTGTATAGGTTGAAGCAATAATGATTTATATACTCTCCATTTGAATAAAGAGTTTCATTTACCCAATACGAATCCAAAAAGAATCTGTAGTATTTTATTCGGAGAACAGTCTGTGGTGATGAAGTGAGCAGGCTGCAATACCAAGGCAAGACATTACCGCCTGGATTCTTTACTGCTAGGTCAATGACTAGTAGTAAGGTCTCAAACCCAAAAAGGATGCGCGCCAATTTTGATTTTGCCGCATATCTATTTTAGGCAAAAAAGGCCTTTTTTATAGGTGCATGGCGAAAACCCGCTCCTACACTACCGCAAGCCATTTTTTCAGCACACCTTTGTAAAAGGACTAGTCAGTGTTTGGTTTGAACAGTTCTTGGTTTCTAGATCATACAGTGTAAAATTTAAACTTTGTCTTATCTTGCACTGATGATATTTTTCTCTTATGCCCTGCTTTGTCAAAATTTCAGATACTATTGCTATGATACAAACTTATATCTCAATCATTGATGAACAGGCAACTACACATTTTTTAAAACTGAATAAGCAAAATATTAAGCTTTAATGGTTTGGAGATTTTGATCATCTCTAAGATAAGATAGCAACATTAGCTGCTGGAGAAAATTTAATAATTGATAATTGATCAACGGTTTTATGTATTATACTAGATTTTAAACTATCATATGAAAAACAAATTAATGTGCTCAGTAAACAATTTTTCTTCAAGCTTAGACAGTTAAGAGCAATTAGGTCATCATTAGCTCAGAGCAGTTTTAGAATTATAGTTCAGGCAGTGCTGCTTCCTCAACTGGACTATCATAATTCTCGCTAGAATAATGTCTCAGCTGAGGTGCAGAGAATTTTACAGTTTCTTCAGAATATGGCGGCAGGATTGATTTTTGGTTTGAATAGATTTGATAGAATCACTCCTGTTTTAAATGATTTATATAGGTTGACTGTTCAAAAACATATACAGTTTAAAATAATTACTTTGGTCTACAAATCAATATATGGATTAAATTCTGAGGGAGCTGAGGAATCACTGAAGATTCTGTTTCAAGGTCATAAACTTTGCTTCTCTAGAACTTTTGGTCTGGGTTTTCCATTGTTTAAAAATGTATGATACAAGTAGTTTATTTTCAATCCAAGGAGCTACACTCTGGAATTCATTGCCTAAAGATCTAAAATAGGTGATATTACTTTGTCTTTTCTAGAAACTTTAAAAAATGTATATATATGAGCTTTAATAAGTTAGTGATGGTTGAGTCTGAGGACTTTTGAAAGAAGTATATTTTAGAGGATTGATTATTTTTTGTAATTTCCTCTTCAAAAGAAGAGCTCTTTTATTTTTAAGGTGTACACAGCCGAGAAGTCCATCATGGATAATTGAGCAGTATATATGACAAATATAGTACAGCATAGCATTGCATTTATAGTCAATTATTTTAATTAGGATAACAAAAGGACGGGTTTCATTAGAGATTTAATTACATATAATTAGTTTCTGAGAAGCAAACACTAAATAAATTATACATTATACCATATAATCTACATACTTCTTATAATTAAACAACTCTTTAATACTAAGATGCAGAGAGTAGTCCAGCAGGGAGAGGAGCGCAATCCAGTCTTTTTCATTGTGTGTCACATGTATGCTTATCTACTAGTTGGTAAGAGGTAACATGTGAGTGCTCAATGCAAAGAGCTCCTAGCTCTCAGAGAATGAGTCCATTATCTTGAAGCTAGAGTAGCAAACTTGGAGAAGCATCACCCTGGTAAGGTTGGAAGTAACCCTGTAGCCATGACCAACCCACCAGGGGATGCAATATCCTCTCAAACTGAGGATGTGTCTCCAAGAGCTTCTGCCCAGGCAGGAAGGGTAGGACAGCAGTTGTATTTGGTGATTCAATTATTAGGCATGTGCATAGCTGGGTGGCTGGTGGACATGAGGATTGCCTGGTCTTTTGCCTGCCTGATGCGAAGGTGGTGGACCTCATGAGTCACCTAAATAAGATTTTAGATAGTTCTGGGGAGAAGTCGGCTATCTTGGTACATGTGGGCATCTTTGACATAGGAAAATGTGTGAGGGAGGTTCTGAAAGCCAAATTTAGGCTCCTGAGTAGAAAGCTGAAATCTAGATCTTCTAGGATAGCATTTTCAAAAATGTTCCCTGTTCCACACACAGGACCCAAAAGGCAGGCAGAGCTCCAAAGTCTCAGTGCATTTTTCAGATGATGGAGCAGGGATTTAGATTTGTTAGAAACTAGGCAACACAGGGCCGGTCTTAGGCAGAGGCGACCGAGGCGGGCGCATAGGGCCCCGCGCTTAAAGGGGGCCCCGCGCGGCACGCCTCAAGTCTGCCTCGCCTCTCCAACCACTGCCACTGCTCACCTGCCCTCCATGCCCAGCGATGCGACTCTGCAGTCCTCGTTCCCCTGCTCCACATCCCAACAGCTGTCTGAGCCCCTCCCCTGTCTGAGCCCCCCCGAACATGGGTGGATGGCAGGGAAGGGGGTTTCTGGACATAGGTTGAGGGCAGGGGCACTTGAAGGTCGCTGGACATGGGTGGATAGCAGGAGAGGGGGTTTCTGGACATAGGTGGATGGCAGGGGAGAGCAGGGGGCACAGGAAGGTCGCTGGACATGGGTGGATGGCAGGGGAGGGGGTTTCTGGACATAGGTGGATGGCAGGGGAGGGCAGGGGAGGGCAGGGGGCACAGGAGGGTCACTGGACATGGGTGGATGGCAGGGGAGGGGGTTTCTGGACATAGGTGGATGGCAGGGAAGGGCAGGGGGCACAGGAGGGTCGCTGGACATGGGTGGATGGCAGGGGAGGGGGTTTCTGGACATAGGTTGAGGGCAGGGGGCACAGGAGGGTTTCTGGACATGGGTGGATGGCAGGGGAGGGGGTTTCTGGACATAGGTTGAAGGCAGGGGGCACAGGAGGGTCACTGGACATGGGTGGATAGCAGGGGAGGGGGCTTCTGGACATAGTTGGATGGCAGGGGAGGGCAGGGGGCACAGGAGGGTCGCTGGACATGGGTGGATGGCAGAGGAGGGGGTTTCTGGACATAGGTGGATGGCAGGGGAGGGCAGGGGGGACAGGAGGGTCACTGGACATGGGTGGATGGAGGAGAGAGAAGAAATGCTGGACATGGATGGAGGCGAGGGAAGAATGAGGAAGGAGATGAGGTGAGGGAAAAGGAAGAGAGGAGAAAAGTGCACATGGATATAGAAAATAGGCAGAAGCTGGATCCACTGGATCCAAGTCTGCAGAGGACCCAGCTTTTACTTATGGATGTAGGGCAAGAAATGAAGAAGAAAGGCGGAAAGTAAAGAAATAAATGGAAAGGAAGCCCTGAAAACGGAGTTAAGAGGACAGATAGCAGCACAATCGGTACTGAGCCAGCATGATCAGAAAAGGAAAGTCACCAGACAACAAAGGTAGAAAAAACTATTTTATTCATGATTTATTAATTGGAATATGTCAGTTTTTGGAAATGTGCATCTGTGATATTTTTCATGTACGTTTCAATTTTTGTAGTATTGCTGCATGCTGAGTCTGACTTCTTGAGGTAACTTTCCAGTTCAGTATTTTGCCTTCATGTGTTTTTCAGGTGTGATCAAGGAAGGTGCAGTATTCTGCTAACGTATATTTTGAACCCCTTTTTGTTTGTTTTTTTTCACTAGGTTGTGCACTGGTGTTTTAGAGCCAGGTGTAATTACAGTTGTCTTTCCACACCACGCATAAGGTTGTAGCTTGTTCTGTCCTTGGAATTAGTGTTGTTTATGGTTTGTTAAGGTTATGAGTGTGTTTTTGCACAAGTTTGTGTATAGTGTTTTGCAGTGGAGAGATTGTGTGTTGGCCTTACTAAGGTGGCACCAAACATCAGAAAGGGTGTAGAGCCTAAATCATGACACACTACCTCTAAAAGGGTGTTTTGTGGCTCTACATGAGAATTGTGATATTATGATCCCTTGCTAGCTTCATATTGTTGACGGTCTGCATTTTCCATATGGCTGGTATATTGGTGTATAAGGTATTAATTGTGACAATTTGTTTTTACTTATTTTTTTTTCTGTGTGTTGTCAGACAATTATGGATGACAGACAGAGTCGGAGTCTTCTTGAGTCAGAGAGCTGTGGTATATATTTTAAAACAATTTTAATACCTTGGTGGTCTATGTGTTTTTATATTGTACATTATATTTCACACATCACTTTATTTTATTGTATATCTTTTCATTTCATTTTTATTTTATTGCATATATGGGTTACAGAGTAATAGGGGAATTTGAAAGTATTGAATCTTTTCTTAATATTTTTCCTTTATTCTCCTTTGTTATGAGAATTGGAACTACTAATTATAGTGGATTTGAACTGAATAATTTCTGGGGAGGGGAGGTTTCATGATAGCATTGTGCTTATTATTTCAGTTTTTTGTACAAGTTTAGCTTCATTTGTCTTTATTTGAAATTTCATAAAAAATGTTCTAAAAATGGAATAATCTTATCAATGGGGTGGAGCTAGGGTAGGGGTGGGGCTACGGTGGGGGCGTGACTATGGTGGGGCGGGGCTAGGATGGGGCCCCACCAAATTGGTCTGCATAGGGCCCCGCACTTGCTAAGACCGGCCCTGAGGCAACATTCTGGGGAAGGGGGAGACTGTTCTGAAATATGGGCTCTACCTTAACCAGGATGAAACCAGGCTGCTGGCTCTAACATACTAAAAGGAGAGAGAACAGCTTTTAAATTAAAATGGGGGAGCAGGAAGCTGACAGTCAAGCAGGAGCCCATGTTTCAATGTGGAGTATCCTTGAATGATACTATTAAAACAGAATCTTTAGGGAATCTCAACAGAGAGGTTTCAATAATGGTAAAAGAATGCCAGGAGTGTTCCATGGGAAAACAGAGTAAAGGATTCACATTATTCTCATTAACTTCAAAGCAGCATGTAGATGGAAGAATAAATGACAATTTGAAGTGTGTATATACAAATTCTAGAAGCCTAAAAAATAAGATAGGAGATTTGGAGTATATAGCACTAAAGAGGTAGATATAATAGGCATTTCAGAAACCTGGTGGAAAGAGGACAATCAATGGGACACTATGGTAGCAGGGTACAAATTATATTGCAATGATTTTGGATGAAATTGGAGGGGGTAGAGCTGTATGTTAAAGAGGGAATTGAGTCAAACAAAATAAACAATCTACATGAAACAGCAGTGTGGAACCTTTATGGATAAAAATTCTAGGTGTGAAGTGAAGGAATATAGTGGTAGGGCTGTACTACCGTCTGCTGGGACAGAACGAGCAGACAGATGAAAATATGTTTACAGAAATTATGAAAGCTGGAAAATTGGGCAACATTATAATAATGGGTGAGTGTATCAGGGAGTGCTAGGAAGGTAAAATTTCTAGGTGTAATAAATGACTGCTTCTTGGAGTAACTGGTCCAAGAACTGATGAGAAGGGAAGTTATTTTGGATTTAATCCTTAGTGCAATGCAAGGTATAGTATGAGAGGTAATGGTGTTGGATATTCTGGGAAACAGTGATCATGACATGATCAAATTTGAGATCATATTTGGAGTGAAGTCACTAAGGAAATCTACTGTAGCAGCTTTTAATTTTCGAAAGGGTGACTATGACAAAATGAGAAAAATGGTTAAAAAGAAGCTGAAAGGTTCAGCCACAAAGGTTAGGACTTTAAATAAGGTGTGGACATTGTTTAAAATACCATCATGGAAGCCCAGACAAGATGTATTCCACGTTAACAAAAGTGGGAAAAAGAGCAAACAAGAGCTAGAGTGGTTAAAAGGTGAGGCAAAAGAGGGTATTGTCACATCCGTCGCTCCCTCCGGCTGCTCCTCCGCGGGAAGCAGGAGCCGGCGTCCGCCACGACAAAGGCCGGCTTTCTTGAGGCCACGGCGGGGAGCCGGGGCTCGCCGTGGTGATGGCCGCCCAGTCCGGGGCCGAGGCCGGGGGCCGGCGATCGCGGCTGCCGGACTCTCGATCGCCGGCTATGGGGACTGTGTTTGCGCCAGTAGGGGAAATGGCGCCGATGCGCGATGGCCGGCGTCTCCTTCACTCTCGGACGTGGGAACCCGAAGCTCCGCCTCAGAGGAGTTAGCTTGGGAGGCCAGTATGGTAGTCCCGTCTGGGAGGTCGGACAGAGCCAATCAGAAGGGTTCTGTCGATAACCAGGTTCTGATTGGCCGGCTATGTCTACGGGGACTGGGCGGTTGAATGTGAACAGTATTTAAGGAGCGGGCCTGAGATAGGACATTGCTTCAGGTTCTGTTTCCCGAGGCCCGTCTCCGTTTGTTCCTGTGCTCAGTTGGTTTCCTTGTGTTTCTGGTTTTGACTTTTGGACTGTTCCTGGTTTACTCTGCTAGCCGCCTGCCTTGACCTCTTGCCCAATTCTGACTACGCTGTTAGCTGCCTGCCCTGAACTTTTGCCTGTTCTTGGACGTCTCCATTTTTCATCTGCCCTCTTCTCTCCTGGTTCCAGTCTGGGTCAGTTCGTCTACCCCGCGGTTCCTGAAGTCCCGTTGACCGCCTGCAGCTGGGGGCTCAACCCTTGGTGAACGGTGGTTGCCGCGGGTGAAGACTTGGGGTTGCACGGCTGTCCTCTGAGGTCCTTCGGGGCCTTGCGGGACCTAAGGGCTCACCTTCCTTGTGGACATGACAGGTATTAAAGCTATAAAAACATCCTTCATAAAATGGAAAAAAGGATCTGATTGAAGAAAACAAGACGCAACATAAGCACTGTAAAGCCAGATACAAAGAAATGATAAAGAAGGCTAAAAGAAAATATGAAGAAAAACTTGCTACAGTGACAAAAACTCATAATAACGCCTTTTTCAGGTAAATCAGAAGCAGGAAGCCTGCAAGGGAATCTGTAGGACCGTTAGATCATGAAGGAGCAAAAGGAGCACTCAGGGAGGACAAGGCCATATCAGAGAGATTGAATGAATTCTTTGCTTTGGTATTTACAGAAGAAGATGTAAAAGAGATGTATTGGAAATGTTTACAGATGTAAGAAGGCATGAATAAACGTGGATAAAGGTGAGCTGGTTGATGTAGTGTATCTAGATTTTCAGAAAGCTGTTGACAAAGCACTTAATGAGAGACTCCTCAGAAAATTATGAAGTCATAGGATAGGAGACAATCAGGCTTATTTCTGAAAGAGAAGGGCGCCCATCTTTCGACACAAATTGGAAGATGGAAGTCCTTCTCCCAGGGTCGCCCAAATCGGCATAATCGAAAGACGATTTTGGGCGTCCTCAACTGCTTTCCATTGCGGGGATGACCAAAGTCCTAAGTGTTATTGTAGACAATAAGCTGAAATCTTCTGCCCAGTGTGCGGCAGCGGCCAAAAAGCAAACAAGATGCTAGAAATTATTAGAAAAGATGCAAAATAAGATCAAAAATATTATAATGCCTCAGTATCACTCCATGGTGTGACCGCACCCTGAATATTTTGTTCAATTTTGGTTACTGTATCTCAAAGAAGATGGAACTGCTGCCCTGTGAGGAAAGGCTAAAGAGGTTAGGGTTCTTCAGATTGGAAAAGAGATGGCTGAGGGGAGATATGATTGTGGTCTATAAAATCCTGAGTGGTGTGGATTGGGTAGAGGTGAATCGATTTTTCACTCATTCAAAAAGTAAAAAGACCAGGGGACATGCAACAAAATTGTATGGAAATACTTTTAAACAAATAGGAGGAAATATTTTTTCACTCAAAGAAGAATAAAGCTCTGGAACTCATTGCTGGTAGATGTGTTGATGGCAGTTAGCATATCTGGGTTTAAAAAAGGTTTTGACAAGTTCCTGGAGTTCATAGTCTGTTATTGAGATGGACATGGGGGAAGCCACTGCTTGCTCTGGATTTGGTAGAATGGAATGGTGCTACTAACTGGGTTTCTGCCAGGTACTTCTGACCTGGACTGGCCACTTTTGGAAGCAAGATACTGGGCTAGGTGGACCATTGGTCTGACCCAGTATGGCTATTCTTATGTTCTTATGTATTCATTGAAAATCCACACACTCCCTGCATGGATATGCCAAATGCCCCTATAGAGGCTAATGAGCCACAGTTGGCCCAAAGTAAGTGTCCTGCCACAGGCGGCAAAATTTGTGCAGCTGGCCAACAAATGCCTAGCCCAAAATGTTTAGCTGGATGACTACTAGTGTCAGAAGCTACAGCTGCTGATGCGGTTTATGTTCAGTAGCACAGGCTCAAAGCCCAAGAGGACTGCCTACAGGTGCTTCACAGATTTTGTTTGTCACACTCGACATTAAGGCCTTGTACACCTCAATCCCCCAGGACCAAGCATTGGAAGTAGTAAGAACAGCTTTGGAAACAAGACCTAGACCAATGGAAGTACCTACAGAGTTTCTACTTGAATTAACCAAACTGGCATTGACCAGGAATTATTTTTGGTTCCAAGATTAACTTTACTGGCAGACATCAGGGGTTGCCATGGGTGCCACGTTCACACTCTCTATCGCCAACCTTTTTATGATGGATTTTGAGAACAAGTGGTTACGAGATTCTCCTTTTCAATCATGGACCCCCAGCTGGTGTGATCCCTATTCAGCTCTGTGAGCAGGGAGGAAAGGGTCATGATTCTCTTGGTCTGCCTGTTGCTGCTGTGTCCTGTGTCATGGGCTGTCTTTGTTGCAGTGCAAAGTTATGCAGCATGCAGCAGGTCATGAATATCATGGCAACCTGTTCTGGGCTGTAGAGTAGCTCCCTTCTGGAACAGGTGAGACACCTGAATCTGTTTCTCAGGTGGCCAAAGGTGTAAACAATGATAGTGAGGGTGTTCTTGTGGCTCTCATTATATTCCTCCTCCACCTCATTTGGGGGGTGAACAATAGGAGTCATTAGGCAGGTTTGCTGGGGGAAGCAGGGCTCACAGACATAGTTATGTATTTCTTTGTGGGCCTTGTGGAGTATGGATCATGGGTGTGGGTTCTGAGGGCACGTTGAGGGTGGTAGGGTGGTGATGTAAGGAGGAGTGTGTATAGGGGTTAGGAATCCCAGTACTGCTTACCTAGGAGCCAGCTGCTGGTGATCTCCCCTTGGTCAAGCATGCAGTAGAGTCCAGAATGCTGCAGGATATATGCCTTGTGGGTGGACCCTGGGTAGTGAGCACACACATCCACAATCCCCCCCCCCCCCCCCCCCTGGGCATAACACACAACCGGCATGTTCATGGAGTGATATGATTTTCTCTTCCTATAGGTCTCCTTGTGTGCCTGGGGGGGAGGAGTGATTTGAGTACAATGTGTATGTATTAATTCAGTGATGCCAATGACTGAGGGGAAGCAGTCTATTGCGTACAACTGAGCCATGTTGTTCTGGAGGGCCTGGAAGGTAATATTGTATGATTTGTGGGTGAGGAAGGCATCAAGGAACTGGGCAAGGAAGTTGGAAATGGCAAGGTAGGTGAGGCCTGCATTGACTGCTAGCACTGACTGAAAGGAGAAAGAGGCAGTAACCTTAAGGTGTTCTGGCACTGGATTATTCCTGCGTGTCCTGGCATGGAGAAGGGGTTGTAGCTGGCCACAGAAATGAAGCCCTATCAAAGCGGTACCTGGTAAGGCATTACTGCTTAGTGAGGTCCATAAAGCAGGTCCTGGGCCTAAATACTCTGGAATAGGGGTGCGTCTTTCCTGGAATTCCCCTCCAAACTCATCCACATCCAGCAAAACATCAGCCACAATAGCGTTCAGCATATCCATGATTGACGTGCAGGTGTCCCACCACCACAGATGCAACCCAATAAGCCCAGTAACACAACTGTGCATTCCTTCACCTATTACACCCATTAAGACCCAGCACTCACTCTTCCAGCACCAGCAAATGGTCCTCAAACAGCAGCAACACACAGCACAGTCTCTCCTAGCACCAGCAGACTGTCCTCACACAAACAGCAGCAACACAAAGCACAGTGACAAACTTGGAGTGGACAAATAGAGGAACAATGAGAGACATAAGACAAGCAGGTAGGGTGTTTGAATGGGAGGTTTAGGGGTTTGGGGGCAGTAGGAGTTTGGTGGGGAAATGGTGTGAGATACAGAGCAAGAGAAGGGTGTGGCTGATGGGCTGGCAGGTGTTGGCGAGGTGAGACACGGAGAAGGCAAGGCAGGAAATGTGAGGGTAATAAGGTTCAGACAGGGGCAATCAAACAAAGGTAACAGACCATTTGGTAACTTTCCAGTCTTTTTCACAAAAAATTCCATCTCTCCACTAACCAACTCAGCAAAATCACAAATGGGTCCAAAGACAAGTTTGGTCTTAAGCCAGTTGCTTTTAAATTAGGTCTAATTCATTACATTTTTCTTTCCAGCACAAGGAGCTAATTTTGCTATCCATTATCACAAAAACATACATCATATAAGGCCGCCCACTCTCATAACCTTTTTCTTTTGGCGAATATCAGATATAAACATTTTTTTAAATTATTATATAGTTTAAACGCTTTTGTGGTAGAAACACATCCATTTGCCCCCTATGCCACTTTTTTCTTTTGAAAATGAGCCCCTAAGCGTCTTAGGCAAGTAGTGCAAATACAAAATATCAAGTAAATCTTAAACATCACATTTTGGAAAGACAGTGTGTGCGGGGGTGGTGAAATCAAGAGAACTTGTGTTGCAAATGTCATGTCAGACACAGCTGGTGACCTTTCTTCGTGGTGATGTGTCAGTACCATAATTTACAAGTATGGTACACTAATGAATGAGAATGTCAGTCAGAAAAAGATGGATCATGGTAGGAGTGCTTTTTATAACGCTGTCAAGAAAGATGACTGCTATAGGAGCTCCAAGAAGAAGTGCAATACTTTAATAATTTCACAGTTATAAATATAGTAGAAAACTGTACATTCTCCAGGGGGCGAGCAAAAATCACATGCTGCTTTACATTACCATAATAGGTCATGAAGGCTACATATATATTATAACTGTCAGTTATTACACAGTGGACTTGGGAGCTTTTAACAAAATCCACCGTTTATTTTTTGTATACTATTAGCAGCAACCAAAGAAAAACAACAGAATTTGCTGTCAGAGGAAAACATTTTAAAACTTTAATGAACTTGACCACCACTATCCAAATCTCTGTGTATTTATCATGCACTCTGCTTTTTAATATATTGTGTTTTCAATTATTGTCTGTGTCATTTGCCATCAAAAGCCATTTTGAGGTTTCAAAGAAGTGCATTTAATCAAAGCTTAAGGAGAGAAAGTAAAAATAAAAGAAACAAATAATATCTCAGCAAGAAACAAGAAACTCAACTTTGCCAGCTGCCTGATTTCTAGCTGCCTGACCCATCTTTGGTCTACTCAGTAGTAATCATGTCACAATATCCCAGCATTTATTTTACACATGTCTGACCACATAGAACAAAGTCCAGATTTACAAATATAACTACACGGAAATTAACAAATCATCACTGTGAAGACAAATCTCTAAAATCATTTCAGTAGAATTGCACTTTTAAAATATTGATATTAACAAGCCTATTCAAAGAATGTTTGTAAAAATGCTGTTTAACATGTATTCTAAATTGCAAAATTGTAATGCATATTTGACAAGCAGTGTTATAGGTTAATAAAACCCTTGTTAAGTTCATGCAGCCAGTGTCAATTTAAAGCTGGCTGCATTACATAAGAATATAAAAATTGCCATACTGGTTCAGACCAAAAGTCCATTTAGCCCAGTATCCTGCTTCCAACAGTGGCCAGGCCAGGTCACAAGTCCTTAGCTGAATCCCCAAAATAGTAGCAAGATTTCATGCTACTGACCCTCAAGGATGAGCCATGACTTTTCCTAGATCTACTTTAATAACAGTTTATGGACCTTACCTCCAGGAATTTGTCCAAACGTTTTAAAAACATAGCTACATTAACTTCTTTTACTATGTCCCCTGGCAATGATTCCAAAGCATTGGTTAATTTTTTTCAATCCTATTTGTTTTTTAAAACATGTTACTATTTATTTATTGGAATCTTGTAAATCAGCCTTGAATATCCCTTGATGTGGACTTATGGCCTATTGATGTGGATATTAGGATTTGTTTATATTGATTTTGTCATTGCGTTTTCTGGTCATTATGTTGAGTAGTAATGATTATAAATATTTCAATAAAAATGTGTTAGTATGTGATTTCATGGAGTATCACCAAGTCTGTATTTTTTGAAAGAATAAACAATTGATTTACACTTATCTTTCAATTGACTCATATCCCCCTTCATTAGCAAGCTCAGAAATTCACATTTCAGTCATTTTGTATTATTTGTACATGCGGTAGAAGATACATGAAGGTTTACACCTGAAATTCTGCATTCACTCCTGGAGGCAGGAATAGTGTTCCTTCTATCAGTGGTCCACATCAGCCAGTCAGGTTTGTAGGATATCCCTAATGAATATGCATTACTGAGACTTGAATGCCTGTCACCTCCATCATATGCAAATCTTTCTTTTGCATATTCATTAAAATTGACTATTATGTCTAAATCATTACTACAAAACAATATTAAAATAAATAAAAAAATATATATAAATATATATTATGTAAAGGTGCTCAGTACATTCCCATAAATTCCACCGGAATCAATGATTTTTTGATAACCATTATTGCTTTGTGAGTAATAACATCCAATTTTCTGAAAATTAGTTTCAACACCAAAACATTTTCAATTATCAATCATATATTGCAGTGTAAAACAATAAAAAAAAAACCAAAATTGCAAAAACCTGTACTTATCTACTGAAACCCGCTCACAGTGTAATGTTACATATAATAAACTCTCGAATCACATGGAACTCAATCAATAAGTGCTTCATCTCTCCAGTGAAAATAAAAAAAATAGTGTTCAATCGGATCAAGAAACTAAAGATGAATCCACAGAAATCCAATGACTAGTCTTGTAATTGTAGACAGTTAAGTGCAAAAGATCAATTTGTGATATGTTTCAATGTGACCAATCTACAACCAAATGTCTCTGATGAACTTCCAAAACCTTCAATTCCTCCAACTCCAGTCATTCAACTCTTGATGGAACCATGCTCCAAACTCTACCATCTTCTTCACTACCATAGTCCCTTCTTGACTACCTTAGTATCAGTCTTGACATGGGCCCATGTTTTGCATATAGCATCTTCAGGAGTCCAAACAAGCTACCAAACTGAGATGAAACTTTGGGGCTCATCTTGGCAGCTGGTTTGGTCTCCTGATGATGCTACATGTAAAACATAAACCCATTTTGAGACTGAGAGAGACTGAGACTGTCCTATCTTGATTTGTAGTTGTGTTCTATATTGTTTGGTTTGATTTGTTTTGTAAATCGTGTTGACCTTTTGCTAGTAAAAATTGTATATTAAGTTCTACAAATAAACCGAGTGCTCTCAGTATGGACCCTAAAGTGACTGACTAGGTTAGGAACTGGATGAGTGGAAGGCAGCAACAGAGGGTAGTGGTAAATGGAGCTCACTCTGAGGAAACGGATGTTACCAGTGGTGTGCCATGAGGTTTGGTTCTTGGTACAGTTCTTTTAACATTTTTGTAAGCGATATTGCCGAAGGGCTATCTGATAAGGTTTGCCTCTTTGTGGATGATACCAAAATCTGCAACAGGATAGACACCCCTCTCCTAGTGTGAACACCCCTCTCCTAGTGTGATAGCATGAGGAGGGACCTAGTGAAGCTTGAAGAATGATTCAGAACTTTCCACTAAGATTTTATCCTAAAAATGCAGCGTCATGCATTTGGGCTACAAAAACCTGAGGGAGCAGTACAGTTTAGAGGGTAAAGTAGTTCTGTGCATAAAAGAGAAGCATGATTTGAGGGTGATCTCATGTGATGATCTTAAGGTGGCCAAACATCTAGAAAAGGTGATGGTGAAAGGTAGAATGATGTATAAGGAGGTGATAATGCCTTGTATAAGTCTCTGATGAGCCTCATTTAGAGTACTGTGTACAGTTCTGGAGACCATACTTTCAAAAAGACATTGTTCTGGCCCATTGCATGGGAGCTGATTGTACTGATTGTAACAGACTATCTAGCTTATTTTCGAAGGAGAAGGGCAGCCATCTTCCAACACAAATTGGGAGATGGGTGCCCTTCTCCTAATGGTGACCAAATCGGCATAATCGAAAGCCGATTTTGGCCGGCCTCAACTGCTTTCAGTCGCAGGGCCGGCCAAAGTTCAAGGGGGCGTGTCGGCAGTGTACTGAAGGAGGGGCGGGGCGTGGTTAAGAGATGCCTGTCCTCAGCCGATAATGGAAAAAAAAAGGGCAGCCCTGATGAGCATTTGGCCGACTTTACTTGGTCCCTTTTTGTTCATGATCAAGCCTTGAAAAGGAGCCCGAACTGACCAGATGACCACTGGAGGGAATGGGGGATCACCTCCCCTTACGCCCCCAGTGGTCACCAACCCCCTCCCACCCAAAAAAAAAATTAAAAACATTTTTTGCCAGCCTCTATGCCAGCCTCAAATGTCATACCTAGTTCCATCACAGCACTATGCAGGTACCTGGAGCAGTTTCTAGTGGGTACTGCAGTGCACTTCAGGCAGGCGGACCCAGGCCCACCCCCCCCACCTATTACACTTGTGGTGGTAAATGGGAGCCCTCCAAAACCCACCGGAAACCCACTGTACCCACATGTAGGTGCCCCCCTTTACCATTTAAGGGCTATGGTACTGTTGTACAGTTGTGGGAGTAGGTTTGGGGGGGTTGGGGGGCTCAGCACCCAAGGTAAGGGAGCTATGCACCTGGGAGCAATTTGTAAAGTCCACTGCAGTGCCCCTAGGGTGCCCGGTTGGTGTCCTGGCATGTCATGGGGGCTCAGTGCACTAAGAATGCTGGCTCCTCCCATGACCAAATGGCTTGGATTTGGTCGTTTTTGAGATGGCCAGCCTCGGTTTCCATTATCGGCGAAAACCGAGGCCGGCCATCTCTAAGTCCGGCGATCTCAACATTTTGGTCGGCCTATTATCGAAATGAAAGATGGATGCCCATCTTGTTCAATAATATGGTTGGCTCTTCCCCTTCCTGGGGCCGTCCCCAGAGATGGGCGCCCCCGTTCTATTATGCCCCTCTATGTTACCTATATGTATATATGTAAGAATTAAGCTGTGTTTAATGAGCTCTCTGGAAATTGTAGTCCTTAGGTGATTGGCCCTTTTCGAGTACCTGAGTTCTATTCCCAGTAACTTAAGGAGGAGCAGTTTCCCACCTCTCAGAAAATGCCTATGTGGTTCTCTTGATTAGAAGGACGGCAACTGTTAAGGGTGCCAGCATGTTGAGAGATCTGAACCTCTCCATGCTGAGGCAGTAATCCTACTGCTTGATTTTCCAAGCCTTTTAAATTCATGGTGATTTTTACCCTTAAGTACTTACCCCTTACCAGCAGTGTGAAACTGTCCCCAAAAGAGACCCCTGTCTGTATCAGAAGGGCTAGTCACAGAACAGAGTCAAACTGTATTGACAGACCCCTTATTCCATCACAATTTAATGTGTGTGTGTGTTTTTCCTCATTTTTTGTGATCAACTGCATTAAAGAGAACTAATTGGATTAAGAGTCAGGTCTTTTCTCATGGAGTGTCACCAAGTCTTTGTATTTTTTGAAAGAATGAACAATTAATTTACACTTATCTGTAAGGTTTAAGCTGAATGAATACATAGCAAAAGGAGACTCACTATAGAGTTCATTACAGACATAAACAGGATGGAGTCAGTTCAAAGGGTGGCTAATGGTCAGTGGTCTTTATCATAAAGCATATGGGGACAGACTTAAAGATTTCAATATGTATACTTTATAAAAATGCAACAAAAGGGAGATTTGATAGAGATGTTTAAATACCTCTGTGGCATAAGGGCACAGGAGGTGAGTCTCTTTCAGCTGAAAGGAAACTCTGGAATGAGAAGTCATAGGATGAAAGTTCAAGGGAATATACTCAAGAGTAACCTAAAGAAATACTTTTTTATGGAAAGGGTGGTGAATTCGTGGAACAGCCTCCCGGTGAAGTGGTGGAGGCAGTATCTGAATACAAACAAGTTTAGGACAAGTACATAAGACCTCTAAGACAGAGGAAGGGATATTAGATGTCATAGATGAGTGGATAGCTAGGCAATATAGCCTTTATTTGCACTATTTTTTCTCTGTTTCTATATGTGCAAATCACTGTCCTATACTATTTATGCATTGCTGCTCCTGTACTAGGATCTTCCTTTCCATACTGCTCTCTATATATATATTGACACCAGAGAGAGGGATGGTCTGGAAAAGTAGACACATGAGACAAAACCCACTAATGATGGAAAGAATGTTCCTAACTGTATGTGAGGGGCCTGGATTTGAGCAGTAAAGTAGCAATCTTTACAGAATTACTACATACTTTTGATGCTAAAAAGAAAACAAAAAAAGAGAAAACCTTTGCAAGGGAAAACAAAAAAGGAACAAATGGAGGCCACAAAAATTTGCGTACATGTGGAAAAGATTTTATAAAGTGGATGCTAACATTTGCACAGTGATTATACATGTGCAAATGATTAGAACAATGGCACATAAGCCTATGTGTGCATATATATATATATATTTTTTTTTTTTTTTGTTACATTTGTACCCCACGCTTTCCCACTCGTAGCTGGCTCAATGCGGCTTACATATTGTATACAGGTACTTATTTTTTTTGTACCTGGGGCAATGGAGGGTTAAGTGACTTGCCCAGAGTCACAAGGAGCTGCCTGTGCCTGAAGTGGGAATCGAACTTAGTTCCTCAGTTCCCCAGGACCAAAGTCCACCACCCTAACCACTAGGCCGCTCCTCCACTCCATATATGCACATAGATGTCAAAATTTTACCTAAGCACTATTCTATAAAAACACCAACTTACAAATAGTATATATTTTACACATGGGCATAGTTTGGAGGTGGGGGGAAATTGCCCCTCCAACAAGCTGCCTGTCTGGTATTCCAACTTCCTTCTTCATGGGATCTGGTACCACTGGCTGCCCTTCCACTCCCTGCACAGCTGTCCTCCTTCAACTTTTGGGGCCGCTGGCAGTGTCAGCGAAGTAAGAAAGCACATTGCCTTTGGCAGCCTGGAAGCTTTCCCTCTGTTACAACTTCCTGACAGACCATGGGGACAGGAGGAAGGGAAAGGAAGGAGATAGACCATGGGGGGCAAGGGGGAAGGGAAGGGAAGGAGAGAGCTGACATACAAAGGGGGAAGAGGAAGGGAATGAGAAAGATGCCATACTGTGGATGGGTGGGAGGGGGAGGGAAAGCAAAGGAGTGATATGACAGATCATGAGGAGAAGATGAAGTAGTTTGACTGTTTAATTTGGAGAGGCAAAGGGTAGCATGTTCATTTGCACACATACACCTAATATATATTCATTCTGATTATTTCAATTTAAAAAAATAAACAAAGTTAATAGGAAGCCACTATGTCAAAACAGTGAAGATATGTAGACAAATAGATAGATATAGAAATATAATTTTTTTAACTGAAAATTAGCCGACAATGGGAAATGTCTCTTATTACGTACCCTCTCACATTCACATGAACTAGCAAGGAGAGAGCATACTTCCTTCTCTCCCTTCCCTAGGCCAGACACCAACTTTTCTCATTTCCAAAGCCCAGCTCTTTCTCCCTGTCTCCTTATCCAACAATTCCCTCCTTTCCCCAGTATGGATCTTAGAAATACACAGGCTGTAGATACAGAAATGCAGTATTGAGGAGGCAAAATAGCTGACAGGGATAACAAGTAGTTTCATACCTTCCAGAGTAATGCCTTCAGATTGGTTAGTTCAATGTATTCTAGATCCTCACCTCATACAAAATAGGGGACCACAAAAAACAAGCAGACAAAAACTGATCTTTCTTTTGCATCCTCCCAATTGAATTTTTGACGTTATGTCTCTGTAAATATTTCTTTATATAGGCTTTATATTATTGAAGGTCCAGGTAACTCTCCATGAAATCTCAAGACATAACTTGTGCTCCCTTGTGTGCTATGAAGAAATCATGCAAGTCTGCTGATTATATAAGAGTGAGTGAATTATATTGTTAAAGGTCACTTTCATGCAAGCTGGATACAGCAACCCATAACTTTCTACCAGTTCTTTTAGCTATGGTCATAAAACAAGAAAATCAGGAGCAATACTTTCTGACCATTATAAATTAGTGTCTCAGGTACTTCATCCTGACAGTTAAGAGAATTGCTAAAACCTGTGAGTAATTTACAAATTTTCCCATGACTGGCAGTGGGTAGTTTACAATTTAAATTGGGTACAAACGCACATGATACACTCTTTCTTGCCTCCCTTAGAATATCTGATATTTAGTTTGGTAGAAGCTTTTTAAAAAAGTGCTTTCATATCTGTTTCTGTTAACCAATAGTATGGATAATGATTCTCCGATTTCTGTTAGATAAAGTGTTCTATGACAAATTTCAGTTTGTAAATTGTAAAAATTTTATGCACTTTTAGGTCAATTCTATAAACTAGGCACCAATGTTTGCATGTATATTAGACACACACATGCTTAGAATACTAGTATATACCCATATATATGCACACTTATAAAACAGTCACAACAAGGCTGATGGGAAAAAGGGGGGAGGGACAGCAGATGATGTAAAAAATTCCACATTATTGAACATCCAGGACTTGACACGAGCCGTGTTTCGGCCTACAAGGGCCTTCCTCAGGAGTCACTAAAACATGTATACTCCTGAGGAAGGCTCTTGTGGGCCAAAACACGACTCGCGTCGAGTCCTGGATGTTCAATAAAGTGGAATTTTTTTACATCATCTGCTGTCCCTCCCCCCTTTTTTCCATAGCCCTTGTGGTGACTGTTTTGTTTCTACAGCTACAAACAAGGGTTGCTGTTCTTCTGTATTTTGGTTATGCACACTTATATACATATATGCTAGCATGTTTCCTAAGTGCTATTCTGAAATGCCCACTTAACTTACATAGAAGAGAATTCTATAAGTGGTGCTCAAAATTCAGCACCGGAAAAAATCAGCACTCTTTATATGCTTAGTAACATAGTGACATAGTAAATGACAGCAGAAAAAGACCTGCATGGTCCATCCAGTCTGCCCAACAAGATAAACTCATATGTGCTACTTTTTGTGTATACCTTACCTTGATTTGTACCTGTCCTTTTCAGGGCACAGACTGTATAAGTCTGCCCAGCACTATCCCCGCCTCCCAACCACCAGCCCCACCTCCCACCACCGGTTCTGGCCAGCACCATCCCCACCTCCCAACCACCAGTCCCGTCTCCCACCATTGGCTCTGGCACAGACCGTATAAGTCTGCCCAGCACTATCCCCACCTCCCGCCACTGGCTCTGCCACCCAATCTCGGCTAAGCTCCTTAGGATCCATTCCTTCTGATCAGGATTCCTTTATGTTTATCCCACGTGTGTTTGAATTCTGTTACCGTTTTCATTTCCACCACCTCCCGCGGGAGGGCATTCCAAGCATCCACTACTCTTAGAGCTGATTCGTGTGCCTAACTTCAGACACATAACTTACATCTGCTCATTACCCAATTAAATTGTGTGTGCAGCTTGGACAGGCAAGTTTGGACACCCTATATAGAATCTGTGGGATAATGTGCATTTGTAAGGGGGCATAAACAGGGAAGAGCATTGGTGTGACTCCCACTTACATAATGCTACAAGTTATGCAGGCAACAGTATTACTACTAATAATTTTCTAGATGTGCTGTACATATTATATACAGGTACTTTTTCTGTCCCTAGAGGGCTCACAATCCAAGTTTTTGTACCTTGAGCAATGGAAGATTAAGTGGCTTACCCAAGGTCACAAGGAGCTGCAGTGGGAATTGAACCCAGGTTGCCAGGATCACAACCTGCTGTGCTAACCATTAGGCTACTCCTGCTCTTGGTGCTTTTATTTACACAAGCTCTGTGGCTGCCATAATATTTGAGTCTAAATGTTAGGCACATATATACCATATTATGCTAGTATTCTATACAAAAAGTAAGCACCTATTTTCCTATATAGAATAGGCTCCTACCATATGCTCTATAGAATTGCCCCCTTTGAGGGGTAGCTCCTAACATGTGTTAAGGGACTACTGAAACAATATATGCCCCTGAACAACCATCACACAGCACAATTGTGAAATCCAATTTTAGAAAGACAGTATATACTTGTACATAGCATTAATACATGCAAATGGAAAGGGGGTGTGGTTAGTGTGGGACTAGCATGGGGTTATAATGGTGAAAAATGTAGACAAGGTTCCACTATTTCAGAAGTGGCATATATGTCTGTGATCACCATGATCAACATCAGGTCCAATTTCAGTGAAAGTGACTTAAAGACTCTCATTTGAAAGAGCCTATGGATACTATAGCTTAGGAACCTTCTGTTTCATTGTTTGTCAGTGCATGCAGACAGCCACTGTACAGTATCTATTCATATGGAAGATGTAAGGCTAGAATTTATGGAGGATTCCATGTCTAATGTATGTGCTTACCTCCTGGACTGTCCTTTAAAAGATTCAGTGTACAAAAAGAATCAGTGGCAGGAAGGAACCTAGTATGCTGACAAATGCAGCACTATCTCCAAAATGAGAGCAAGCTTCTATTTGCTGATGACATCTCCGACATGGTAGAACAGCTTCCTCATCTGGAATGCAAGCCTTTCCAAGTATCACATTTGCCTTTCCTCCCCTTTAGGAATGCTTCTTATATATCTTACCTGTTCACAAAGCTACAGGTATTGTTCTGGTATATGTCCTTTGACCTGAGCCAGAGATTACCTCAAATGACCTTGCACAACCAAAACTGCTACTCCTTGGACCATTTCTAGTCCATGCATGAATCTCTCAAAAAGTTGCAATATTCTAACTATGAAGCTCCAGGGGTGGCATTATGGTTTAAAAGGCCTTGAAACCAAATAAACGTGTAGTTCTTAGTTTAAGAAGTGCTTTATAGATCACTATAAGAATTCTTGATCTTAGAATGAATATTTCATCTAGTTATATTTCAAAATTTCTCTCTACAGGGGAGGAGGGATCCATAAGTTCAATGTGCCCCTTAAATCTGTCCTTTTAAGTTTTGTCAGCTGAATACCAACAGTCTCTTCTGTGAATGATTTGGCATATACCCATTAATACATTCAGGGCTCCTTTTACAAAGCTGCACTAGCAATTCCTGCACAGCAAATGTGACAAAGCCCATAGGAATTGAACGGGCTTTGCCACATTTTTATTACATTTGTACCCCGCGCTTTTCCACTCATGGCAGGCTCAATGTGGCTTATATGGGGCAATGGCAATGTGACTTGCCCAGAGTCACAAGGAGCTGCCTGTGCCTAAAGTGGGAATCGAACTCATTTCCTCAGGACCAAAGTCCACCACCCTAACCACTAGGCCACTCCTCCACTGGAGTGTGGCCTAATGGAGTGTGGGAATCACTAGTGTGGCTTTGTAAAAGGAGCTCTTAATTCTGCTATGAGTATACAACTTTTTAGGGGGTATCAGATATGTTGAAATGTGTGTTTGTTTATTATTATTATTTGTAATTACATATGTTTATATATTTATAAATGAGGTTTTAAATTAGGTTTGAATGGATATTATGTATTTTTTAAAGAAATGTGTATCCAATTCATAGTAAATTATGACTAAATGTGAGCATAAATGCAGATATACAACCAATAAATGCAAAAAAAAAGGTTATAGGACAATTCTGTAAACTGGTGCCTAGAAATATGCATCACTTAATTGTGTCAAATCTGCCACAATTGACAAGTGCCTATGTATATTAGGCACTATTCTGTAAGATAGCGCCTAAGTGCCGTAGTGCCTAACAGTAAGTGAGGTATACACATGGTGAAAATCCACTGCTTATTTCTAGGATAAGCAGCATAAAATGTACGGTTTTAGGATCTTGCCAGGTACTTGTAACCTGGATTGGCCACTATAATTTTTGGTGAGAGAGTGAGTGCGCCTGCTCGTCGACTGATAGAGGTGCCAAAATGAGTGTCTCCTTACCTTCCCAAACCCTAGATCTCTATTCCAGACCATTGACCTACTCTCATGCTCGTTGGATGGAAGATGTAATGGTATGAGATATGAGCTGAGTGGAGGCAGTATAGAGCACTGAAAGAGAAATACGTTTCCCTGTGACCAAGGTCTGGGTTGTTGCAGACCTGAGCTAGTAAGGGGTGAGACCCGGGTTACACTGCTATACTCACCCATCCTGACTTCCACTCACACATCTTCTACGACACTACTGAGACACACTTTCAGTCAACTCCTCCACACAGGCATGTATGAGTTTACAAAGAGAGGAAAGGGGAAATGTGCCAGTGTGTCTCACTGTAAATTACTTTACTTTATGAGACCAATTGTATCTTCAGAATGCTGAATATTTTGGGGGTTGATATTCAGCAAGCTTTAAGAGGGCAGAATAGGCTCCTAGCTGTTTGAATCACAGTGATTGGGTCAGACACCGATATTCTGCAGTACAATTCGTCAGTGCCACTGAATATTGGCTCTCCTGAGTAGAATCCGAGCAGTGCTGAGGCATTCCAGGAACAGAATCAAGGAGGAGCTGGCAATTATGAAGACATGAGCAACATTCAGTGCCATGTCTACACAGCTAAGAAGCCAGATAAGACCGCACAAAAGGCAATCCTATTTTTGACCTCTTGGCTATGTGGGTGCCAATACAAACAAGAATATCACAAAGAAAAAACTCACTCCCATGAATTAACGACAAATTGAAAAAAAACTAAAAACCCAAACAAGGAGACTTGAACTTGCTTGGAACAAAAAGAAAGATGAACAAACATTCACTGCTTGGAAATTAATGTTAAGAAAATACAAATATACCATCAGGCAATCCAAGAGGTCATATTATAATTCCAAAATAGGACAAAACCATAAAGACTTACACAAGTTATTCCAATTTGTACATAATCTTCTAGACACCACACCAGTTACCTTAACTAAAACGGATACCCCATCAGCAGATAAATTAGCTACCTACTTCAATGAGAAAATCATTAAACTAAGATCCACCTTATCAGCTAACTCCTCCGACTATGTAAAATTCATTGACGACTTAGACCCAACAATCAATGAGTATCCAGCAGATCAAATTTGGACAAATTTGTATTCACTAACGGAAGATACTGTCACCCAAAAGATAAACAAATTCACCAAATCCCACTGTAAACTGGACGCATGCCCCAGCTACTTAAAATCTGCCCCCCCCCCTCGTTTCATAGTAGATCTCACCTCCTACCTGAATCACATGTTTCAACATGGATCCTTTCCCACGGATAAAGGAAATATCCTACTAACACAAATTCCCAAAGACCAGAAGAAAAAACTAAATGATATATCTAATTATCGTCCAGTGGCATCCATCCCATTGGTAGTCAAGCTGATGGAAAGCCTGGTAACTAAACAACTTACCAACTACTTGAACAACTTCTCAGTATTGCACACATCCCAATCTGACTTCTGTGCCAATCACAGCACCGAAACAGTTCTTTTAACACTCATGACCAAATTTAAACAAATTATTGCAAACAGTAACAATGTTCTTCTTTTACAATTCGACATGTCCAGCGCATTCAACATGGTTGACCATGGTATCCTATTAAACATTCTTGAATATTTTGGAATTGGAGGTAATGTACTGAATTGGTTTCATAGTCTCCTAACGGCAAGAACATACTGGGTAATATCTGAATCGATCCTATCATCACCATGGAGACCTGAATGTGGTATGCCACAAGGATCTCCGCTTTCCCCGATCCTCTTTAATTTAATGATGTTACCACTAGCCAGATCCTTATCCAACCTAAACTTTAACCCTTATATTTATATCTCATATAAAAATGACTTGTCTGAAATTGTAGATAAAATTAATCTCAGCTTCCAAGTTCATGGGCGGATGCATTCCAACTGAAACTCAACGCAGAAAAAACACAATGCCTTATATTATCATCGCAGTATAATAAAATCAACTATACCAATAAAAATATACTAAATCACACTCTTCCTGTTGCGGACAACCTGAAACTCTTAGGTGTAACAATCAATCGTAACCTTAGTCTAGATAACCACGTGAAAAATGTTATAAAGAAAATGTTTTATGCAATGTGGAGGCTTAGACAAATAAAACCTTTCTTCCCAAGAGAGACATTCCTCAAACTAGTGCTTATTGGTATTGAGCCATTTGGAATACTGCAATTCCTTATATGCGGGATGCAAAGCTCAAACCATTAAGAAACTCCAGACTGCTCAGAACACCGCAGCCAGACTGATATTCGGAAAGGTGAAATACTATAGTGCTAAACCCCTTAGAGAAAAATTACACTGGCTTCCACTAAAGGATCGAGTTACATTCAAAATATGCACCTTAGTTCATAAAATTATTTATGGAGATGCCCCATCTTACATGTCAGACCGCATAGATCTACCAGAGAGAAACAACAAAAATTCATCACATACTTTCTTAAACCTACATTATCCCAATTGCAGAGGACTTAAATACTAATCAATACATATATCTAGCTTTTCATACATCTGTGCACAACGATGGAATGAATTACCAACCACTATAAGAAAAACACGCAACTTGATGACCTTCCATAAACTACTGAAGACTTACTTGTTCAAAAAAGCTTACAAAATGGATCCCTCATAACGATCTGACTCCTAAACTACACCAGACACAATTTTATATTGGAACTCTTTTATTTTGCCTATTTTATTTACACCCTAATTATTGATAATCATACCCTGTCCTGATATCATTATGTTATGTTGTTATCCATTTATCCTAATTACTGACAATTATACCTTGTCCTGATATCATTATATTATGTCGTTATCCACTTACCCACTTCTTAATCAACATAATTTTCATATGAACCTTAATAGCAATAATTCTGAAATTGTTCTCCGTTAATATGATTGCCATAATATTCCTATGCACCTTATCTGTTATATATACTCTGATTCTCTATTCCATCAATGTGATTGTAGTTGTATTATATTGTAAGCCATATTGAGCCTGCAAATAGGTGAAAAATGTGGGATATAAATGCAGCAAAATAAAAATAAATAAATAAACACTGAATATATGCTGGCACCTGCATAACTATCAAGTTGCTGCCTGATGTTTTGATCCCCCAACCTACCCCTGGATATATCTTCCCCAACCAAATCCCCTTCTAGTCGTCCCCTTTGCAATCTTCTCTTCACCCCCCCCCCCCCCCACACACACAGGTCTGATTTCTCCTCCATCCCTCCCCCGAGGTTCCAATCTCATTTGCCCTTATCTGCAAGGCTGACCCCTTAGTTATAGTAACCCAAGACTACCATTAGGGATCAGTGCCATCATTTTGAACCTTGACCCAATGGGACAGTACTGGAAGGGGGGCTGCATCTACGCCAATCCATTAGACTACCTGGGGGGCGGGATAGTTGGAGGGGTGATTCCTAACCTACAAGGAAGTGGGGGGGTTGTAGAGGAGATCAGAACCAAGGGTTGGGTCACACTGATTAGTCCCAGCTGATATTCATTTGGGACATAGATAAGTGTCTTATTGCAGGTCCCTGCTGAATATCATCCGGGAGCCACACATGTGCTGGTGGCTGGCTTCTGGATATGGCCCAGCATTGAATATCCAAGTCTAAGTTAGCTAAATATTGACCAGTTTGACTCAAATAATCAAAAACACTTAGGATAATGACAGTCTTTATTGCAATAATTGCCCTAGGCAGCCCTATATACACAAAGTGCTGCTGAAAATCTTTATGGACCACTTTGGCCCCAGGTTTGAACAAAAAAAATGCACTTACGTTGGCACTACTATCAACCACATTAATGGTTTAGAATATCAGTCTTATATTTATCAAAATAGGTACTTGTTAAACACATAGGATATGCATATATAAAATAAAAAACATATCAGTCTTTCCTTGGGTTAGAGTTTCCCCCTCCCTAAGGTTACCAACAGAAATCAAACACACGCCTCCCTAATAAATACATTATAAAGGTAAGTGAGAAAGAAGGTACATATTTAGGTACAGTTTTATAAAGACACATAGAACTTATGTATAGCAGTTCTCTGTATAACAGCCTGCCTTCCTTTCTGCATGGATATGAAATGTTGCAGGATGGCTCGTGCCAGTATATATTACTATTCACTTAAATTTTATAGGCTGCCTTTCCAGCATCTAATCAGTTCTGAATTAAAGTAAAGAAAATTAACTCTGGCTGATAATGGAATCCTATGAATACATTTTTTTTCTATCATGAAGAGGTTTAGAAAGACAATTTGAATAATAATAAAATCAAGTTTGCTCTGCCTGTTTACTCTCTCGAGGGGAGACTGACTGGGGGACACTTATTTCAATCATTTTAGGAGTTTCCCAGAAGAGAAAGTGGGGCAAACTAACGTTATTATTATTATTACATTTTCATTTCTTTCTTTTTTTTTTTTTTTTTTTTTTAAATCCCTCTATGATGTAAATTTGCAATCTGAGGAACAAAATCTCAAATAATAATCTCAAAAGATCTTTTTACTACAGCTTAGCGTGTGCTAATGGACATTAGTATGCACTAAGTGCCACATGGTCCATAGATGTAGAATAGGAGCATGCGGGACTCAGCGTGCACTAATGTCCGTTAGTGCTCGCTAAGCTTTTGTAATAGGGCCCCTTATTTAGATGCCATTCTTACTTTTGGAAAATTTGTAGTAGGTGGGACTTTCTCCCTCATATACAGAC
Organism: Microcaecilia unicolor; assembly: GCF_901765095.1. Classification (NCBI taxonomy): domain Eukaryota; kingdom Metazoa; phylum Chordata; class Amphibia; order Gymnophiona; family Siphonopidae; genus Microcaecilia; species Microcaecilia unicolor. The sequence continues at coordinate 330,458,227 of NC_044031.1, read as the reverse complement.
CCATAGCACACCTGCTTCCAATGCTTTTCCTTCGAGTTGATTTTTTTTAGAGCCTTTCAGTTTTTCAGCTCCTGTAACATTGCTCTATGGAACCACCTAATTCCATCTATGAAATGAGCACCACAGCTGGGCTTAACTGCTCTCTGCTTTTGCCAGAACCTCTGCCACTGGAATACATGCAAGCTGAGGAATGGAGTTGATGGACTGTGCCCACATGTGCATTAGCATGCATGTGAATATCAGCCAGTGGTATATGGTGGACACAATATTCAAAACAAGTTACATTTTCCACTGGCAGGCAGCTAATATATAACTCACTTAACCATATATTTTCAAGTTACTATCAGGCTTATTTTCGAAAGAGAAGGTCGCCCATCATTTGACAGAAATCAGGAGATGGGCGTCCTTCTCCCAGGCTCGCCCAAATCGGCATAATTGAAAGCCGATTTTGGGCGTCCTCAACTGCTTTCCGTCACAGGGACAACCAAAGTTCACTGGGGCATGTCAGAAGCATAGCAAAGGCGGGACTGGGGCGAGCTTAACACATGGGCGTCCTCGGCCGATAATGGAAAAAAGAAGGGCGTCCCTGAGGAACACTTGGTTGACTTTACTTGGTCCTTTTTCTTATTTACGACCAAGCCACAAAAATGTGCCCTAAATGACCAGATGACCACCGGAGGGAATCGGGGATTACCTCCCCCTACTCCCCCAGTGGTCACTAACCCCCTCCCAAAAAATTTTAAATATTTTTTCCAGCCTCTATGCCAGCCTCAAATATCATACCCAGCTCCATGACAGCAGTATGCAGGTCCCTGGAGCAGTTTTAGTGGGTACTGCAGTGCACTTCAGGCAGGCGGACCCAGGCCCATCCCCCCTACCTGTTAAACTTGTGGTGGTAAATGTTAGCCCTCCAAAACCCACCACAAACCCACTGTACCCACATCTAGGTGCCCCCCCTTCATCCCTAAGGGCTATAGTAGTAGTGTACAGTTGTGGGGAGTGGATTTTGGGGGGGCTCAGCACACAAAGTAAGGGAACTATGCACCTGGGAGCTTTTTCTGAAGTCCACGGCAGTGCCCACTAGGGTGCCTGGTTGGTGTCCTGGCATGTCACGGGAACCAGTGCACTATGAATGCTGGCTCCTCCCACGACCAAATAACTTGGATTTGGTCGTTTCTGAGATGGGCATCCTCGGTTTCCATTATTGTACTCCTGTTGTCCCATTCTTGAAGGTCCAGTGTTGCTTTTTTCTTTTGGTTTCTCTGTTTGTATACTGTATTACCCTCTCTGCCTGTACTGTACTTACTGGTGAGGGATGACCTTCAAGAATTGGGACAACGTGTTGAGCTATTCGGAAGAAAGGCTGCACAACTTCATGCAAGAACCAGCATTTTTTGAAGATGAGGATGAGGAATCCCTTCAGGATCAATGGAATCAACTTATTGACCTCAGACAAAACTCTGTCAGATGTGAATTGCATTATGCAACATTAATTCAATATTGTAGAGTCCAACGCATCCCAAGAGGCCTTAGAATCAACAAGGAGCCTCAGCTCTTTAGAGACAATAAACCCTTTATTGAAAAATGGTGTTCTATCTTAAACAAGTGCTCTCTTGATCTAATGATACTCCTTATTGAAACATCCAAAGAAAAATTGGATGATAACAAAAATGAAACAAAAGAAAAAATAGACATTCTCAAACGAGAAGATCCAAACTTTGACAGCAATGCCTCAGCACTTGATACAAAACTAGATAGCTATAAGAGGGATATCAAAAAGACCAAATACGACAAATACAAAAGGGATGAAGAAGACTATAAACATGGCTTTGTCTATCCATGGGTCAACAAAATTAAACCACCATCAACCAGAATCAGGAAAAGACATCATAGAAAACCATCTACCAACCCACACACCACTGAGGATCGTATGATGGAAAGAAATTCAGAGGAGGGCACAAGCCACAACAGAGAAAGAGCACGCAAAAGAATACGAAATGACTCAGATGAACTCTTCATCTCACCATGTTCCACTCCTATCAATGATTCCACTCTGATACCAGGTAAGCAAAGTAGTTCCACTTTTTTAGACACACTATGGGATACGAAATTCAAAAAGAAAAAAGAAGAGAGATATTACTCTCAACATCCACAGTATCAACAATACAAGACCAAAGAAAGGTACCAAGAGTACCAACACCATCAAATTCCCAGGATGGAATTTCGAGGAAGAGGGAGAGGACGCGGCAGAGGAAGAGGCAGGACATACTATCAACGTCATCAATCATACAGGAATTAGATATTCCAATCATTAACCTCTCAAAAAAAACCTTAACCAATGCAGAAATATCAGTTCTTAGAAAAGGATTGAAATTTGTCCCCTCATGTAACTATGACCCGTTACAGACCAGAATTGATTTGAACAAATTTGAAAGGAAACTGAAGATCCAACATTTTTTCGGGGATAACTCCACCAATCCAGATCCTTCAATTGTCAAACCCCCATCGAAATGGCTTCCCCCAGGACCTGTCGACCCAATTATATCAACATTCATCCAATGTGTTTTAAGAGACATTGAGACATTAGAAAAAAAGAAAAAAAGACAGTTCTATAACCTCTCTACAGCTGAAAACAAAGCACTGCATGACCTGAAAACCAACGAAGAGATCACAATAAAACCAGCAGATAAGGGAGGTGGAATAGTCATTCTTAATACAAGTGACTACATTAGAGAAATCAATCGCCAACTATCCGACACTCAATATTACCATAAACTGGACAGTGATCCAACAGAAGAACTTCAAAAAGAAATAAATTTTTGGGTCAATTTTGGGTATGATTCTGGTTTCCTCACTAATAAAGAAAGAGATTTCCTCATTACAAAACATCCTGTAACTCCTATCATATACACCTTACCTAAGATTCACAAGTCTCTAACTGACCCCCCAGGAAGACCCATAGTATCGGGTATAGGCTCTGTTCTGGAGCCTCTCTCCATTTTCGTGGATACTTTTCTCAGACCCTTCATCCCGCTAGTGAAATCCTACATTAGAGATTCTTCCCATGTGATCAATCTGCTAGAAGAATATGATGGCGACCTTTCAGAATTAACTATGGTCACCTTGGACTTGGAATCACTTTACACTAATATTCCACACCAACCGGTTTTAAACATTATCACTGATGTACTAAACGACAGAGAAAATAATCTAAGAGTACCTACGGCTTTTATCATTCAGCTGGCATCTATAGCACTGCAAGAGAATTTCTTCAGTTTCCAGAAATCCTTTTACAAACAGATAAAAGGCACAGCGATGGGAGCAAGCATGGCTCCCGATCTGGCAATACTCTACGTAGCATTTTTTGAACATCAATACTTGGAAGATCACCCCTTTAAGGAGGAACTTAAGTTATGGAAACGCTATATAGACGATATCCTTATCCTTTGGAAGGGGAACACCGCTAGACTCGAGGAATTCCATGGTTGGCTAAATAACCTCAATCCACACTTAAAATTCTCTATGAAATACGATAAAGAAGAAATACCATTTCTAGACATACTTATCAGAAAAGAAACATACTATTTCACAACAACAATATATAGGAAACCGACCGACAAGAATCATTTTTTGCATTTTCAGAGCTTTCATAACAGGAGTTTGAAAAAGAATCTACCATACTCACAATTCCTCCGATTAAGAAAACTTTGCAGTAACTACGACGACTTTGAAAATCAAGCAATACCTATGTCGGAAAGGTTTCTCTCAAGAGGCTATCCCGAGGAACACGTTAATAGAGGACTTAACATGGCAAGAATGGCAGATAGAGATACATTGCTACAGGGCCAAGTACAAAGAAAAAATCCTGACATAGTATGCAACCTTAGGTTTTCAAACCTGTCATCTGATATACAGAGAAGTTTGAGAAAACATTGGCACATCTTAGAGAACCTAGACTGCTTCAAGAATAAACATCTAACTGTAGCGCACACGAGAAATAGAAACATTAAAGAAATTGTGGCTCCTTCTGCCCTGCCTACCACAAGATTAACAGCTGAACCTCCAACTGGACACAAACCTTGTGGGTCATGTTCGGTATGTGCATCCTCTATGAACATTAGCACTTTTATACACCCCACCACAATGAAGCACTATCCATTGAATCATTCATCAGATTGCAATACAGAGGGTGTAATCTATTTAATTCTGTGTCCTTGCAACCTGATCTATATAGGAAAAACAATTCGAAAAGTGAAAACTAGAATGATAGAACACAGAAGCAACATCAGACGTATGGACACTTCTGCACCATTGGTAAATCATTGTCTGGAACAATCTCACAGCTTCGCCGACCTCCGTTTCTGTGTATTTAAGGTTATATCAAAACCATGGAGAGGTGGAAATTTAGACTCAATGCTACTTAAACAAGAGCAAAAAACCATCTTTCAGCTGAATACACTACATCCAGTAGGACTTAATGCAGAACTGGACCTCACAGTTTTTTCTTGATTCTTGATCCTTATCCTTTTATCCTGTAATTTTTTATTTTTTACTTTTATCATTTCATTTTTTCAAAATTTAACCTTTCAACCCTTTCTTCTTTTTTGTTGTTATGTTTCAATAAGGAATATCAGATTGACAGATTTACATAGATAACAATTTTTTCATTTTTAAAAAAAGAACATTTCCCTAAAACACTGTTCATTCCTTATTTCATCATCACCCTATGAAGCATCGTATTCAACCACTTATGTAACAAATTATGATTCCTGATTACTGCTTTATGTTACTATTTATTATCAATTATTATATATTTTCTTTTTGATAAATTGATTTAATGTCAAGCAACCTATACTCAGTACATTATCCAAACTATGCCTACGGCTACCACTGCCCTACAACTGTTTATGTTAATATGCACTATTCACTTTGACTGATAACAATTACAAATGTATATATTATGCCTGAAAGCACCTCAAATGGTGCTCTGTCTCCTTTAAAATTCATCTCTGTAAAATATGACGTCATCACGCCAACGTCTTAATGACGTTCACTCAACCCTTCACAAACGTCTTTTCCTTGGCGTCTTTCTTTTGCCGCCTTTTTTTGTTACTTTATATACAAAGAATCAGACATTAAACAACCTTTTATCCTTTCGGATCGAACAGGAGAAGGCTCCTTCGCCGGAGCCCCTTTTACTCGCGCTATAGCGAAATTAATGCAAGCTACCCAGGCTGTCTTTAAAGGTAAGAAGTTTTTCAAACAGCCTCACCGGCAATTTTATCTCTGGGCTTTTCTCTTTCATTTTTTATGTATATACTAAAAGCGAGGCACGATACCTGTAATAAGCCAACTAAATACCGGGTTTCCCCTCCAATTATTAAAGGGTGCATTTTCAATCATTAAGAAAGGCACTGTTTATTTCCACATTTCATATATTTAAATACTAATCCTTCCTTAAAGGTGCCATGAGTACTTGCCGCGTTTCCCTAAAAACAAAAGTATATATAATTTTTCAACTCCTATCTATTCACTTTGCAGGCACTTACAATCTGAATTCTGTACGATCGCTATATCCACAATTTGGTAAGCCTGTTATAATGATATATTTTTTATATACATATACATTGCCAATTACACTGATGACGTTGCAGCTATCATATATATTGAGATCAGACAAACTACATTATTCTATCCATTAGAACCACCACATGATACAAGCCTTTTAAAAAAACATATAAATATGATTAGTTCCTACATTCTTGAATGTATATCTGTATATATATGTGTATATATGTGGACATATATGTCCATCACTATTTTTTTTAAAAATCCTTCACAATATATATATTTTCATATAATTTACATATTTTAATCTTTTCATTACATGCCTGCCTATATTTTAAAATCGGTTGACATTATGTCGACTTATATTTTAAAACTTTAGAATTTATTGGAGCTGTCTCTATGAATATCATACGGTTGCTGGAACATTATAATTTTATGCAGTTTATTGAATCAATATAATTGTTTGTAACATTAACATGTTATTATTATTATTTTTTAACTTTTTATATATTATTTATGCTTGAAGTCAACACGATGCTGCCATCATTTATTTTTGTATGTTCTATTTTATTGATGTATTTATATGTTTTTATTAATAGACCCCTGAGGCAGGCGCCTTTTTGGCGCCGAAACACGGCCCATGTCGGGTCTTTGACTAATAAAGTACTCCTGTTGTCCCATTCTTGAAGGTCCAGTGTTGCTTTTTTCTTTTCGAAAATTGGGTACGACCATCTCTAAGGTCAACCTAAATGTTGAGATTTGGGCATCCCCGACCGTATTATCAAAATGAAAGATGGCCGCCCATCTTGTTTCGATAATATAGGTTTCCCCGCCCCTTCGCGGGGACGTCCTGCGAGGATGCCCTCAGGAAAACTTGGGGGCCCCATTCGATTATGCCCCTCCATGTGAACATAATCTGCCCATTTACAGACTAACAAGTATAGTTACTATAGAATGGGATTTTGGAAAGAATGTACAAAAGCCAACAGACATCCACTGAGAGGTGTGTGACCTAGCAAAGCGTGACAAAGTCAAGGAATAAATGTCCAAGTGGGTCTGAAATTGCCTCTGAAAATGGACAGCCAAAAACACCAAGCAAAAATAAGCATGCCTAAGGGTTTATAATACAGAAGTAAAGTTTGCTTTGCTTTCCCAACAGACTTTCACTTTACTACAGATGTTTTTAGCTTAAGAACATAAGAATAGCCATTTAGCCCAGTACCTTGCTTCCACTAGTGGCCAATCCAGATCACAAGTACCTGGCAGAATCCCAATTAGTAGCAACATTGCATGCTACCATTGTGCATCTCAATAACAGACTATAGACCTTTCCTCCAGGAACTTGTCCAAATCTTTTTCAAACCCAGATACACTAACTGCTGTTACCACATCCTCTGGCATCTCATTTGCTTATTACATTGGAAGTGAACTAGAAAATTAGCTCAAAAGCAAAATAATCTACACTGAAGCTTTAATATAGATTTTTAGCACATGATATCATCTTCAATGAGAGAAACATATTCAAGACGGATGATCAGTAATGGAGGGCCAGTGACACACACTATTGTACATCCACTGCAACAGCCGCACAAGGCCTGAAGCTTCTATGTCCCTGTCCATATGACATAACACCTCCTATGACCAGTGTACCTTACATGATCATCAAGTTGGCTAGGAGGGAACCTAATTTCACCAAGCAGGAGAGAGACCTCTTGGCAGTGTTGAGCATGGTGCAAGGCAGGAGCTCCCACCACATGCAGTATTCACATGGATATGGAGAAAAGTCCAAAGGACACTGGCAAGGTATGAGGAGAGTCATATCTCGAAGTGGCTTGTGTCTACATGAGGCACTGCATAGCCAACATGTCCATTGTGCCACAGACCCCTCTCATGTGGCCAGGTCTCCCAGCGCACCCAAGCCCCTGATCACATAATCACAGTGCAAGAGCAACATATGTCCTGCAACACAACACAGGGGCTTATCCACTATATAAATGTAGGACACATGGTACATGTGGGGCACACTTTTGTCATATGGTGCAGGTCTGCTGGCCTGTCCACTCTCCCATGCACCACACACATGCACCACAGAGAGGTTACATCTGCCACATGCCAAATGTGTACCATGCATGCACAAGCAGCTGTCCCATAATCAAGTGCCAAGGTGCATATCCTCTACAGAAAGCAAGATGTGTCCTACAGTTTCATAGAGATGCAAGAATTTTGGCCCAGCTGGTAAAGACTCCTAAAAATCAATGTTGGGCACAAGGCATGGAAGGCTGGCGGCCAAGGCAAGTCTCTTTTAATTGAAAAGAAACTCTGGAATGAGAGGGCATAGGATGAAGATGAAAGGAGATAAGCTCAGAAGTAACCTGAAGAAATACTTCTTCATGAAAAGGGTGGTAAATTTGTGGAATGGCTTCCCAGTGGAAGTGGTAGAGATGAAACAGTACTTGAATTCAAGAGAATTTGGGGCACTTACACCAAACAGCACAAATGGGTTTCTATCTGCCATAGGCCAAGGCAGCTGCCAGGTCCTAACAGGGTCAATATATCCTTAGAGCTGTTGACAGAATGGAACTGTAGACCATGGTATTGGAACTCTGGACACATCAGGACCACCTGGGATATACAATAAGTAACTAGTCCCACTATACCATCTTATCATTTGAGCAATGATGGGGAGTGAATTTGTTCTCTTAGTGACCCCATACACGTTATTGCATTATACACACAGGTGAAAAGGTAAATGCTCTACCACACTGTCTCAGCAGTCAAAAGTTAAAAGCTTTTGCAGTCACTGTGTTTTTTATGAAAAACAAAAATGTTTTTTATATAAACTTTTTACTTTTCTCTGCCATATGCATTACAAATAGTCTATATTCTTCTTAAACATTCAGCATTTTTTAGTCTTTTCCAAACTTCTGCTACTTGAAAAATCATGCAGCAATGACTACAACAGCTTTTAACCTTTGACTGCTTAGGCCTGTTTTCTTCATTGTGTGGTAGAGCATTTACCTTCCACATTTGAAGTTTAACTCAAGCAATTGTGTATAGTGAAGAGTTGGTTCATTTGATGTTTTTACTTCTAGACACAGGGCCATACACTGGCAGTGTGTCAAGAGGAACCCAGGATTGGTTTGGAAAGCTAGGCCTTCACACATTATGTTTCTTCTACCCAGTGCCTCCCCTTAACTCACCTATGAAAGGCAGGGAATATCAAACATATAAATGGCGAGTGACCGTACTCACTCGCAAATGCGCAGTAGAGACTTCCCTCTCTGTCCCGCCCCCGCGTCAATACGTGATGATGGGGGGCGGGACAGAGAGGGAAACTGCGCGAAGGGGAGGGAATCATCGAGGTCGCCACCGCTCCCCCTCCCCCCCCAAGGTCGCCGCCACTGGTACCCCCCCCGGAGATGCCGCTGCTGCCACCCCTCCACCCGGCCCGTCTCTTCGCTATTCAACTTACATCTCCGCAGCAGGCAGATCAGCTGAGCTGCCGTTGGCCTTCCTTCCCTGCCTGTGTCCCGCCCTCGCCGACGTTACGTCACACGAGGGCGGGACACAGGCAGAGAAGGAAGGCCGACAGGAGCTCAGCTGATCTGCCTGCTGCGGAGATGTAAGTTGAATAGCGAAGAGACGGGCCGGGTGGAGGGGCGGTGGCGGCGACTCGGGGGAGGTACCGGCAGCGGCGAACTCGTGGGGGGGTGGGGCCAGCGGCGACTTCAGGGGGAGGGGCAGCGGCGACCCACTAGCCCGTTTTAACGGGCTCAATGGCTAGTGTTGTTATATTTGCAAATGCATTGCATGTTCATCTTGAACCAATAGAACAATACATGCTGTCAGTGTATCCACTGGATCAGGTTCCTGCCTAATGGTGCATTTATAGTTGGTTCCATGTGGTCAGACACCAGGTTCCAATTTCTAGATCTATGACAACATTGTCTGTATTGTTGCAGCAAAAGACTAGGGATATGCTGCCATCATATCCCTGCAGACAACATAGACAATGGCTACAAATGTGTTTCCATATACAGTACCATAACCCCTGTAAGAGATACACAAGTATGCGAGTGGGGTGCTGTACATGGATATCTCAAATCCTCTCCATTCCTACTCTGGTATTTGTGGTGTCTGATGTGAACATGACATGCACCTAGCATGAATGTCTCTATAATGGCTGGAAATGTGTGTGAAGGTAAGGTTCAGTAAAATGAAACACATGCTTCCTATGCAATGCATCAATGTATCATCATGCACTTTTGTTGTCATCCATTATTGCAGTCGTGCTTGATGTGATGGCTCTCAGTTGTACAGATTAATCAGGCTACCTAGTAAGAAAGCAATTTTAGATAAACTCTACACAAGCTTACTACTAGCCAACCATGTTCTAGGTTAATATTTCTCATCCATTGTCCTTACCTTTCAAGCAGATAAACCATTGGTGCGAGGCCCATCAGGGAGGTAAGAGAGCAGTTCACTAATGCTGGCAGACACTTGGAAGAAGCAGGGGATGATGAAATAGAACAGGAGGAGGGACATGCACATGGATATCTCAAATCCTCTCCATTCCTACTCTGGTATTTGTGGTGTCTGATGTGAACATGACATGCACCTAGCATGAATGTCTCTATAATGGCTGGAAATGCGTGTGAAGGTAAGGTTCAGTGAAATGAAACACATGCTTCCTATGCAATGCATCAATGTATCATCATGCACTTTTGTTGTCATCCATTATTGCAGTCGTGCTTGATGTGATGGCTCTTAGTTGTACAGATTAATCAGGCTACCTAGTAAGAAAGCAATTTTAGATAAACTCTACACAAGCATACTACTAGCCAACCATGTTCTAGGTTAATATTTCTCATCCATTGTCCTTACCTTTCAAGCAGATAAACCATTGGTGCGAGGCCCATCAGGGAGGTAAGAGAGCAGGTCACTAATGCTGGCGTACACTTGGAAGAAGCAGGGGATGATGAAATAGAACAGGAGGAGGGACATGTAGCTCAGTGTGCTTAGAATGCCATTACAGGGGAAAATGAACAGCATGTAGTGGCAGTGGAAATTGCAACTCAATTCCCTGTGGCTGAGGATGACAGGGACATGGGAGTAGATGATGAGATCAGGGACGTAGCTTGACAAAGGGTGAGGTCAGTTGGTGGCAGCAGCTAAAGAGACTCAGAGCAGATTATCAGCTCACAGAACAGCAGGAGTGTGAGCTGCAACTCCTGCAAGAGAGTGTGGTTCTGTAAGAGGAGAAAGAAGTGAACAACCATCAACTATGGATATACTACAGCACATTGCTGAGGAGATTTAAATGTAATTTAATTTAATATGGATATATTAAACCAAGCTCAGGGCAGCTTGCAAAAGAGATATACAAATTTTACAAACTTAGAATATAAGAACATAAGATTAGCCATACTGGGTCAGACCAATGGTCCATCTAGCCCATTTGTTTTCCAAACAGTGGCCAAGCCAGGTCACAAGTACCTGGCTGAAACTCAAATTATGGCAACACTCCATACTACAGATCCCAGGGCAAGCAGTTGCTTCCCATGTCTGTCTCAATAGCAGTCTATGGACTTTTCCTCCAGGAATTTGTCCAAACCTTTTTTAAAACCAGCTACGATAACCGCTGTTACCACCTCCTCCAGCAAAGAGTTCCAGAGCTTAACTATTCATTGAGTGAAAAAATATTTCCTCCTATTTGTTTTAAAAGTATTTTCATGTCCCTTAGTCTTTGTACTTTTGGAACGAGTAAAAAATTGATTTACTTCTACTCGTTCTATAACACTTAGGATTTTGTAGACCTCAATCATATCTCCCCTCATCTGTCTCTTTTCCAAGCTGAAGATCTGTAACCTCTTTAGCCTTTCCTCATCCAAGAGGAGTTCCATCCCCTTTATCATTTTAGTCACTCTTCTTTGAACCTTTTCTAATTCTGCTATATCTTTTTTGAGATACGGCGACCAAAACTGAATGCAATATTCAAGATGTGGTCGCACAGACACAGAGTATAAGGTACGTAGTTCAGAACTGTGTAATAAATTTATGCAGCGTAGTTACCCCAACAGGTTGGTGAAAAAAGCAGCAAAAATAGCATTCTTTAATCCACGAGATTCGCTTCTGGAGTATAAAGCTGTGCAACAGCAGGTAGTGATACTGCCTTTTGTTATGAAATTTAATGCCAACACAGGGCAGATTAGCAGTGCGATAAATCATCATTTTGAATTATTAAAAGTGCATCTGGCATTGGAAACATCAAACATCCTATTTTCTTATCAAAGAGGGTGTAATCTAATTGGTTTATTAAGCCCTTCTGATGTATGGACTGATAAGCACCTGAAGGAGGTCAATGGTCGCCCTAGAAAATAAGGTCACTGTTCAGTGTGCCATATTATGTTAGAAACCAATTGCTACACCTATTTGAAGAATGGGAAAATGTATACACTAAAAATACAGACAGATTGTGGTATATCTGGGGTGGTATATCTGATTCAGTGTCGATGCACTTATGCTTAGATCGGGCAAACAACGAGACCCCTGAAAATCAGATTGATGGAGCATCACTCGTGCTTAAAAACCAAGAAGATAGAAGCACTAATAATAACCCACTGTGACCAATTTGACATCATTTTGATGACTTGAGATGCATTGTGTTGGACAAGTTTGAGCGGTCACAGAGATGGGGGGAATACAAATGGTTGTTGAGACAATTGGAGCAAAAATGGATATACTACTTTAATACAGTTGAACCCAGGAGATTAAATGTCCGGGTGGAATGGGCCGCCTTCTTTTGAAGGAGGGGCTTATCGATGATATCTTAATGATGATTGGCTATTTTCAACCAATGGCTGCAGTTATTCAATTATTTAATAAGGTTTGATCTTTGGCGTTCAGTTACCCACTGGTAGTTGTGAGTGGCCACAACACAGGAGTGGGATTGAGATTCCTAGTGCCATACCCCTGACGTAGCTCTTAGCGTAACAGGGGCTCCCTGTCGGGCATCTGGGAGTGTTACAGTTGGCGGAGGGCCGGATTGGAAGGTTGAGAAGAACACGAAGGTTTGAAGCATTACCATGGAGTGTTTGATTGTACTACCTACCCATACCGCCTTTGGACTTTCCTGTGAATGTTAGTGGGCTTCATTGACATTGGGACCAATAGTGATAATGTTCCTACAGTGCGGTAAGTGGAGTTTTTTTCCCCTATGATGGTGAGCTGTGTCCATACCTTAGAAGTATTGCAGGTTGGGTCACTTTACTGAGGTTTTTTCTCCTCTGATAGGCGTGTGGTGAACTGTTGTGGCATCCTGGTGCCTTGAAACCTAACAACATATTTTTGAGATTTTATGTTATTGAAGACTAGTACCAAGTACTTTATCAGATGTTGATGAAGAATGCTTTCCCTTTTCTTCTTGTTTGGCTACCTATTTTCAGGCTAAATAATTAAAAATTAAGAATTTAGTTCCATCTGATTTGCAATCAGTAGTTGATTTTCCATCTTTGCTTCTGAAACTTCTCTAGCTATTCCTGCTGACCGGCACTGGAATGTTTTTTCTTTGGTTAGTGCTATATGGAAGTTAAGGGTTTATTATCCAAACTTTCTGTTTCTTCTTGTCTATTAGATAGTTGCTCTTCATATCTTATGAAATCTCCACCATATATAATTATTAACTGGCTTACATCTTTTGTCAACTCTCTATTACAACAGGGCCTCTATCCAGTTGAATTAGGGGGAATCATTCTTACTCCTATCCTTAAGAAGCCTAATTTGGACCCTTCGCTTCCAGCTATTTTTAGACCCGTGCAAGCACTCCACTATTAGCTAAACGTTTAGGGTCCTGTTTACCAAACCATGCTGTAGGCAAGTTAACCTTTTAGCATGCACTAAAAATTAGTGTGTGCTAACGATAGAGACACCCATTATATTCCTTTGGGTGTCTCTAGTGTTAGCGCGTGCTAAAAGGTCCATTCACTTTGTAAAGGGGTCTGCTTCCTCCACTCTGGGTTGGGGCCGGCAGCCCTGCTAGGCTCACAGGTTTCCAGCAAAGAACCAGACTGCCATATGGACTTAAGACTAAAGTGCTTTATTCTCAATTCAGTTCCACTCTCAGAATTAAAATGCAGTTCACACACAGGGTTCAGGCCGGGTTCCAAACTCCAGCCAACATTCAGTTCCTTAACAGTTCAGGCCCACTTCCTTTGCACTACCTTCCCCTCTAAGGGCTCAGTTAAAGTTCAGCCTGCTGTTCTATACATCCCAATAATTCAACCCTTTCACAAACAGTCTCTTCAAAGGAAACCACTGCTTAATGCCCCTGTCCTCTTCATAGCACCCAGGAGGTCCCTGTACCAAGCAGGGCTGGCAGCTTTCCTCCTACCTCACAGCACCACACCCCTGTGGCCTCTCACACTGCCTTCATGTGCTGGACAGGGCTACATTTACATTCTCCCACTCCATGGCAGCTTACTCTTCCCCCCCCCCCCCCCCAGGGAAGCTCCAGTAGCAGGCCCTTTCCGTCCTCCACCTACTCCATGGCAGCTTCTCTCTCACTCAGTTTCCCCTCCCTCCTGGTGGCTGGGAGCCACCTGGAAATCTCTCTCTCCTCTCATAGCTGGAGAGAATTATATACTGGCGATGCAGCTAAGGGACTGAGCTTCACCTCCCCTTCTCCATCTAATGGGGGAGTAACTGGCTCCCCTAGCACTGAGCCACTGCTCCCCCTGCTGGGGTTGGAAATCCATTCCACCCTTTTGGGGCTACCCTCCTCTCTCCTGCTTGCAAAGGCTTCTGGGAACCGTAGTTCAGGGATCAGCTGCTTCGCTGTGGGGCCCCGAGTGCTAGCTTTGTCACAGCTTACAGTGCATCTTAGTAATTAGGGCCCTTAGAGTCTATTGTAGCTTTTCAATTAACTTCTTATTTGGATAAAAATAGCAGTTACAATTTGGATTCTGATACAGAGTTGGTTTTGCTTTCTCTCGTTTCAGATGCCAGGTCTTTTTTGACTAGAGGTATTCCACTTACTTTACTTCAATTTGACCTCACTGCTGCTTGATACAGTTGATTATGATATTCTTGTTTTTAAGCTTAATTCTATTGCTATTTCTGATATTGTTTTACATTGGTTTAAAGAATTTTTGACTAATAGACATTACAAGGTCAAAATGAAAAATATGTTCTCAGAATCTTCGCATCAACAAGTCAGAGTCTTACAGGGTTCCCCGTTGTCACCCATCCTGTTTAATGCTTATATGACTCAGATGGATTTTGTTTTTTCTTCTTTAGGTGTAAAATATTACTCATATGCTGAAGATAAGCTTTTGCTAATTCCAATTAAGAATGAATTGACATTTCATCATTGGTTGCATCTTGTATCTCTAGAATTAATCATTAGTTTTATCCATGGATTTAAATTGAACATCGATAACACTAAACTGCTCTGGTTAGACAGAAATACTGATTCCGTTCCTGATTCTGTAATTATTTCTG
Organism: Microcaecilia unicolor; assembly: GCF_901765095.1. Classification (NCBI taxonomy): domain Eukaryota; kingdom Metazoa; phylum Chordata; class Amphibia; order Gymnophiona; family Siphonopidae; genus Microcaecilia; species Microcaecilia unicolor. The sequence goes on along the minus strand of NC_044031.1, from coordinate 330,443,161 downwards.
ATAGTCTTTCTTTAAAGGTCAACAGAACATCAAAGATTCTTGGTGTCATTCTGGACACCACTCTTTCTTTTGAACCTCAAGTAAGTCATATTACACAAGTTGTATTTTTAAAATGTCATCAGTTATGTTGAATTTGTCATTTTTTTATGCTCATCATTTTGCTATCTTGGTGCAGGCTATCATACTATCTCATTTTGACTATTATAATATTTTATATACTGTTAAACGTTGTTCAAAATTACTGATCTTGCAAAATATTGCAAATTTATATTGAGACTTAAAAGATTGGATAGTGCTTCTTCAGCTCTTATTTACCTCCACTGGCTCCCATTCCAAGCCCAAGTTTGTTAAAATTGTCCTGTATAATATTTAAAATGTTTGATGGCTTTGTTCCTGCTTATATTCTTGATTTATTTTTATTTCCTACAGTTAACAGCTTTGTTAGAACTAGGGATCCATTTTGTTTGTTTCTGCTTTCCTTCTTAGGAGTCAGATACAAGCGTTATCTTGAAGCTTCTTTTATTTATCAAGCTCCTCATTTTGGTCATCTCTTCCATTAGAACTATGCTCTTTGAGTTTTTTATTGCTCTTTTTGCAAAAATCTGAAAACTTTTTTGATTAAGACATTTCTGAGTAAATTTTGTTATATCTTTTCTTTACATTTTTATCTGCTTTGAACCACTTTTTGTGTGAGTTTTAGGGACACAGGAGATGTATTACATTGCATTGCATTACATTACATGTTAAATATATATCAGTGCTTACTTATCATTCACTTACAGTTTCCCCAGACATTGTCAGGTGGCTGCAGTAGATAAGATGGTAATATAGAGGTAGAAATGGGAACCTGGTTGTTTTAGCAGAAACACCAATTGACCCCCTGCTCCTTTCTGTTAGAATTTTGTAGGAGTGGACAAGTTCACTATTCCTGTCCATTAAAACAAGGCAGCAACTGTTTTAGTTCTACTTCTTGTCCCTGATCCTTCCTGAATCCTTGCTCCTCTAGCAAGTGCCTTTAATGGCCAAACAGTAAAGGTATGAACTGACTGATTCTTTCAGTTACTACTACTACTATTTAGCATTTCTATAGCGCTACAAGGCGTACGCAGCGCTGCACAAACATAGAAGAAAGACAGTCCCTGCTCAAAGAGCTTACAATCTAATAGACAAAAAAATAAAGTAATCAAATCAATTAATGTGTACAGGAAGGAGGAGAGGAGGGTAGGTGGAGGTGAGTGGTTACAAGTGGTTACGAGTCAAAAGCAATGTTAAAGAGGTGGGCTTTCAGTTAGGCTGCTGCTTCAGATATATGTTAAGGGACTTCCTTTTAGTTGCAAGGTCATAGGTGGGAGATGAATCAAAAACAAAGTGGGATAGCAGGGAGTAGGCTTAAATACTCAGAGGGAATGGCTCCAGTGCAACCAGAACCTTTTCTCCTAACATGGTAAGGCTCTCCCAAGCTTCTACCAACATCCAGTAACGTCTAAACTGTATATTCCAGAGGTTTCCTATACTGGAGCTTTCTATAAACTGACTCAGATAATTGAATGGGTAAGAGATCCAGTCAAAGATATCCAAAGGTGAGAGACTGAAGGAAAATTGCCTTTGGTGATAGTTTAACTTACTAGATATAGGTTAAAGTATGTCCTCTGTTGAATCAAAAATAGAAAGATCCTGAATTCCCATGAAGAGTTTTTCTTCATCTAAATGGTGATAAAGTGCACAAGGGAAGGGATGGTAATGGATCTCGTGCCATGAATAGAGAAACTGCTCCTATTATCTAGGAAGGATCCCATTTTATTACCTGTGATTTTCAGATGGTATGGCAGAGATGCAACAGAGGGGTCAAAGTCCTAGATTTCGAAACCAAAATCTTTACTAAATAGGACCTGCCTTATTGTGATACACAGGGCTGGATTAACACTACATTTGAGAACCCCTCTACCAGGGAGACCCAATTCTTTTTTTCTTCTCATCACAGAGGAAAATTCACTTTCCCTGATCCCCCTCCCTGAAAAAGTATCACTGCTGAAGATGGGTAACTTGACAGCTCCAGAGCAGTGGGCTGAGAATCAGGAAAGCTGAACAATTCATTTTCACTCTCCTTTGCCTCTGTTACAAACCAGACATGCCAAGGGTGAACTGCTATAAAACTGAGATTTATGGGCAATGTGTCTGAGGTATAAATGTACAATGTTTTATGTGTGAAAAAACTTCATAAATGGAAGAAGTAAAAGAATATTTAGCTCTATATGGTGCTTGTGAAAGGATACAGATGTAATGAAGGCAGTATTAGAACACTTGTCATAAAAATTTGCCCATGTAAATTAATAGTTTGCTGGATCAGTTCCCCAGACTAAAAATTTTCCTTTACTTTGGATGTGGGTACCAACTGACTTCCCCATGCCAGCTCAAATTTTCAAAGGGAAACTCTGTTTATGTGAGATTATCTCCACCAAAGACACAGAAACATACACGCATACATGTAAACACTCTTTACACATATGCACTCTCTTGTTCTTTAGTCACACATATATGCAAATCCATGTAGTCTGTCACTTTTTACACATACAAACTCTCTCACTCTCTCTCTTATAGGCAGATGATCGAAAGCCCCGCGTTGTTCCACACAGCTGTCTAAAAATAGCGCTGGAACAGCACAGGGCATATGATCTGAGATAATTGCATGCAAATTTAAGCATGCAATTCTCTCTGATAATGGGGTAGAAGTGCGGGAGGATCCTCCCGCACTTATTTGACAGGTCTGGGCTGTCAAAAGCCCAGACCTTTCAAACACAGGGGCTGGAGGTCCATGGGACCACCAGACCCCAACTACCCCCGCCCGAGCCAAGCGAAATGGGGGCTGGAGGTCCTGAGGACCTCCAGTCACCCCAACCTGACCCCCCCGCTGAGACAGGTTCAGCAGCCCCGGTCAGGAATCCCGAGCTGACTGCCCCCTCCCACCAGGAATAGGGGGCTGGAGATCTGGTGGACCTCCAGTCCCCCGAACCCAGGTTCAGGGAGAGCTGGAGATCTGGGGGGTCTCCAGCCCCCCTAACCCCATAACATCACTCGCCTGCATTTGCTTCTGATCATCGGCCCTTCAGTGCAATACTGCTTCTGCTGCTCATGTGCTCAGTCAATGTCTCCACCCTCAACCAGCTCTGCCAACCATTATTTAAAGTTCTTGCATCTGATGCGATTTTGGCTGTGAGACAGGGCCGTGCCTAGGGTCTCTGGTGCCCCCCTGCAGACTATCAGTTGGTGCCCCCCCCCCCCCCCCCCGTGAAAATGATCGCTCACCACTTGCCACACTGACAGGAATTGTCAGCAGTATTCTTAGAAACAAATTGCTATACATTGCAAAATAAGATAGCAGATATAAATTCTCAAACTGGACATATTCCAAACACTAAAATGAAAATAAAATGATTTTTTTCTACCTTTGTTGTCTGATGACTTTCTTTTTCTGATCATGCTGGCCCAGTACCTGCTTCTGCTGCTATCTGTCCTCTTAACTCCGTTTCCAGGGCTTCCTTTCCATTTATTTCTTTCCTTTCCTCCTTTCTTCTTCATTTCTGGTCCTCAGCTTCTGCCTATTTTCTTCATCCATGTGCAGTTTTTCTCCTCTCTTCCTTTTCCCTCATTTCATCTCCTTCATCTCTCTTCCCTCCCCTCTATGTCCAGCAATTTCTCCTCTCTCCCTGAGTCCTGCCCTCCTATCCATGCTCCTCTGTCCCCTGCCCACCTCCATCCATCCATATTAAGCAATTTCTCCACTCTCCCTGGGCCCTGCCCTCCCATCCATGCTCCTCTGTCCCCTGCCCACCTTCATCCATCCATATTAAGCAATTTCTCCTCTCCCCCTGGGCCCTGCAATCCCATCCATGTCCATCCATGTTCCTCTGTCCCCTGCCCACCTTCATCCATCCATATTAAGCAATTTATCCTCTCTCCCTGAGCCCTGCCCTCCCATTCATGCCCATCCATGCTCCTCTGTCCCCTGCCCCCTCCATTCATTCTTATCCAGCAAGTCCGCTCTCTCCCTGAGCCCTGCCCTCCCATCCATGCTCTTCTGTCGCCTCCATTCATCCCTATCCAGCAATTTCCCTTTCTCCCTGAGCCTTGCCCTCCCATCCATGCTCCTCTGTCCCCTGCCCCTCCATTCATCCCTATCCAGCAATTCCCTTCTCTCCCTTCCATGAATCCTGCCCTCGCATCCATGCTCCTCTCTCCCCTGCCCTCCCTCTCCCATGTCCCAACTGCCCGCCCTCTTCTCCCCCCCCCCCCCCAACATCCCTTTCCTTTTTTTTTCTTTTTAATTTACCTCCGTCCGGCAGCACAGGCGCAGCATCAGTGAAGGAAGTGGCGCTCCCGACGTGTCTAGCCTTCCCTTTGCTCAGTGTCCCACCTTCTTCTGATGTCATTTCCTTGACGTCAGAAGAAGGCGGAACACTGAGCAAAGGGAAGGCTAGACACGTCGGGAGTGCCGCCTCCTTCACTGACGCTGCGCTGCCGGATGGAGGTAAATTTAAAAGAAAAAGAAAAGGAAAGGGATCTTGCGGGAGAGAAGAGGGCGGGCAGTTGGGCAATGGGAGCGGGAGGGCGTGGTAAGCATGGTGCGGCGGCACCCCCCCCAGAGGACAGCGCCCCCCTGTCATGCTTACCCCGCTTACCATGTTGGCACAGCCCTGCTGTGAGAGCTCCAGTTTCAATACCACTGTAATTGGGTGTGTTGATTTCAGATGTTATAGAGCACTAAAGAGTTGAATGCTTCCACACATGATGTCCGTTTTGGTCACCATTTACTAAAGACACAGTAATTTATAAATTAGAATTAATTACTATTCTAACTGATGAAACCAATACTTCCATGTGTACATCCTTATGCTACACAAACCGACATTTTTGAAAGTTTAAGTGAGATCAAATAAGAATACTACCAACAATAAAGAACAACAACGTGGATAGAGCAGCTCATAGGTTTACTTGCTTTGTTTACAGAAAACGGGGATGACAGGATGATGGCTGCACAGAGCAGAGGGAAAGGGAGATTAGCCTCATGGGCTTCAGCCATCATGCTGTCTCCTGTTCTCAATTTAACCTCCTTGGTCAGTTCTCTCCTACTCCCTCCCTTTTGACTCCCTGCACCGCTGCCTTTCAATTTTCCAGGCCACCGGCAGTGTCAGTGAGGTAAGCACACTGCCCGGAAGCTTTCCCTCTGTTACAGCATCCCGCCTATGCGGGGCAGGAAATTATAGCAGAGGGAAAGCTTCTGGGCCACCAAAGGCAGTGTGCTTAGCTCACTGATTATGCCAGCAGCCCAGAAAATTGAAGGACAGTGGTGAAGAGAGCTGGAGGGCAGCCAGTAGTGCTCAAAACACAGGCACTTGTCTGGCCACCAGGGTTGGGGGGGAGCCTGAGGCTGAAATGGAGGTCTGGGCTCCCAAGCCCCCCCCCCCCCCAGTGCTACACCACTGGGAAGAACTATAAAGCCAGGCAAACCATATCAATTGCAAACACCCCCCCCCCCATAATATTGTAGTTAAATCAAATTTAGATAAACTCAAAGAAATATAATAAAAGACACAAAGGCATCAGATGGTAATAAAAAAAAGCTATAAGATCTCTTATAGTGTACAGCTGTTTCAGATCAAAGCTTATAATGGTTCATCAATCACTTGCCACAGTGTCCACCCTTTAAGTGAAAAATATCATTAAACAATACATGAAATGTGACCAGAAACAGGATAAAGCAAAAGTGACTTCTTATGCTGCACACACTCAATGCTAGCAAATGTTGACAAGAACACACCATCTGATGCCTTTGTGTCTTTTTATTTTATTATATTTCATTGAGTTTATCTAAAGTTGATTTAACTACAATATTTTGCTTTTTTGATATTGATAGAGTTTGCTTGGATTTATAGTTCTCCCTGTGCATTTTTTAGGGTGATGCTTAGTTTTCCCGTTTTCTTTTGTATGATTTCTCTTGAATTATAGCAGTGTTTCCCAGTTTGGTCCTGGAATACCCCTGTGCCAGTCAGGTTATCAGGATATCCACAATGAACATGCATGAAACAGATTTTCATATAATAGAGGCAGTGGAATCTTGCTGCTATTTGGAATTCTGCTGTTCTTATGAGATGGTCTTAGCTGCACTTATTAGTGAGGCACATGCAAAATTGGACTATGGGCAGGTAGTTTTGGTTATTTCTCTTGACTGGTCTACAGCCTCTCATTTGATTGATCATGCTCTTCTCTTATGTAGACTAGCAGAGAGAGGTTTAAGAGGCCTAGTTTTAGAAATTCTCTTCTTCCTGATTGAATCTTTCATTCAAAGTGATCACACCTGGTTCTGTTTAATCCTCTGCTATTCCAGTCTTGTGCTCCACAGGGTTCCATCTTGTGCCTGTAAGTAATATTTTTCTAAGCCTCCTTGCCATTGTTATCCAGAATCATAGCATCTCATCACACATCTATATGGATGATATCTTATTGTTGTATTCTGTTTATCTCAACAATATAAATTTGGATCCCTTGCAAAAATTGCTTAAGCTTGGTAGCTTCTTGGCTCCAATCCTATTGTTTAGTACTAAATCCTGATAAGACTGTTGTATGTTGGCTAACAGGCTGGCTTTATTGCATTATATCCTTTACACTTGAGACATCCAAAACCTTGAAAAGGGCCACTTGTTTTGCCTGCTGCTTCTTCAGAGGAGGATCTACATCTCTTCTCAACTGGCACCAAGATAGCTACCCGGATCAAATAGACGCCATTGGCAAATCAACCAATAAGCACCCAGCTAGGAATTAAAGGGAAAGACATCTAAAATAAGGTTTGCCATTCAATTGACTTATTCAGTCCCTCCAGAGCCACAATCTTTAATTGATAGGTCCAGTGTTGTTCTCTCTTCACATTCCCTTCTCAAATAGATGAATACACTTTGTCAATAAACATACTTTGGATGTCCTCAAATACATGATTTTTCAACACACAATATATAACCTTGGGAGATTCCAACTGTTTATTTTCAACACAATGCCTATATTCTGTAATTCTAGTTTTAAAAGGTTGAGAGGTTTCCCTACATGTAAAAGTTCATATGGACATTGTATTATATATATCACATTTCTTGAGATACAGTTAGTAGAACAAGTTTTGTAAATAGTTCTCACATCCATAAATATCAAGCCTTCCATTGTTACTGTGCAAATAGAAATTATTGCATTTCTTGTGTCCCATTTCTATAGGATGATTATTAGTCCAAATATCCAATTTGCATAACTGATCAGCTAGGTTTATATTGTGAGAAAAGGGCACCATACATTTGGACTCTGACTAGGCTAGGATGTAGTGTTTTGTGTTGGAAATCCTGGAGAATTAGCCTGTGTGGAAGATTCTGACGAGAATGACTCTTTTCTTGTGGACAGGATTACCATGCGGTGTCATTCTCTGATGATAAGTGGATTTTCTTTTTTATCTCAACACTATAGTAATTATGTGGGGAACTTTGTGTTACATATAAAATCTACAATGTGAATAAATTGAATACAATGTGTTTTGTTGTTGTTTTTTTACAGTGTGTTTTTCTCCAATTTAGGTTGGAGTTTCTCACTATTTGGGGTTTTCCTTGATGATTAAGATTAGAAACCAATGATAATTGTCATATCTGAAGAGATGGTCTCTGACTTTTGGGGTTTCTTATTGGTGTATTTAATTGAGGTCTTAATTAGTGCTTTACACATTCTAGCGTACCATAGCATAGGTTATACAAACTTGATTGTTTTGTGTAATCTGTTGAATCTTTCCATTATTTGGTTGCTGTATTAGACTTTCAACTTTCATTTGATCCACAAGAATCTGTTTGTTCAACCATGTAACACTTCTAATACAATATCACTGGCTTCTATTTATAAAAGTATTGATTCTTACTTTCAAATCTCTATGTGTGGGTGTTCTTCCCTATCTTGCCACTCTTACCATTCCCTATTGTCCCTCATGTATGCTCTGTTGATTAAACAATCATCAACTGGTTCTTTCTGGGCCCCCTCTGGTGCATCAGAAAACTACTCACCATTATGCCCTCCTCCACTTTATCTGTACAGAATTATCCTTTCCAAAATTTAAGACAGGTTTAAAGATGTTTACTTTTTAAGCAGGCATTTGAGGAGTCAGAGGATTAGCAAAATTTGGAGCCAGATCCCAAATTTGTATTTTTTTGCTTTGATAGAGTGCCACTATGGTAATGTCTGTGGCTGTTTCAATATTAGCCCATTTGAGTGAAGTCTTGTTTGAGTGATCTGTCCTAATTATTTTGGCATTCCTTTCCTTTCTCTGTTTTAGCCTGTATACTGTCTTGGCCTGCTTCATAGAAAGGTGGTATAGAAAGCCTGAATAAATTATTTGTTTAATTTATTTTTATTTATTTAAAATATTTATAGTCCATATAACAACATATCTACATGGCTCACAATGAAACATCCACAGCATCATAAAAGATATTAAATAATTGCCATGAATGGCAAAAAAATAAAAATATTACATTATATAATAATAGGATCTAATTTGCTAAGATACTACCCCAGTTTCAATTACCAAATCACACTGATTTTTAACTCATCATAGCTTTTCACCTAGACTGGGGTCATTACTGCACAAATACCTGTTGAACTAAGAGGCTTTTTTCTTTTTTCTAAAAGTCATAATATTTGCCACAGTATGTAATTCACTAGGCAGTGCATTCCACAAAAGTGGTCCAGCAACAGCAAACATATGTTCTCTTTGAAGATTTCACTACTTCCATAGGGGGAACATACAGACATTTCTGCTTTGCAGATCTCAATATTCATGGGCCATCAGACATTTGTAACATTGATATCTCTTCTCTTTCCATGTCCACCATCCATCTTTTATCTCTTTGTCCCCCATGTTAAGCATTTCCCTTCCTTGTTCAATATCTCCACTGTTTTCATATACCTGCATCCATCATCATCTCTTTATCATTTCTTTATCTCTCTATCCTCGCCCCCTGTGTTGAACATCACTCCTCTGTGCTCCTACACCCCCATCTCCCTTCTGTGTTCCTATTCTCTCTCATGTCTAACATCTCTCCTTGTTCATACTGCTTCTTGTGTCCATCATTGCCCCTCTGGGTCCATATACCATCCCCACAGAGCATCTCCCCTTTGTGATCCTGTTCCTATGCCCCCATGCATATCATTTCCCTTCTGATCCTGTTACCAGTCTATGTCCAGCTTCTCCTCTCTCTTCTTCTTCCTCCACACAAATGTGTCTCTCTCTCTTCTACAACCGCACCCATCTTATCCACCTTTCTTTCCTCCTTTCCAGCATCTGGCTCACTTGTCTGACTTCTTCTCCTTCTCCTTCCCACTGTGGTTTCAGTATTTAACTCCCTCTTCCTTCATCCTCTTGGTCTGGCATCTCTTTCCCTTCCCTTCCCTTCTCTCCTGCCTACAATGAGTCCAACACCTCTCTCTGTTCCTTCCAGCCCTCTCTCCTCCCATGGGTCCAGCACCTTTCTCCCATCCTTACAAACCCCCTCCTTCCATGATTCCAACATCTTTCCCTTTCTCTCCAGCCCCCCTCCTCTTCCTTCTCCCATGGGTCTAGCCAGCACCTGTAATATAGGGATAGTTTAAATTTTTTTAAATTTACCTGGGAGGTCATCTTCCGGGCTTCCGGGGGTCTTCGGAGGCTGGGGTGGTAATGCGGGGATGTGGTCACCGGTCGGGGGGATCGCAGGAAGTGGCACCACTGATTTTTGGTGGTCTGGGGATGTTTGGGGGCGTCCTCGGGTGTCACGATATGCCCAGGCTCCCTGGGTGTCTTCGGGCCCATTTGGGACCGGTTCAGGGCGAGGTTGGTGGATGCCAGGAGGTCCGGAGGGTTTTGGGCCGGGAGCGCCGTTAATTCGCATCCAGCCGCAATCACGATGAAGGAGGTGAGTCAGGGTCCCGGCAGGAAGAATAGCCTGTCGGAAGGGGGGGGGGAGGACGCAGTGTGTGCATGCTCCATGTACGCGTCGTATGTGGTGTTCATCTCTGGAGCTCTAGTCGGGCCTCATTGAAGCCTGGGGCTCGATTTTTGAGCTGCCCGGTTGAAGTTCCAGAGATTTTTGCAGATCTGGGTTTTTTTTTCTTTTTGTTCCGTTTTTGGAAGGAGAGCCTTGGGACTGGATCTGATGGAGGTCATCAGGTTAGAGGGATATCCGGAGACAGGTAAGGAGTCAAGTGGCCCAAACTTTAGTTTTTTTTGTAATTTGTGAGTTTTGGGACTTTAGGTTATGGGAATGAAGGGGTTAATTGAATTTTAATTTTTTTTGGAAAGTTATGGGTTCTGAGGAATTTATGTATATTTGTGGGGGGGGGGTAAACATTTGAAAAGTAGACTTTAAGTAGTGGTTTCAAAAGGGGGGGTTAAAAGGGGTTTTGGCTGGGGTTTTAGGGGAAACCTTCGACGGAGCAGGTGTTGGAGGGGATGATTGACTTTTTAATAGGTGTTTAATTTTATTTTGGATTTTTGGAAGGGTTTTAAAGGAGAAAATTCTGGGACGTCTATTAAAATAGTTCATTTTGAAAAGTAAGACCATGATTCTGTGGGGAGTGTGATGCTTGACTGTATTCGTGAATTTGGGACCTTTTGTTATTAATTTGACTTTAAAAACTCAGTACATACTATTTCTACATTGATCCATATGAAAAAAAAAATAAAATGGAGACTTAGTCTGATCAGTTGGAATTCCAAATTGACAGAAAAAAGGGTTCTAAAAGGTCATTTTTATTGGCTGGGAGAGCTCAGCTGTTCAAGCGGAGTCTCCATTGCCTGGGGAGCAGCTCTGCGGGCAGTTGAGGAGAGGGTTGGTGTGGCTGGAGTGAGAGGACGTGCAGTGTCTGTGACTGGAAGATGAGAAAGTGAAGTTTAAACTGTTTAAAAGCAGTTCTGAGTGTCAGAAACTACATATGTGACATTGCTTTGGATGTGATAGTCTGTGGTATGTTGAGTGTGTGAAGGAACTTGAGTTTGGGTGCAAGTGTGCCCCAGTATAGTTGAGTTATTTTGTGCTGAAGGTGGTCAAGGTAGGTATTAGTGCCTGAGTAAGATAAAATTAACATAGGGATAAAATAGCAGTGTCACATTAATACATGAAAGGGGAAAAGCCTTGGCTTTTTTTTTTAGTAAACTAAAGCTGAAAAAGTTACTGGTTTTATTTAGTTTTAAGGGAGAAAGAAGTTGTTTCCTGATAATTTAAAAAGAAAAGCAGGAAAACACAAATTGTGAGAGGGTGAATTTAAATGTGATTTGTGTCACAGAACATGAAATGGTGTTGAGTGCGTTCTTAAAAACAGTGAGTGCATGACCAATACCCAACATAGGATAGGGAAATAAAAGTCAAAGGTCAGGCGGGGAAGTGAGGAAAAGTCTGATTAATTTTATTTTCAGTAGAGTTCGTAGTCCCAGTATTTTTTTTGAATTTATTAATGACACCTAGCGAAATTCTGAGGGAAAAGTTAAGGAGTTAGGGTTTTCCTCCCAATTTTATTTGATTAAAAGTGAGGAGTAGGAAGAAGAGGACTGTGCAAGACCATACTCTGAAGATTTTTGTCTGGGCCCCCATGCAAGAAAGAAATTATTATTATAACCAGCTACAGAGAAGGGTTTCAGCTACATCTAAGTAACATGTTAAAGAAAATTAACCTGGATAAGAAAAGACTAAATGAGAAACTTACCTGAGTTCGTTTGGAAGTTCATTCTTCTTGTAAGATCTTCTTGTGAACACACAGATAGATAGTACACACAAAAAATCAAATCCTTAACAATGGCAGAGGGAAAAAAATCTAACCATTTAAGCATTTTAAAGTAAGGAAAAAAATATGTATACTCATCTGATTGGTGGTGTTCTTTTCTGTGATTTAAGCTAATTCCATTGAAAAAAAAACAAAAGAAGACAAGAGTGCATTGTTGTAATTATTCACTTAGAATATTTATGTTTAAACATTTAAAAGAAGAATATAAACAATTTCACAGTAAAATCTTTTTCATAATTTGTGAAAATAAAAAGAAGTTGTAAGTTTTTGAGTTTGGTTCTTTCAGAAAAAAAGGCAAAATCCTATATTTAGTTTTATTTCCTCTCTCTTTGAGGGTGAGAGACTAGGCTAGTTTATTGTATCCTTTCTCCTGTTTCAGGCTGTGTGTTTCTAAGTTCTTGGCACGACTACCAGTAGCGGGTATTCTGGTTTACACACGGAGTGGCCTAGTGGTTAGGGTGGTGGACTTTGGTCCTGGGGCACTGAGTTCAATTCCCACGTCAGGCACAGGCAGCTCCTTGTGACTCTGGGCAAGTCACTTAACCCTCCATTGCCCCATGTAAGCTGCATTGAGCCTGCCATGAGTGGGAAAGCGCAGTGTACAAATATAAAAAATTATAGAACTAGCCTGAACCAGCGGGGGGGGGGGGGGGGGGGGTTACACACCTTTCTCCCTTTCCATCCTCCTCCCCACAGGTCTGACATCTCTTTCTACCCACTGCATATAGCTTACATTTTCATATAGCCTGGCAGAGATTCACACAGCTCTGTGGCCTTCCTTCTGTCATGTCCCACCCTCTCTAAAGCAACTTCCTGTTTAGCAGTCAAAACAGGAAATTGCAGTGGAGAAGGCAAGATGCAGCAGAAGGAAGACCACAGAGCTGACTTGTGCGAATCACTGCTGGGCTGCAGGAACATGTATCTTACAAGTAGCAGATAGAAAGAGGTGATAGGCCCACGGGGAGGAAGATGGGATGGGAGCAAAGGCATTTTATGGTTCCTATGCAGTGGTAAAAAGTGTTTTTTTCCACTTCTGCGGTAATTCTGATTGCAATGTTACCATTACCTTGCATTTACCATGGTTTTACTATGGTAAATCCACAGTACCAGCAACCATGCCATTCTCTAATATGTTCACTGTGTCAAGCCCCAGTAATCATTCAAGCAGCCATAGTTTACATTAATTAGAAAGCACATAACACATATTTTGGTAAAATCAAATAAATATTACTGCAATTATCAATAGAAGCTAAAACCAAGGTTTGAGCAACCAAACAGAAGTTGTCCGTGCTCAAGAAAGGTTTCAACTGTTGTATCATCTGCAATTTAAAAACCACTAATCCTACTTGAGATTTAAGTGACAATCATGAATCAAGTCAAATCACCAAATTATGCAATTCAGATATGGATTGCATAGCTATAATGAATTTATGCTTTGCTATGCATAAGATCAAGGAGTCATTTTAATGTATATTTTGAGCCAGTATGATTGGTGTGAATGGCAGAGCAAACACACAGAACAAGAGCCCTCACAATCACATAGTCGAGTCCAACACAGTGACGGTGACAAAGAAAAAGAACAACTAAATGAAGTCCAAAATAAAAGAAGTTTATTGAAGTATCCAAAGACTTGCCACAAGTCGTGTTTCGGTCGCACTGGCCTGCCTCAGGAGTCTTCAGTAGAATGTCTCTAAACCTGCTGGCTATTCAGATAAAAAAAAACAATTATTGCACCTTATTCAAAGTAAAATTGCTAGCTCAGAACATGCTATAACAGAATGCTGAAGACTCCTGAGGCAGGCCAGTGCGGCCAAAACATGACTTGTGTCTAGTCTTTGAATGTTTTAATAAACTCCTTTTATTTTGGACATCATCTAGTTTTTTTTTTTTTTTTTTTTTGCGAGAGCTCTTGTTTTTCTATGTGTTTGCTGGTTTATCCTGTTAGAACGTGTTATTCTGAGCTAGCAATTTTACTTTGAATAAGGTGCAATAATTGGTGTTTATTTGAATAGCCAGCAGGTTTAGAGATATCCTACTGAAGATTCCTGATGCAGGCCAGTGCAGCTGAAACATGACATGTCGAGTCTTTGGATGTTTTAATAAACTCTTTTTATTTTGGACATCATCTAGATGTTCTTTTTTTTGTCACCTTCACTGTGTAGTACATGAGAATGACTGAGTGCATATATATGGCCTGAATATGTTCATTGCTTTTTCATATGTGAGAACAAAGATGTGTAAACAAAGCAAGATGGGACATTTGTGGTAAGTATGAGCATGAAGCTGATTCTATAGAATGCAAAGCCCAACCAAGCCGTGTTACAAAAGGTAACTATCACAATTTTGTTACAAAGAAAACAGTGCTGCCTCTCTAGCTTCTGCCATAAAAAAAACTGCACTAAATGATTTGTAGAGAGCTGAGGGTTTTTTTGTTGTTGTTGTTGTCCCCCCCCCCCCCCCCCCCATCTCCCTGTCATGGCATGTGATATAGTAAAATGGTAAGACTTATTTGTAAATTTTGCTGTGAGGGAGAAGAAAACTGACAACTACTCTCATTAGAGAACTGTTGATTTCAGCTAGAGGCCTTCCAGTGGTCTTCTAGCTCAAAGAAGGAATAAATATATCCTGGTATGAGGGTTCTGGAGATGAATATATGCTGTATGATTCTATGGATTAAAAAAAAAAAAAAGAAACCTCTCAATGGGCATGTTCCTGGTTAGATTAGAAATCATTAATGGTGTGCCTATGGTGGTTCTGCTTTCTGCATGTTTAAAATACCTTTCTATAAGTCATTTCTGAATAAGATAAAAATAAGATAATATACTCTTTTCTGGCAACTATTATTCAGGAAACCCAAATAGCTATAGATATTCTTTATCTGAAGCCCTAAAACAGCAGAGGAGAATTGAACCTCAGAGAATAAAGACAATTTAAAACTCAGAAGTTTAACTGCTTTCTGGAGCCATCCAGTGCTAGTGAATCATCTTAGATACCTAAAGAGATATAGCTCTGCTAACATAGAATTTGAGAGTGAAGTAATAAATCTAAAATGGTCTTAATGTGACAATTTCAGAACAAGAAACTTTCCTCAACCTCAATATACTATTATATATATATATTTTTTTTTATTTTTTTTTTTGTCTGAAAACTCTAAAGTTAGATTCCATTCCCTAAAGCCTTGCTGTTGGAAGATGTTATACCAGTGAAATTTAAACAAAGAATTAGCCACCATCGCTGTAGCAAATATTGATTTAGTTCACAATTTAATAATATTTATTTGAGGCCAGCTGGCTGTATAGGACAAGCAGTTCAAATAAACAGTTTACAGAAAGTTTCCATGAAAACATGAATGCTTTGATCAGAAATGAAAGCATGTAGGTTCTGAACTGATTCAACTTTTACATTTATTGTTATAAACCTAAAGGCACTTTCAAACAGCAAATATTTGCATCCTTTGTTCAAACACCCTAGACAACTAAGCTTAGGTTCATAGAATGGCCAGTATAGATGGCAACCCTTTGTCCAAAAGTTACAGTTTCCATTCATGAAAAAGATGGAAAAAAATAATAACATATTATTGCCCCAAAGTGACCTTTATTTAATTTTAATAACCTTCTATAAGAAAAGCATTCTAATAATGAGAAGATATTCTCTTGATTTCAAACAGAAGGAAACTCAAAGGTGAAAGCAAAGTCCTGTGATATTAGTGAAAGGGAATTCAACACTTTTGAAATATATCTAATAAAAATGCACTTAATTAATATTTCAGTTTAAAAGAAGAATAGCCATGAAATAAAATTTTGAGAGGCTCTGTAGAGAGATTGCTGTAGAAAATCTACTAAAAGCAAGCTTCTACATGCACACAATTATGTTGGAATCTATTTCAAAATGCTATTTAACATATGAATACTAAGTCAATGACAGTTGCAACTGCTGTCACCTAATTGTGCCCTGAAGTGTGCATAACATATAGAGGGGCATAATCGAACGCGAACACCCATCTCCATGGGCGTCTATGTCTGAAAACGGGTATGTGAAGAGGCGGGACAGACCGTATTATCGAACAAGATGGGCGTCCATCTTTCGTTTCGAAAATACGGTTTGGACGGACCGAATGCAATGGATTTAGTCCCTTCTGAGATGGGCGTTTTTTTTTTTTTTGTGATAATGGAAACTAAAAACGCCCAGCTCAGAAACGTCCCAATCCAAGCTATTTGGTCATGGGAGGGACAAATGTACAACACTACCATAGTTCTTAGGGGTGAAGGGGGCAACTACATGTGGGTACAGTGGGTTTTAGAGGCCTCCCATTTACCACCACAAGTGGTACAGGTGTGGGGGGGATGGGCCTGGGTCTGCCTACCTGAAGTGCACTGCAGTACCCACTAAAAGTGCTCCAGGGACAGGACTTGTTGCTGGTGTATAACCTTGGCACAGCAGTTCACACCTGAAGACTAATCTCGCTGAAAATGTCCTTTAATTGAATAAGCACCTTTACTCACAGTTAACTGCAGATCAGAGGTTGTGCCCCACTGGCAACAAGTCTCGCTGGTACTGAGATTAGCAGTAGGTCCGAGCTGGCAGAATGGTGTACAATGAATGCCCTCTTTCAGCAACGTTCAAGGTAAGAACTAAGTGCTGTAACGTGGCTAACACATGAAAGGGATCTAAAAGTGTCTTACACAAATGGCCACTACCTCATGGACTACCGGAAACAAAATAGGGCACACTCTGACCCAGTAAGCAGAGGGAAAAGCACCATGGGAGTAGAGCCTACCAACTACCAACATCATGAGCATTTGCCACAAGCTAGTGGAATCACAGAGCCCAATACCCTACATCCACCACAATGCATTGCTGATGTGACTCTGCAGTGCCCTTAACAGAAAAGTTGTCACACTCACCCGAGACCCACATCAGAACCAGGGAAAGGCTGTCAGAGGATAGAACACATTCTGCTGTCATGGAAGTGGGTACGGCATTTGAGGCTGGCATACAGACTGGCAAAAAATGTTTGTAAAGTGGGTTTTTTTTGGTGGGAGGGGGTTAGTGACCACTGGGGGAGTCAGGGGAGGTCATCCCCGAATCCCTCCGGTGGTCATCTGGTCAGTTGGGGCACTTTTTTGGGACTTGGACCTGAAAAAAAAAGGTCCATATAAAGCGGACCAAATTCTCGTCAAAAACGCCCTTCTTGTTTCGATTATCAGCTAAAGACGCCCATCTCTCCTTGGCCAATAACCACACCACAGTCCTGCCTTTGCCACGCCTCCAACACGCCCCCATGATCTTTGTTCATTTCCATGATGGACTGCAGTTGAGGACGCCCAAAATCGGGTTTTGATTATACCGATTTGGGCGCCCATGGGAAACGGACGCCCATATCCCGATTTGGGTCAAAATATGGGTGTCTTTCTCTTTCAAAAATAAGCTGGATAGTATTCTATGTTTGTGTATCTCAGAGACCCTCCCATGACCTGCACATACACTGTGCATGTTTACACCTCCTCACACATTTGTGCTAAGCCATTTTGGCACATATGTTAGAGAATAGTGCCTAGCACTTAAGCGTGTATAATTGCCAATTAAATGTGCCAATCATGGAGATAAGTGCCATTATTCTATTCCGTAGATGCACAATTGGTGCCTATCTTTAAATGCCAATTTATAGAATTGCCCTTCTCCTGCAGTTTTCATAAAGTACAAGAGACCATAGAAAGAGCAATGTAATCAGGAAAGCAAATATGCAAATGGAAGAACAGTACAATGGTAAATTAGTGATAGAAGAAAGTCCTAAAGTGGCATTATGAGGCCCAGAGGTGAAGGAGAGGAAAACAGAGGTTGATGAGAAAAAAGTGGAATTGCTTAACATTTTTTTGTCTGATTTTCACTAAGGAAGGACCCAGAGTTGGAACACAAAAAAATGTTAGTGAAGCTAACTTCAAATAATTTACAGAAGGTTACAGAACTAGCTTAACTTAAATGTGGGCAACAAGATGGGGCCCAATGGGATACATCCAAGGGTATTATGGGAAATAAGGGAATTTCTGAAAGCAGGTTGGCTGCAAGACCTCCTCGGCACCTGGAAGGTGACCAGAAGGCATTGGGGTAGTAGGAGCAGAAGCCTAAGTGGATTCCTGGGATTCAGCCAGGAGGATGCTGAAAGGAATAGGCAGATAGACTGTGAGACCTCCCCTGCACTCGACAGGTGGCCATAAAGAATGCAGGGTAGCAGGAGCCCTTTATCTTTCCTCTCCATCCTCCATCTCTTCATCCCTCCCAATTCCCTTCTCTTTTTGCTTTTCCTACCTTGTTTGCCCTGACACGCTCAATTCACTATTCCTCAAAACCCCACTCTCACTACATTTACTACAGTTCATAATATTCTCTTTAAAAACTTTGTGATTGTAATTTACTATATAAGCCGCATTGAGCCTGCAATGTATGGGAAAGCGCGGGGTACAAGTGTAATAAATAAATAAATAAATAAAATACTACTAGACATATGCTTCATTTCATACAACATATAATAGACAGGCCCTTCTCAAAAAGAGCTTACAATCTATTCTACAAAAAGGACAAATAAGGGATTAGGGAGTTTCATTTACTATAGGAATGGTTAAAATGTTACGGATACTGAGCAGGTGGACACAAGTTTAAGAGTTAAAAGTAGCCTCAGAAAGGTGGGTTTTTCACGGTACAGTATAGATAGGGTTGCCGACTAGATCCAGATTTATCCAGCAGGGTTGATCTAGTCCTGGACTTACCCCATTGCATAAAGAGATTTGTGGGTCTGATTTCCCATTATCTCCCCTAAGAAAAGTCAGGCTACAAGTCCTTGCATGCATTGGAGTAAGCCAAGAACTGGATCAACCCTGTCGGGTGAATCTGGAGCTAGTTGGCATCCCTAAGTAAAGGAACTGTAAGTTCTGTGCATTAAACAAGAGTGAGATAATGATTGTATTTAAAAATCTTAAGTTATGCAGGATGGAAAAACTATGAGTATTTTAGTGAAAGTTAGGCTTTGGACCTAGCTGGCTTTGTAGAACTGTCTTTTTAAACCACCTTCTTTGACAAATAGGTTTCTCAGACTACTACAAGAGCATATTGTCATGGAGAAGGTGGTAGATGCCTGGAATGCCCTCCTAGTGGAGATGGTGGTAACAAAAACAGTAATGGAATTCAAAAATGCATGGGATAGAAAGAGAATAGTATCAAAACAAAACTTAATACATCAGCAGTTACAAGCTTATTTATGATGCGCAGGATTGGTGCTTAAATGGTAGCTCCAGCACTGGGGAAGTAAAGCCAGTGCCAGAAAGACTTCTACAGTCTGTGTCCCATAAATGACAAAACAGATCAGGATAGACTGGAGTGAGGTTTGATGTCAACTCCAGCAGCTGGTAAGTAGGGCCAGCAAAGGGTAGACTTTTTTTCTATGGTGTGAGCCCTAAATGTAGGAAGGATGGATCAGGATCAAGTATCTATATTTTTTATTCCACATTCATATTGTATGCTATGAATGTGGGTCCTATATATCTCAATGAAGTGGGTGTGAAGTGGATCTTAGCAAATAGCATGTTGTAATAACACTATTAGGTTGTTGATTCAATAACGATTTAATAATGAATGTAACTGTTGGGCAGACTGGATGGACCATGCAAATCTTTACCTGCCATCATTTACTATGTTACTATATTTCTTTCTAACAACTTTTTCATGAATAGTTTTATCAGCGGGGCTTATAAGAACATAACAATAGCCATACTGGGTCAGACCAATGGTAAATGAAGCCCAGTATCCTGCTTCCAGCAGTGGCCAATTCAGGTCAGAAGTACCTGGCAGAAACTCAAGGCCCCTTTTACAAAGCAATTTTATGTTCGAGTTCATTCAGTATTCCAGAGTGTTTACCATCTGGTCCAGATGATTTATCACTCTTTAACTTGTCGATTTTACTCACTATATTTTCCAGATTCAGTGAGATTTCTTTCAATTCTTCCACATCATCGCACTTAAAAACCATTTTTGGTACAGATAGATCTCTTACATTTTCTTTCATAAATACCAGAGCAAAGAATTAATTCAGTCTCTCCACTATGGCTTCGTTTTCCCTGAGTGCTCCTTTTGCTCCTTCATGATCTAACAGTCCCACAAATTTCCTCATAGGCTTTCTGCTTCTGATGTACCTGAAAAAGATATTACTATGAGTTTTGCCTTCACATAAAGTTTTTCTTCATATTCTCATTCAGCCTTCTTTATCAATGCCTTGCATCTAGCTTGACATTGCTTATGTTGCTTCGTATTTCTTCATTTTGATCCTTTCCCCATTCTTTGAAGCATTTTTTTTAGCTCTAATAGCCTCTTTCACTTCCTCTTTTAACCATACTGCTGTCATTTGCTCTTCTTGTTAATATCTGGAATACATCTAGTGTGGGCTTCCACAATGGTATTTTTAAATGACGTTCATGCCTCATATAAAATCCTAACCTTTGCAGCCAATCCTTTTAGCTTCTTAACCATTTTCTTCATTTTGTTGTAGTCACCCTTTTGAAAATTAAATGATGCTACAGTAGATTTCCAGAAGGTCTTTGGCTTTCCACCTAACTAAGGGGTCATTTTACTAAGTTGTGGTAAAAGGGGGCTTTGCTAGCTTCAGTGTGTGTTTTTGATGCACGTTGAGGCCCCATTTTACCACAGCGGGTAAAAGGTTTTTTCTGGAATAGAAATGGCCGTGTGGTAAGTGAACCACTTGCCGCACGGCTAATTCAGGGGTGCCATTTCAGGCACCGCCTACTTACCACTGAGTACGCAACAGTGCTATAAAAATAGAAAATATTTTTGTAGCACAGGACATGGTGTGCGCTGGAGGTGGGAGCTACCTACCGGGCTCCTGCTGTAGCCCGGCAGTAGTTCTGGATTAGCATGCTAAAGCCTGTTGCTTTGTGCCAATCCTTTAGTAAAAGGGCCCCTAAGTGCTGACCTTTGGTCATATGCAGAGACACTATATTTAAAATCTGTCTCCCCTTCCCTCTCTTCTCCTACTATTCCTTTCACTGCTTGTGAATGTCTTTTTACTATCTTAAATCAAATTCCTTTCTGTTTTTAATGTTGTAATTTGTATATCACTTTGACATATTTTTTTAAGCTAAGTCAAATCTCAAGACTTTACTAACATAGATTTCCTTAGTGAATTCACTCTAAGTATCAGCTCAAATTTGATCATGTTACAATCACTGTTTCCCAGCAGATCCAACACCAAAGTGAATAGACTCTGCCTGACACAATGAGATGGGAAACATCTTGGTACTTATCACAGTTTAGAAACCTGTGATAAACATGTTTCTGTGTTTTCTGATTGACTGCTGGATATAGTGCTTCCTGGATGGAACGAGTCTAATCCTTACTGTATGTTTTTATTTTATTTTTTATTTTTTTTTGTGGGGGGGGGGGGGGGACGACTCCATTAAGGGCACTCTGCTTGGACTTTGCTTTGGACATTTACTTGGAACTTTGTTGAAATATACTGTGCACAGATACTGGTGCAATGACCTGTGCAGGGCCTTGTGATTTCAGAGTTGACATCTGTGACCTATCTTTCTGCAATATTCCTTGGGAGCTAGACAGAATTGAAGAGCCACCTTGCTTGTTCTTGTGCATTCAGTCAATCACTACGCTTGCTTATCTGATTGTTCTCTGACGAGTCACACCCGAATGTCTAATTGCTGTGAATCCTGATTATCACCTGCAAATAATAAAGAGCTAAATATATGATTATACCTGTTCTGGGGTATATGAGTGGGTTTCTTTGATCCTTGCAAAATTATAAAGAACAAAATTACAGAGCATATTCAAAAGCATGGATTAATGATACAAAGCCATCATTGATTTAGTGAAGTGAAATCGTGCTTCACCAATCTATTACATTTTTTTGAAGGGGTGAACAAACATGTGGATAAAGGTGAGCTGGTTGATATGGAGGGGCATAATCGAACGAAAACGTCTATCTCCATGGGCGTTTATCTCCGAGAACGGGTCCGTGAAGGGGCGGACCGAACCGTATTTTCGTAAAAAATAGACGTCCATGTTTTATTCGACAATTTGTGAGCTGGGCGTTTTTGTTTTTCAGCGATAATGGAAAATGAAAGCGCCCAGCTCAAAAACGAATAAATCCAAGGCATTTGTTCGTGGGAGGGGCCAGATTCGTAGTGCACTGGTCCCCCTCACATGCCAGGACACCAACCGGGCACCCTAGGAGGCACTTTTACAAAAACAAAAAAAAGGTAAAAGAGCTCCCAGGTGCATAGCACCCTTCCCTTGTGTGTTGAGCCCCCCAAATCCCCCTCAAAACCCACTCCCCACAAGTCTACACCATTACTATAGCCCTAAGGGGTGAAGGGGGGCACCTACATGTGGGTACAGTGGGTTTGGGGGGGGTTGGACGACTAATAAGCATTAAGCAGCACAATTGTAACAGTTAGGGGGGGATGGGCCTGGGTCCACCTGCCTGAAGTCCACTGCACCCCCTAACAACTGCTCCAGGGACCTGCATACTGCTGCCAGGGAGGTGGGTATGACATTTGATGGTGAAAATAAAAAGTTGTGAAACATCATTTTTTTGTGGTGGGAGGGGGTTAGTGACGACTGGGGGGGTCAAGGGAGGTCATCCCCGATTCTCTCTGGGGGTAATCTGCTCATTTAGGGCACTTTTTGGGGCCTTATTCGTGAAAACACAGGGTCCAGGAAAAGTGCCCTAAATTCTAGCTACAAACGCATACTTTTTTTCCATTATCAGCGAAAGGCGCCCATTTCTGTTCAGGTGATAACCATGCCCCAGTCCCGCCTTCACCACGCCTCTGACACGCCCCCGTCAACTTTGTACGCTTCCGCGATGGAGTGCAGTTGAAAACGTCCAAGTTCAGCTTTCGATTATACCGCGTTATTCGTTTTTGTGAGATAAACGTCCATCTCCCGATTTAGGTCGGAACTTGGGCGTTTTTCTCGTTCGATTATAAGCAGGATTGTGTATCTGGATTTTCAAAAGGCGTTTGACAAAGTACCTCATGAAAGACTCCAGAGGAAATTGGAGAGTCACAGGATAGGAGGTAGTGTCCAATTGTGGATTAAAAACTGGTTAAAGGATAGAAAACAGAGAGTAGGGTTAAATGGTCAGTTTTCTCAATGGAGAAAGGTAGTTAGTGGGGTTCCCCAGGGGTCTGTTCTGGGACCGCTGCTTTTTAATATATTTATAAATGACCTAGAGATGGGAGTAATTAGTGAGGTAATTAAATTTACTGATGACACAAAGCTATTCAAACTTGTTATATTGCAAGAGGATTGTGAAAAATTACAAGAGGACCTTACGAGACTTGGAGACTGGGCGTCCAAATGGCAGATGATGTTTAATGTGAGCAAGTGCAAAGTGATGCATGTCGGAAAGAGGAACCCAAATTATAACTATATAATGCAATGTTCCACGTTAGAAGTTACCGACCAAGAAAGGGATCTAGATGTTGTCATTGATGATATGTTGAAACCTTCTGCTCAGTGTGCTGCGGCGGCTAAGAAAGCAAATAGAATGTTAGGTATTATTAGGAAAGGATGGAAAACAAAAATGAGAACATTATAATGCCTCTGTATCGCCCATGGTGTGTCCGCACCTCGAATATTGTGTTCAATTCTGGTCACCGCATCTCAAAAAAAATATAGTGGAATTAGAAAAGGTGCAGAGAAGGGCAACAAAAATGATAAAAGGGATGGGACAACTTCCCTATGAGGAAAGGATAAAGTGACTAGGGCTTTTCAGCTTGGAGAAAAGATGGCTGAGGGGAGATAGATAGAGGTCTATAAAATAATGAGTGGAGTGGAAAGGGTAGATGTGAAGCGTCTGTTCACACTTTCCAAAAATACTAGGACTAGGGGGCACTCAATGAAGCTGCAAAGTAGTAAATTTAAAACAAATTGGAGAAACTTTTTCTTCACTCAATATGTAATTAAACTATGGAATTTGTTGCCAGAGAATGTGGTAAAGGCAGTTAGCTTAGCGGGGTTTACAAAAGGTTTGGACAGCTTCCTAAAGGAAAAGCCCATAGACTATTATTAAAATTGACTTGAGGAACATCCACTGCTTATTTCTGGGATATGCAGCATAACATGTTTTGTACATTTTAGGGATCTTGCCAGGTATTTGTGACCTGGATTGGCCACTGTTGGAAACAGGATGCTGGGCTTGATGGACCTTTGGTCTGTCCCAGTATGGCAATACTTATGTACTTCTGTAACTCACACAACCTATTGATTTATGTGTAATCCAATAAATGATTTGATCAGATATGATCAGAAATTTATAAATAATGCAAGAAAAATATCTCTCGCTGTGACACTAAACATAATGGTCACAAAAACAGGATGATATACAATACTCTTTCAAAATGCATTTAAAAATTAGTATGGACTGTTAAAGGACTATCAACAATTTTAGTAGGATAAGCCCACAATATTGTGAATGCCACCAGGCATATTTATATCTCAATCAAAGGTCAAATCTTACTGTTCAAAATGTGTTAATATCCCAACTAATGTTCAAAATCAAATAAACTTTCTTTCATAAAACAAAACTTATCTTAGTGATAATACAGTGCAAATCTTCAGTACTGGTGGTTTTCAATACTGGCACAATGTACAAATCTGCACAGCACTGTGTTTTGAGCAGATGCTTTTCATGAAAAAGTATTCATCTTATTTTCCAATTCATCATTGCAGAAAATTGTCCCCTTCACATGAATGAGTGAATCAGATTTTTGTAGGTATGCTTTGCCATGAGGAAGACCAAATTCCCAAGCTCCATTTCTGCTTTTTCAACTTGTCAGGACTGGGAATCTAAGGGATTGTTCAACAGCAACACTTACTCTGTTTACACATACTCTGGCTACACAGAGAGTGGCAGTCTTTTGCCCTTGATTTATTACAGTAGCTGGGATTACTGGTTTAGACAAGAAATGCTTAAAAACAGGAAACAAATGTAAGATCTCGTTCTCGTTTTACTAACTGGCGGTAAGCCCAACGCGGGCTTACCGCTCGCTATTTAGGAAGTACCGGTGGGCTAACGCAGCAGCCTGGCAGTACTTCCCCCCCCTACTGTGCCGTCATTTCCGGCGCTACACAAATTTGTTGCGCCGGATACTACCCGGCGGTAATCAGGCAGTGCCGCATGCTGCCCGATTACTGCCGGGTTAGCACGGGAGCCCTTACCGCCACCTCAATGGGTGGCAGTAAGGGCTTCCCCCTGAAATGACCATGTGGCAAGTGCTTTACTTGCCATCCAGCCATTTCCTGAAGGAAAGCGAGACCGGCCCTTTTACCAGCTGTGGTAAAAGGGGGCCTCGGCGCGTGTGTAAAACATGTGCCGACACCAACGCAGGCCCCGTTTTGCACCAACTTGGTAAAAGGGGGCCTAAGATAGCTCTAAATAACTTATTATATCAGCCCCCCACAGAAACTGGCTCAATCTAGATACAAAATGAGCAGGAAAAACTGCAGGGATAAAAACATGCTTTTTTTATGGTGCATACTAAACCTGGAGTATTTTTTTTCTGAATGATTTTATTGAAACCCTGAATAGTGAACTAAAATGTGCCATAGTGCAGTAGCTCCCAGAAAATTTGCAAATAGCTAGAAATGATTTAAGTAACCTAAGAGCAGTGAAAACATTGACAGTTCACAGAGGATCAAAAGCAAATACACTTTCTACTTTTGCACTGGACATTTCCTCCAAATTCCAAACAGCTTTGGAAAATAATATCTCATGGCACTGATTCCAAAATACTCAACCTACAGTCCTACAGTCTTTGAGTGTGTTGGTAGCGCTTACTTTATTATACAGTTTTAGGGTTGTTATAAGTTACTGTACTGAACTACAGTTTGCAGAAATAATGTAATTAAAAAGATACCTCAAAGAATAATAAACATGTAATAATGCTATAAAATGAAAACTACTAGTTGTTTTCCATTACTCTGCATGCTTTGGTTAGAAGGTAATTCTGTTGAACCTGTTCCAATTCTCTGTTATGCCATCAACTCAGCTCTAATCTTTGTGAGACTAAAATCATTATTATAATAATCCTAGATAGTTTTCAAAATGAAAATGCTTGCTTAAAATAGCAGTCACTACTGTTATTAGAACTACCAGGCACACAAAACCTCTAAATTCACAAGGGGAAGACAGTTTTATATTACACAATACAGGGTTTTATGCACTGAAATGGGCTTTTTGAAAATTGCCCACCACATACAGAGGTACAGTTGTATATTTAGGGGCCCTTTTACCAAGCTATGTAAGCGTCTATGCGTGCCCAACGCATGCCAAAATGGAGTTACTGCCCATGTACCATGTGGCTCTTGCAGTAATTTCACTTTTGGCATGCGTATTGGACACACACCAAGTGGCATTTGACGTGTGTAGGTCATTACTGCTCGGTTACCATGTGAGACTTCACCACTAGGTCAATGGCTGGCGGTAAGGTCTCAGACCCAAAATGGACATGCACCATTTTTCATTTTGCTGTATGTCCATTTTCGGCAAAAAATTTTAAAAGGTCTTTTTTCACAGGTGTGCTGAAAAATGAACCTGTGTGCACCCAAAACCCGCGCCTACACTACTGCAGGCCGTTTTTAAGCACACCTTAGTAAAAGGACCCCTGACAGATCCTCATGTTCACCCTTAAGGAACAGCAGAGACCTCTAGTGGCTCTACCAGGTTGCCTGCAAATGTTCTCCCATTTCTAGAACATGAATTGTTTCTCCAGCCACAGACTGACAGTGGAAAGAGGAGACTTCTGTGAACAGATCATTACTCTTTCTCCTCCCCTTTACCAGAATATGTGGTGGAGGGCTGGTTCCCTGTTTCAGCTCTCTCCTCATTTAGATTTAGCAGCATTATAGGCTTTGTTAGGTGCATTTTCTCTTCTCTTTATAGTAAAGAAGTATTCTAATATAGGAGGCAAGAACCAAGTCTCTCCTCATAGAGTAATAGAATGATGGCTAGGCAGCAGGATCCTGAGAAGCGTGTATATCAAGCCTGAAGAACAGAGGAGAGCAGAGGATGGTCCCAGGAGGAAAGTCCATGGGACAAAAAGTTTCCATAGTAGTGTTCCTACCAGGGAAGGGACCACCTACAAGGACTTTGTACCTTGTGAAAAGGATTCACTGCTTCCCAGCCAGGTGGAGCCGCCCACCAACCGAACTTCCAGAGCTCACCACAACTGCAGACAGTGGCTAGGTTAAAAGCTTTTATTATCAGGCCAATAACAGCTGTCTCAAACTTCAGTACACAAGTTATCTCCAAACAACAAGTTCCACCCACATACGTAGGTTTCCAGTAAGGCAGGTAAATAAAGCAAGCTTCCAAATAAATCAGGCTTCCAATAAGGCAGGTGAATAAAACAGGTTTCAAAATAAGTCAGGCTTCCAAAAAAGCAGGTAAATGAAGCAGGTTTCCAAATACATCAGGCTTTCAATAAAGCAGGTAAATAAAGCAGGTTTCCAAATACCTCAGGCTTTCAATAAAGCAGGTTCCAAATACTTCAAGCTTTCAATAAAGCAGGTTTCCAAACCCTCAGGAGCTGGCCATCCCTGCCTTCGAACTTTCCCACTCCATAGAGGCTTCTCCCCCCCCCCCCCCCCGGGATTCCTCTCCCCCCTGATCTACCCCTCCTTCCATGTAATCCATCAAATCATCTTCTTCCCTCTCCATGGGCCCCTCTCTATTCCAGCTGGGCTGCATGGTATATTGATTGCGTATCCAGGGGAACTGAGCTTCCTCCCTCTGTCTCCCCCTAGTGGGGGATGAAATTATAGGTTCAGCCTGGCCATCCCCCTGGCTCCTTCTGCTGGAGCTGGGAATCCATTCTCTTGTTTCCAGATTACTCTTTGCCTCCCTCCTTGCAATGGCTTCTGGTACTTGTATTTCAGGGTCTAAATACTACATCCCAGCCCCCCTGGCCATAGCCTTGTCCAAGCCCTAACTCACTAACAACTTTAAATTCCCTAAAAGAGAACCTTCCTTACATTCCCCAGGCAAGCAAAAGTTACACCAAGTGGAGGGGCATAATCGAACGGGGCACCCAAGTTTTCCTGAGGCCATCTTCGTAGGACGTCCCTGTGAAGGGGCGGGGAAACCTGTATTATCAAAACAAGATGGGCGTCCATCTTTCGTTTCGATAATACGGTTGGGGATGCCCATATTAGAGATGATCAACATAAATGTTGAGATGGTCGACCTTAGAGATGGTCATCCTCGGTTTTCGGCCATAATTGAAACCGAGGACGTCCATCTCAAAAATGACCAAATCCAACTCATTTGGTCATGGGAGGAGCCAGCATTCATAGTGAAATGGTCCCCCTGATATGCCAGGACACCAACCAGGCACCCTAGGGGGCACTGCAATGGACTAACTGATGCACTAACTGAACAGAAAAAGCCCTTCCCTTACCGATCCCTTAGCGATTCAGAAAGGAAGGGGCATGCATGAAGGACATCGCATGCAAATGAGCTGCTGACTGTTGGCTCATTTGCACATGATTTCCTTCCTAAGGAAGGGAAGCCAGTGCAGAGCAGCCAAGCATTATGCGTGGCTGCTCTGCGCATGCCAAAGATGACTTCATACATGCAGACAAGCTGTATGTATAATAGCCATCTACAACCTTAAATAAATTGCCATCTACAACATTAGAAAAATACAAGTCCAGATAAAAACGTCCAAGTGCTCATCAGGGACGTCTTTTGTTTTTTTTTTTAAGAGTATGGCTGAAGGACGTCCTTCGCTATGCCCCCGTCCCTGCAACGGCAGTTGAAGACGTCCAAAATGTGGATGTTTCTGTGAGAAGGATGTCCATGCCTGGATGTTTCTGTGAGAAGGACGTCCATGCCTGCTATGGCTTTGACACCCCCTTTATTTATTTATTTGGATCACAAGTAGCAGCAGTGGGATTTGAACCGGCCACCTCTGGATTGCAAGACCAGTGCTCTAACCACTGGAGGGGGGCAGTTCAGGACGTCCAAAATGTTTGAAAGAAGGATGTCCACGCCTTCGCTATGCCTCCGCTGACACACACATACCTCCCCTCCCAGGGACCTGCATACTGCGGCGATGGACCTAAGTATAACAGTTCAGGCTGTCAAAAAAAGTTTTTAAAGTTTTTTTTTTCAGGGTGGGAGGGGGTTAGTGACCACTGGGGGAGTCAGGGGAGGTCATCCCCGATTCCCTCTGGTGGTCATCTGGTAAGTTTGTGCACCTTTTTGAGGCTTCGTCGTAAGAAAAAATGGACCAAGTAAACTCGCCCAAGTGCTCATCAGGGACGCCCTTCTTTTTTTTCATTATCACTCGAGGATGCCCATCTGTTAGGCACGCCCCAGTCCTGCCTTTGCTATGCCTCCAACACGTCCCTGGGAACTTTGGTTGTCCCCACAACGGGAAGCAGTTGGGGATGCCCAAAATCGGTTTTCGATTATGCCGATTTGGGCGACCCTGAGAGAAGGACGCCCATCTCCTGATTTGTGTCAAAAGATGGGCGGCCTTCTCTTTCGAAAATAAGCCTGATAGTGGCCAACCAGGGACTGAAAATGCACATTTAAGAAATATAATAATTGACATGGGGACAAAAGACTGAACTGTTATGGCAGAAAGACTCAGCAGGAGAAAGTGTTAGAAAGGAATATAGCAAACATATTTGAACTGTTTTACTTTGGACTGTGATGCCATGGCAGGAAGCAGGTGAACAAAGCAGCAAGGGCACAAGTTTGCATTGTAAAAGTTCTAGCAGAGAGCAGGTAAGCTAAACAGCCAAAAGATATGCATTGCCCAACTATAAGACAGCAGCACAGAGAAGAGCTTCCACATTGTTGGTGCCTTTGGGAACAGTGACATAGCCAGATGTCCAATTTTGGGTGAGCCCAAAGTTGATGGGCACAAACTTTTCTCTACCCCCCCCCCCCCCCCCCCCACACACACACACACACACGCACACTCTGCCCTTTTCCTATTAGACCAATTTAAAATAGTATTTTTGAGCTTTATTTAGACTGTTTATAATGTTGTATGTTTGTATTTCTTGAATTGTTTTTTCTAAAATTGTATATGCTTTATTGTGCCCTGCCTTGGGTAAAGGTGGGATATAAGTAATAAACTTAAGCAATAAACCCTGCCTATACTCTTCTATTCTCCTCTCACTCCCTTTCTGTTCATATACATACACACACACACACACCTGCTCCTCCCTTTATGTTCATATACATACACACACACACACCTGCTCCTTTCTTCCTCACACACATTTCTTCTGCTTCACTCACATGTCCTTCTCCACCTCTCCATAATGTATTTATTAATTTATTTTATTTATATCCCACATTATCCCAATAGATCAAGTTCAATTCCCTTATCTGTCACTTTTTACCTTCTCTTCCTCTATACCTCTTTACTTGCTCTTCTCTTCGCTTCTCCACACACAGTTATGCCTTCTCTCCACTTCTGCCATATCCAGCTTTTCAGCTCTCTATTTTTTCCCTAAGTCCTTTTCCAGGATATTAGTTTCATTCCTTCCTCCCTTACATCTATCTCTGATATTAATCCTTCTGTTTCATCTCTAGTTCTCTATTTCTTTTATCATTTTATCTTCCTAAAGCTAGATTTCATTCCTCCTTCTCCTCTTTCCAGTCCTCCTTCTCCCTCTTCTTCTACACTTACCTTTCTAGTCCTCCCATTTCTACCTGTCTCTCTCATTGCTCTCACCAGTCTCTTATTTCCATTTTCAGCCATTTTCTAGTACCTAATTTTCATCTTGTGTACTCATCTCCTCTGCAGCTTCATCTACCTGTCCTGCTCATCCTCTCAGCATTCTCATTCCCTTCCCTGTCATTCATCCCCTCCCTATATGTGAAGGGAAAGAGTATACTGGTTGGGCTATATTACCATCTTCCAGGCCAGAACAAACAGACAGATGAAGAAATGTAAACAGATATTTGGAAAGATAGCAAATTTGGTAACAGTATAATGATGGGTAATTACCCCAATATTGATTGGATAAATGTTACATCAAGGAGTTCTAGGGAGGTAAAATTCCTAGACATAATTAATGACTGCTTCTTGGATCAACTTGTCCAGCAACCGGCAAGAGAAGGAGCTATTTTAGTTTTGAGAGCTACACAGGAAAGAGGATTGTGGAAATCCCGTGAGTATGGAAGAAGTTACTATGGGATTCCTGTGGGGTAGGAACAACTTTCTGTGGGATTTCCATAGGAGTGTAGTCAAAATATCTGGTGACTCCAGAATGAGGCTTGGAATGTATAGAGAGAGAGGTAGTTGGAGTGTGAGAATGAGGCTCACTGGTTAAATAGTGAATACCATTTAAAAAAAACATGGGAGGCTATTGGGGTTTGGAGGAAACAGAGGGCTGTTAACAAGTAAATAATAGTGTTAACTCATGTGGGTAGGGGTGCGGATGGAGGAGATTAAATGTGGGGATACATTGGGATGCTATTGATCTTAGTGGATACAGGTGGGTATAGGTTAGAATCCATTGGGGATGGGCAGGGATAAGTGAAATTTCTGTCCACATGCAACTCTCTATTATAGATCTAGTCCTTAGTAGAATGCAAGAATTAGTTTAAGAAGTAATGGTGTTTGGTTCACTGGGAAACAGTGATCATAAACATGATCATATCTGACTTAATAACTGAAATAAAGTCACTAAGAAAGTCTACTGTAGCAGCATTCAATTTTCCAAAGGGCAACTATGATAAAATGAGGAAAATGGTTAAAAAAAAAAGCAAAAAAGGATCAGCCACAAAGCTTAGCACTTTCAATCAAGCCTGCATCAGTAGTCTAGAAACAATACATATAAATCATACAATTAGTTACATGCAGGAACAATATGTTAAATATATAAAGACTGCATTAAAACCAAATAAAATAAATAAATAAATAAATAAATATATGAAGAAGTACAACACTATTAAACAAGTGAAATATATTTAAAATGTCAGTAAAATAAAAAGGACCCTATTTACTAAGGTGTGCTAGCATTTTTAGCGCATACTAAAATTAGCATGCGCTAAACACTAGAGACACTTATAGCGCAGCTTTGTAAACAGGGCCCAAAATGTTAAAAATGAAGATTAAAATAACAGAAAAAGTTTCAAATTAACTTAAAAACTATAAATAATACAGCCAATAGGAATAAAAAAAAAGAAGGTATACCAATGTAACCTCTAACACTGTGAATATAACTGTGACAAAATGTAAAGATCATAAGGCTCACACATAAACATGGTAATAAAGCAAGCATACTGATGTGAGTTCTAGCTGATAATGTGTGCAGTGACCTAATGGAGAATAACACTGTCTGGACACAGTATCTCAAAAGAGTATATGTAAAAGAAAAACCATATAAAGTGAATCTAGAAAAAGAGAGCATGTAATTGTGTGGTGGTCATTTTTCAACCCAGGAAAAAGTAGTGAATATAAAAAATTGAAGACACAATGTATGGGGTGATGAAAATTAAGACATAAAGGGCGCAGGCATTTTAGCCAAAACATGGTGACTGTCGAGTCTTTTTATGAAAACTTGTTTTTACTCATACACTCTTTTATGTGTGATCTTTTACTCCACCCTTTGTTTTTTCCTCCCTGTTTTATTGTTTGCTTGTTTTTTTTTTGTGGAGGTTTGGACAACTCCATGTTTTTTGGTTGTGTTTAAAAATATCATCTTGTAAGCCCAGACCAGAAGTATTCCACATATTAACGAAAGTGGAAAGAACAAAAAATGACAACATGGTTAAAGAAAGAAGTGAAAGAAGCTATTAAAGCCAAAATAACATCCTTCGAAAAATGAAAAACAGAATCTGAATGAAGAAAACAAGAAACAGCATAAGCACTGGC
This sequence comes from Microcaecilia unicolor, assembly GCF_901765095.1. Lineage (NCBI taxonomy): Eukaryota > Metazoa > Chordata > Amphibia > Gymnophiona > Siphonopidae > Microcaecilia > Microcaecilia unicolor. Next base: position 330,410,402 of record NC_044031.1, on the reverse strand, counting down.
AAGTTAAATGCTAAAAGAGAATACAAAGAGAATCACAGAAATGAAAACTCATAATAATTATTATTATTTCAGGTATATCAGAATCAAGAAACCTGTGAGAGAATCTGTGGAACCGTTGGATCATCAAAGAGTAAAAGGGGCACTCAGGGAGGACAAGGCCATAGTAGAGCAACTAAATGAATTCTTTGCTTTGTTTTTACTGAAGAAGATGTGATAGATCTATTTGTACAATAAATGGTTTTCTAGGGTGAAATGTGAAGGCACTGAAATATCAATCTGAACTGGAAGATATACTAAACCAAATAAACAAATTAAAGAATAGCAAATCACCTGGACCAGAAAATACCCTAGAGTACTGAAAGAGCATGTTAGTGATCTGTAACCTGTCATTAAAATCATCTGTAATACCTGAAGATTGGAAGGTTGTCAATGTAATACTGGTTTTAGTAGCCTAGAACATCCATGAAAATGCCCTTAACATTTGAAATAGAACCAGTTAACAAGCTTTCAGTCAATGAGGGCTTGGGTTGAATTGTGTGTAGAGCTAAAAGCTGGCTGGAAATGATCATTTAAAATGAAACTCCATTTTCCTCTCCTTTTTAAATAAAATTGCCAGTGGCATCATCATAGAATTTCATATTTGATTTTAAAGTCAGGAGTAGCTCTTTTTCAATTGATAATTTTACTTGTATTCCTTTTGTATTCCTGCAATAGTTTTTAATTCTTTTTAAAGCAGATCTTTCCGCTGTAGCTGTAGTACTCGGAATTGTAAGAATCAGTGTTCCATATTCCTATGGGTGTCTCTAGCATTAGCGTGCCTACAGTGCGGCTTAATAAACAGGGCCTTAAGTTTTGGATGTACTCTGTAGAAGTTGTTTACTTTTGCAATGTGTGTATGGATACCTGTTCTGGTATGTGCAAATGGTATTTGAATAACTGTCTATACTTATGGCTATGATTTCTGAACATGTGGCATCATTAAAGGACAGACTTTTAAATGCCCAGATGGGTATATATGGTAATCTCATCTTTGTTAAATATTTCAGACATATCCATGTACTTGCTCCTATGATATAACTGAGTTCTATTATTTGGTCTCACTGTGTTTTCAAATTTAAGCCACATTGAACTTGAGTTTGCTTGGGATAATGTGGGATATGAATGTAAGAAAAAAATCCTTTATCCTCCACGTTTTAAGACACTGCCTAACCAGCTGGATGGTGATGGCACAATGAAAGCAAGTTTGGTCCAGTGAAGACTACCTCAAAATAATCTGTTCCTTAGCTGGGCTCTAGTATTACCACATTGAAAATGCAACCATACCATGCCTCTGTGATTATGTTCCACTAATAAGTTAAACAATTAACTGGCTATCTTGAAAGGATTATATTTATTTATTTATTTTATTTTATAGCACTTATATCCAGTGGTGTGCTGGAGCCGGCTCGCTCCGGCTCGCAAGATCTGGTTGTTAAATTTTGCCCAGACTTGTGAGCTGGTTGTTGGAAAGGGTAAGCCGGCTCTCCCTCCCTCCTCCCTCCGGATCTGGTCCCTCACCGATCCTACCTTGACCATCGAATTCTTCGGGGCAGGCAGTGTTGCCTGCCCACTGCTATCGCTGACTCTCCCCCACTGCCTCTTTGCGTTTTAAAAATGGCCACCGAGACTTCCAGAGGCGGCCTCGCGAGACTTCTGTAAGTCTCAGTGGCCATTTTGAAGCGTGATCGGGTGGCAAAGGAGAGTCAGCGATGGCAGCGGGCAAAAGAATTTGATGGACAAGGTAGGGTCGGTGAGGGACCGGATCCGGAGGGAGGGAGGGAGGGAGGGAGGAAGCAGGAGAATTTGCAGAACAAGTCGGGAGGGGGTGGCAGGGGATAGAAGGGAGCTGCTGGTGCATACAGGGCAGGGGAGAGGATAGGAGGGTCATTGCTGGACATGGGTGGATGGAGGGCAGGGGAGAGGAGGGTCTCTGGGTATGGGTGCATGGAGGGCAGGGGAGAGGAGGGTCACTGCTGGACATGGGTGGATGGAGGGCAGGGGAGAGAAGGGTCGCTGGACACGGGTGCATGCAGGGCAGGGGAGAGGAGGGTCACTGCTGGACATGGGTGGATAGAGGGCAGGAGAGAGAAGGGTCGCTGGGTATGGGTGCATGCTGGGCAGGGGAGAGGAGGGTCACTGCTGGACATGGGTGGATGGAGGGCAGGGGAAAGGAGGGTCACTGGGTATGGGTGCATGCAGGGGAGAGGAGGGTCGCTGGACATGGGTGGATGGAGGGAAGGGGGAGAGGAGGGGAGAGAGAAGAAATGCTGGACATGGATGGAGGGGAGGGAAGAGTGAGGAAGGAGATGAGAAAAGGGAAAAGGAAGAGAGGAGAAAAACTGCACATGGATGAATAGGCAAAAGCTGAGGACCAGAAATGAAGAAGAAAGGAGGAAAGGAAAGAAATAAATGGAAAGGAAGCCCTGGAAACGGAGTTAAGAGGCCAGATAGCAGCAGAATCGGACACTGGGCCAGCATGATCAGAAAAACAGTCACCAGACAACAAAGGTAGAAAAAAAATCATTTTATTTTCATTATAGTGTTTGGAATATGTTCACTTTGAGAATCAGGTGCTCAACATTAAAAGTTTATATTTATTTACTTATTTATGGCATTTTATCACACATTAAACATGAATTAGATTGGAACCTGGGATCATTTAATTTTTTTTCCTGGAGAGAGTGATGCATTGCCCCCCCCCCCCCCCCCGGCTATAGCCAGCTCTGCAATTTTGGGGGGGCGCAGAGGTAGATGGGGGCGCAGAGGTGGACAGGGGGGCGCAGTGGTGAACGGGGAAGCGCAGTGGTGGACGGGGGGGGCACAGTGGTGGACGGGGGGGGGGGGGGGCACCGAGGTGGACCGGGGAGAAGGCCTGTTGTTAAAAATTTACCAGCACACCACTGCTTATGTCCCACAATTTCCCACTGCTGGCAGGCTCAATGTGGCTTACAACATTTATATAACAAATAGGCGAATACAATAAATGGAAAGGTATAAGTGGGGTGGAGAGGTAAGGATAAAGGAATGGGTCAATCCATAAGAGCAGTGTCCTGAGGTCAGTGAGGCTGGACAGGATCTTTAGGGTATGCTTGCCCAAATAAGCAGGTCTTAAGTGACTTCTTAAAAGTCAGATGATCCTGAACCGTTTTCACTGATTTAGGTAGTGCATCCCGGCGTAAAAAGAAGTCTTTCGAATCTGCGTGCATATACCAATCCGTATCATAGATTAGTGGCCAAAATTCTTTTGGGTCTATCTTTTCCCTTGTTTGGTTGGTCTGCGGAGCCCGGGTCTGTATTGTGCCTTTCACCAGCCAGGAAAGGTAGCAGTTCAACCTAAAATGATTAGACCAGGGAAACGCTGTCCAATTAATGCCAGTCAGTTGCATATTGAGGGGATCATCCGACTTATGTGAGAGCAGGTCTAGCGCATGTCCCTTTACGTGGGTAGCTTGCTGAGACCAACATGTAAAGTCCCAGGAGTGGAGGAAGTCTAGACAATCACGGGTGTCACGGGAAAAGTAGTCGTCTAGGTGCAGATTGATGTCACCTAAAATAAGGACATTAGAACTGGACAGGCATGTACAGGAAATGAAATCCGCGAAGGTTTGCTGAACTTCCTTCCAGTTGCCTGGTTGCCTGTAGAGTAGGATGCAGGGGAGGTGACCATACAAAGCTTTATCAAGGATCTGGAAAGAAGCGATTTCCAGATTTGGTGAATTGGACTCAGCGATTTGTTCTACAATGAAATCGGCACGATAGATGAGAGCAAGTCCTCCACCTCGCTTTCCTTTCCACACCCAAAGGGAGATTTTGTATCCTGGGGGGCATACGTCCAGTAAAACCGGGTCTATTTGATCATGAAACCAGGTCTCTGTAAGGAAAAGAAGGTCAAGGTTGTCGGATGTGACCCAGTCTGCGATAAGCTCAGTTTTATTAACAACTGATCTTGCATTCGCGTAGCCCATATGGACTTTTTTGTTAGGAGATACCAAGGCTGCAAGACAGTGGTATATTTCTTAGCTGGCGCCCCTGAGGTTGACGTGAAGTAGGTGGGTGGTAAGTGTTGTAGTTGTTGAGACGAGTAGAGGGATGACGTGGTAGCCTATTACAAGTATGTATAATGGGGATAGGAGAGGAATCTACAGATGAGGCTAGAGGTATGAAAGAGATGAGAGAGAGAAGACAAGACAGTAAGTAAAAATTGGGCAAGTACATAATGAGAACGAAAGGAGGAGGCTATAGGTAGTGGACGAAGGAATAATGATTTGAAGGTATAAAGGAGCAGGTGCAGTTTGCAATCCTGATTCAACGCAGAAGTCCACTGTGCTGGGAAGCTGCTAAACATTGAAACATTCTAAAAAGTTAATAAATTTAAGCAGGATAATTGCGCAGAGCTGGACACAAACACACACTTTATTTATTCAATATCACAATTCCGTATGTATAGCCAAAAAAAATAACCTTTTATGGTGGATAGTTTTCACAATGAGCTCCTTTTATTATCAACCAGATAGAAATTTCTGGTTTTCAGGTTTGGCACAGTATAAGTCATCACAAGAACAAAATGTAAGAAAACCAATGGATTGCATCAGGGGCTTATAGCCCATTTAGTTATGTTTAAACAAAACAGACCTGCATGAAACAAAATATTTATTTTTATTTTGACTTATAAAACCACTTGTCCCTGAAACATGCCTAAAAACAGAATAATTCATTTGTGTATCTAAAATGCAATCTTCTTCAAAACAGATGTGATTCCATGTGCCCCAATGAAACAAAAGTTTAATTTTACTTCCATTTAAAATCAGAATATTCCATCTTTATAACACCAGCAGACTTATTTTCGAAAGGGATCGCCGGCGATCTTCCGACATAAATCGGGAGATAGCTGGCGATCTCCTGATCCCGGCCAAATCGGTTTTATCAAAAGCCGATTTTGGCCTGCTTCAACTGCTGTTTCGTTGCGGCGCTGGCCAACCTTTAAGGGACGTGTTGGTAGGGTAGCGAAGGCGGGACAGGGGCATGGGTATGAGATGGCTTGCTTCGCCTTATAATGGAAAAAAAGAGGCCGGCTCGAATGAGCATTTCACCGGCCGGACTTGGTCCATTTATTTTTAGGACCAAGTTTGGAAAAAGTGCCCCAAATGACCAGATGACCACCGGAGGGAAGCGGGGATCACCTCCCCTTACTCCCCCAGTGGTCACCAACCCCCTCCCACCCAAAAAAAATAAAAATAAAACTTTTTTTTGCCAGCCTGTATGCCAGCCTCAGATGTCATACCCAGCTCCTTGACAGCAGTATGCAGGTCCCTGGGGCAGTTTTTAGTGGGTGCAGTGCACTTCAGGCAGGTGGACCCAGGCCCATCCCTCCCTACCTGTTCCACTTGTGGTGGTTAATGTAGAGCCCTCCAAAACCCCCCCAAAACCTTAGGGCTATAGTAATGGTGTAGAGTTGTGGTGAGTGAGTTTTGGGGGGATTTGGGGGGCTCAGCACACAAGGTAAGGGTGCTATACACCTGGAAGCAATTTTTTTTTTTTAATTTTTGAGTGCCCCCTAGGTTGCCCGGTTGGTGTCCTGGCATGTGAGGGGGGGGGGGGGGGCAGTGCACTACAAATGCTGACTCCTCCCACGGCCAAATGCCTTGCATTTCACCGGGTTTGAGATGGCCGGGCCCAGTTTCCATTATGGCTGAAAAACGAAGCTGGCCATCTCATATAAACCCGGCGATCCTTCTCTAAACCCTGCGAGCGATTTGTCCAGCGCCCGCTTATGGCGCCGGCCCCGAAGATTTGGCCGGCGCCATTTGATTATGCCCCTCCAGGTTTCCCAAGGCAGATTACAAAATGAGCACAAAATACAGAGAGTATAACTACTGTTTCTACCAGCTAAAATAATTTTTAAGCTGTTTTAGTGATATTCAATTTCTATTTCATGATAGTTATATCTAGATACGGGGAAGCTTTTGAATAAATTAAAAAGCTGTCAAATAAGTAAAAAAAATTCTTTGTCCTCCACCTTTTAAGGCACTGCCTATCCAACTGGAACAGCTTTAGACTTTTTACAGATGGACCATACATTAATATTTAATAATAATTTGCTATTGTTTTCAATAGCATTTGCTATTGTTTTGGGTGAACTAAATCGCTGTCTACTGGCTTCAGTCTGTATAATGGACTAGATAGAAACACCCCATCTCCAGTTTTCATCCAACCTCCTTGACTGTCACCAACAATGGTGCCTGTCATGAAACACCTAACCACATGCCTGGGATTATCCAGCAGCCACCTGGAGGGTCTATCCAGACCAGATGAAAATATCCCATACATTTTACAGGATTAAACCACACTGGAGCCCTTTTACTAAGCTGCATAAGCAACTATGCATGCCTAACACGCGCCAAAATGGAGTTACCGCCCAACTACCGCTTGACTTTTGCGTAATTTCATTTTTGGCGCGTGTCCGAAACGCGCGTTTGAAAAATATTTTTTTATTTTCGGGTGCATGTAATGGACATGCACCAAGTGGCATTTGACCCACGTAGGTCATTACCACCCAGTTACCGTGTGAGTCTTTACCACTTGGTCAATGGCTGGCGGTATGGTCTCAGACCCAAAATGGACGCACGGCAATTTTGATTTTGATGCATGTCCCTTTATCGGCCTTTTTTACAGGCGCGCCGAAAAATGGATTGGCAAGCACCCAAAACCCACACCTACACTACCGCAAGCCAGTTTTCAGTGCGCTTTTGTAAAAGGACCCCCTGTTTCTTCACAGTGCCCAATAGTCAGAGCCAAGCAAACCACCAAGATAGCTTACTGACTTAAACTGAAAGTGATCTTGTCAGCAGAAGGAGGTTAGACTGTTGGCTATATCCGATGCTACAGATGTTGCCGGGATCAAGTCCCTAGATCATTCTATTTTCCATCTCCAAAGAAATCAGTTATCTTAAGGAAGCTGAACTTTATTTGAGTAAAGCTGTAATGGCACCTCCCATCTGAAGAGAGTTTCTTTAGAATGAGTGATAGTTCTATCTTTAAGAAGCCTGAAACCAATCTTCTCTATTCATAACAAACCACAGGGCTGAAGTGAGATGAGTCTGGTCTCAGCAGACTTACAGAGCAAGCCTCTCTGCCTTGTGAGCCCTAGAGCTGCAGTAAATTGTGGCATTCATTCCATGTTATAAAATCAGGTCAGTAATAAGTAGAATCAACAAACAATTTCATCTAGCATGCTGAAGTGTTTCACTGCACTTTACAAATAGTAGCTTTAAAGGAAAATGGTCTATAGTTTTCTAAGAGTTTCCTTAGTGTATCATTAATCTAATGCTTCAAGTGTTTGGCAGTCATTTATAGCCTAGATGGCTTGTTAGTGCTGACGTAAAAGAAATTGTCTGATCTGTGTCCTTCTAGGTAGGCACTCAAAAAACATTTTCTAGAAGTGCCTTATTCAAATACAATAACAGATCTATCGCAAAAGATTTGAGAGTTAAGTTATATACTTTCCTTATCAGCAAAGCAATTGTTTTTTGACACAGTATATTTTGAAGAAAAATGACTCATTAAAGTTAAAATATAATCAGTTTACCTGAAAAATGAACTGGTTGGGTGAAGAGAGAAAGGTACAGAGAGTTGAACCTAAGCTTTCCTGCACATCTTTTCTAACTGTTAGGGCCCTGTTTACTAAGCTAGCGTTTTTAGCACAGGCACAGAATTAGCCCATGCTGTGTAGGTGTCCATAGGAATATTGCGTGCGCCAACACAGCACAAGCTAATGGTTAGCACATGCTAATACACCTCTAGTGCAGCTTAGTAAACAGGGCCCTTAGTCTTAATGCATTCAAATAGCCAAAGGATTTAATTTCAAAACATGAATGTCCTGTGCAGGAACCATAACGCAGTGTGATCATGGTTAAAACATAAAAGAAAATAAGTTGCTTAGGAGATGAGTGAGTACCTCACATAGGGGTCCTTTTACTAAGGTGCACTACCAGATTTAGTGTACACTAATGAAATATTGTGTGTTAGGTTCGTATTTAGCCCATAAGTATACTATGGGCTGTGCGACATTTACAGGCTCATTTTCGAAAGAGAAGGACACCCATCTTTCGATACAAATCGGAAGATGGGCGTCCTACTCACAGGGTCGCCCCAATCGATATAATCGAAAGCCGATTTTTGGCGTCCCCAACTGCTTTCCGTCGCGGGGATGACCAAAGTTCACGGGGGTGTGTCGGAGGCGTAGCGAAGGCGGGACGTGGGTGTGCCTAACACATGGACGTCCTCAACCCATAACGGAAAAAAGGGCGTCCCTGACGAGCACTTGGACGACTTTACATGGTCCAGTTTTTTTTACAACCAAGGCACTAAAAGGTGCCCAAACTGGCCAGATGACCACCTGATAGAATTGAGGATGACCTCCCCTTACTCCCCCAGTGGTAACTAACCCCCTCCCACTCTAAAAAAATCTTTAAAAATATTTTTTTGCCAGCCTCTATGCCAGCCTCAAATGTCATACTCAGGTCCATCACAGCAATATGTAGGTCCCTGGAGCAGTTTTAGTGGGGGTGAACTAAATCGCACTTCAGGCAGGTGGACCCAGGCCCCCCCCCCCCCACCTGTTACACTTGTGGTGGTAAACGTGAGCCCTCCAAAACCTACCAGAAACTCACTGTACCCACATCTAGGTGCCCCCCCTTCACCCATAAGGGCTATGGTACTGGTGTACAGTTGTGGGTAGTGGGTTTGGGGGGGGGGGGTTGGGGGCTCAGCACACAAGGTAAGGGAGCTATGTACCTGGGAGCAAATTATGAAGTCCACTGAAGTGCCCCCTAGGGTGCCCGGTTAGTGTCCTGGCATGTCAGGGGGACCAGTGCACTATGAATGCTGGCTCCTCTTATGACCAAAGGGCTTGCATTTGGTCGTTTCTGAGATGGGTGTCCTTGGTTTCCATTATCGCTGAAAATCAGAAACGACCAAGTCTAGGGACAACCATCCCTAAGGATGACCTAAATGTCAAGATTTGGGCCTCCCCGACCGTATTATCAAAACGAAAGATATAAGCCCATCTTGTTTCGATTATATGGGTTTCCCCGCCCTTCCACCGGGACATTTTGCGAGGACGTCCTCAGGAAAACTTGGGCGTCCCTTTCGATTATGCCCCTCTTAGTGTGCGCTAACTCCATTAGTACACCCTAGAAAAAGGATCCCATAGCCAGAAACAGTGCAAAGACAGGGAGAAAGTAGCCAGCAAAGAAGTTTAGGAAATGAGAAGGAAAATAAAACCTATCCAGTAAAGTCTAACAAATAAAAGTGGCATAGAACAGGATGTTACTTGGCTTTGCAGTACAGAAGAAATGACCTTAAGCTATCCAGGACATTATTAATTTCCACCCTGCTTTCTCCAAAACAGTGGTGGGCAGATATTCAGCAGGCTGATTAAAGTTGTCCACATAACTCTATTTGGATATCTATCTTTTTTCTTTTTTTAAATTCTGTATTTATAATTTGCAACATTAAATTACACACATATAACACTTGTTAAGAAAAATATAGGGTACTAATAGTCAATAAAATAATAGATAAAAAAATCTTTAGGAATATTAGATTCCCTTCCTTAGACCAGTAAAAGAAGGGGAGAAGCTGAGTAATAGGGAGACGAAAAAAGAAAAAGAAAATATCAGCAAAGGCTCAGCCTGGCTCAATCCACAGTGCAAATAATAATAGCTCAACCTTTCTTAATTTCTGGATATCTTATTCAAGTCCAAAAAGGATCTCAACTGTGTAGGTGCAAAGAACACATACTTTACACCTAAAAACTGGACCATATAATTGCAAGGAAAAACCAATAAAAAGGTAGCCCCCAGAGATCTGGTCTCTTCTCTCATGAGCAGGAACTATATAGATAACTTTAGGCCTGCTTATTTGTGTGATCTGACTTAACCAGCAGTGCTTATGAAACAAACATTTGTGTGGGCAACTACTACTAATCATTTCTATAGTGCTACTACATGATAGTCAGCAAGGTACGGATTACATGCAGGTACTTTTCTCTGTCCCTAGAGGGCTCACAATCAAAAATTTTGTACCTGGGACAAAAGAGAGTTAAGGGGCCCTTTTACCAAGTTACCACGCTGCCCAGTTACTGCTAGGTTAGCGCGGGAGCCCTTATTGTCACCTCAGTGGGTGACGGTAGGGGCTCCCCATCACATTGCCATGCAGTAAGAGTTCTCTTACCGCATGGCCATGTGTGCCTGGGGTGTTTTTACCCACTGTGGTAAAAAGGGCTCTGGTGTGTGGGAAAAATGGTCCCTGCCACCAGTGCAGGGCCCTTTTTCCCGTATCTTGGGAGGAGGGAGGGTTGTAAGAATATTGAGCCTGCTGTCCTTGGAGAATACCTGCTACAGGTATGTATCTTCATTTTCTCTGAGGACAAGCAGGCTCAAAATTCTTACATGTGGAGTATCCCTAGCCCCCAGGCTCACTCAAAATAATAACAATTGGTCAATTGGGCCCCACAATGGCGAGCACATAACTTAGATTGACCTAAAAAGAAAACACAACTAAGAGAGAGTGCAGCCTGGAACAGAACATAAATGGGTCTAGGAGGGTGGAGTTGGATTCTAAACCCCGAACAGATTGTGGAGCACCGACTGCCCAAACCAACTGTCGCATCGGGTATCCTGCTGAAGGCAGTAGTGAGATGTGAATGTGTGGACTGATGACCATGTTGCAGCCTTGCAAATCTCTTCAATGGAGGCTGACTTTAAGTGAGCCACTGACACAGCCATGGCTCTAACATTGTGAGCCGTGACATGGCCCTCTAAAGTCAGCCCAGCTTGGGCATAAGTAAAGGAAATGCAATCTGCTAGCTAGCTGGAGATGGTGCATTTTCCAATGGCAACTCCCATCCTGTTGGGATTAAAAAAACAAACAGCTGGGCGGAATGTCAATAGGGCTTTGTCCGCTGCACGTAAAAGGCCAATGCTCTCTTACAGTCCAAGGTGTGCAACTTGTCCTCACCAGGGCGGTTATGTGGACGGGGAAAAAATGTTGGCAAGACAATTGACTGGTTCAGATGGAACTCCGACACCACCTTTGGCAAGAACTTAGGGTGAGTGCGGAGGACCACTCTGTTATGGTGAAATTTGATATAAGGCGCATGCACTACCAGGGCTTGGAGTTTACTGGCTCTATGAGATGAAGTAACAGCCACCAAGAAAATGACCTTCCAGGTCAAGTACTTCAGATGGCAGGAATTCAGTGGCTCAAAAGGAGCTTTCATCAGCTGAGTGAGAACGACGTTCAGATCTCATGACACTGGTGGAGGTTTGACAGGGGGCTTTGACAAAAGCAAACCTCTCATGAAGTGAACAACTAAAGGCTGTCCAAAGATAGGCTGACCTTCTACACGTTGATGGTAAGCACTAATTGCACTAAGGTGAACTCTTACGGAGTTGATCTTAAGACCAGACTCTGATAAGTGTAGAAGGTATTCAAGCAGGGTCCGTGTAGGACAAGAAAAAGGATCTAGGGCCTTGCTGTCACATCAGATGGCAAACCTCCTCCTTAAAAGAATAACACTTTTTCGTGGAATCTTTTCTGGAAGCAAGCAAGATAAGGGAGACGCCCTCCGAAAGGCCTAGAGAGGCAACTTCTAGGTTCTCAACATCCAGGCCGTGAGAGCCAGAGACTGGAGGTTGGGATGTAGAAGCGACCCCTCATTCTGGGTGATGAGGGTCGGAAAACACTCCAATCTCCACGGTTCTTCGTAGGACAACTGCAGAAGAAGAGGAAAACAGATCTGACGGGGCCAGAAAGTTGCAATAAGAATCATGGTTCCGTGGTCTTGCCTGAGTTTCAGTAGAGTTTTCCCTACTAGAGGTATGGGAGGATACGCATACAGAAGGCCCGTACCCCAATGTAGGAGAAAAGCATCTGATGCTAGTCTGTCGTGGGCCTGGAGCTTGGAACAGAACTGAGGGACTTGTGATTGGCCTGAGTGGCAAAAAGATCCACCGAGGGGGTGCCCCATGCTCGGAAGATCTTGCGGACAACAGCCATGTTTAGTGACCACTCGTGAGGGCACATTATCCTGCTCAGTCTGTCGGCCAGACTGTTGTTTACGCCTGCCAGATATGTGGCCTGGAGAAACATGCCGTGATGGTGAGCACAAAGCCACATTCTGACAGCTTCCTGACACAGAGGGCGAGATCCGGTGTCCCCCTGCTTGTTGGTGTAATACATAGCAACCTGATTGTCTGTCTGAATTAGGATGATTTGATTGGGCAGACGATCTCTGAAAGACTTGAGAGTGTTCCAGATCGCTCGCAATTCCAGGAGGTTGATCTGAAGACCCTTTTCCTGAAAGGACCAAACTCCTTGAGTGTGAAGCCCATCTACAAGAGCTCCCCACCCCAAGAGGGTTGTGTCCATCGTCAGAACATTTTGTGGCTGAGGAATTTGGAATGGACGTCCTGAGGTCAAATTGGATCGAATGGTCCACCACTGAAGAGAACTGCAAAAGTCGGTGGAGAGATGGATGACATCCTCTAGATCCCCTGTGGCCTGGCTCCACTGGGAAGCTAGGGTTCATTGAGCTGATCTCATATGTAGGCATGCCATGGGAGTTACATGAACTGCGGATGCCATGTGCCCTAAAAGTCTCAACATCTGCCAAGCTGATATCTGCTGAGACACTCGAGCCAAGGACACTAGGGCCAGAAGATTGTCTGCCCTTGCCTGGGGAAGATAAGCTTGAGACGTCCATGTGTCCAACAGAGCTCCAATGAACTCCAATTTCTGAACCGGGACAAGATGGGACTTGGGATAATTGATTACAAACCCCAGTAGCTACAGCAGTTGAATAGTCATCCGCATGGACTGTAGAGCCCCTGCCTCCGAGGTGCTCTTCACCAGCCAATCGTCGAGATAAGGGAACACATGCACTCCCAGTCTGCGTAGCGATGCTGCAACAACTGCCAAGCACTTTGTGAAGACCCTGGGCGTAGATGCTAGGCCAAAGGGCAGTACACAGTACTGAAAGTGATAAGTTCCCAACCGAAATTGAAGATACTTCCTGTGAGCTGGGAGTACCGGGATATGAGTATAGGCATCCTTTAAGTCCAGAGAGCATAGCCAATCACTTTCCTGAATCATGGGAAGAAGGGTGCCCAGGGAAACCATCCTGAACTTTTCTCAGACTAGGAATTTGTTCAGGATCCTTAGGTCTAGGATGGGACGCATCCCCCCTGTTTTCTTTTGCACAAGGAAGTACCCGGAATAGAATCCCAGCCCTTCTTCCCCTGGTGGAACAGGTTTGACCACATTGGCCTTTAGAAGGGCGAAGAGTTCCTCTGCAAGCACCTACTTGTGCTGGGAGCTGAAGGACTGAGCTCCCGGTGGGCAATTTGCAGGCTTGGATGCCAGATTGAGTGTGTATCCTAACCGGACTATTTGAAGAACCCACCTGTCGGAGGTTATAAGAGGCCGCCTTTGGTGAAAAAATATCAACCTCCCCATGACAGGCAAGTCACCCAGTACGGACACTTTTACTGCAGCTATGCTGCACTGGAGCCAGTCAAAAGCCCGTCCCTTGCTTTTGCTGGGGAGCCCTAGGAGCCTTAGGTGCACGGCGTTGACGAGAACACACATGCTGGGACTGAGCCTGAACCGGCTGCCAAGAAGCAGGAGTGTACCTACACCTATTATAGGAATAGGGAACACTCCTCCTCCCTCCAAAAAACCTCCTAGAAGAGGAGTCAGTAGCAGAAGACGTCCGGCGGGAGAGAGAATCCATGGCATCATGATGCTTTTTCATCTGGATCAACCATATCCTCTACTTTTCTCCAAAAAGATTATCCCCCCGGCAAGGAACATCCGCCATTCGCTGCTGGGTCTTCTGATCCCGGTCAGAGACATGCAGCCATGAGAGTCTGCACATCACTATACCTTGAGCAGCTACTCGGGATGCCACATCAAAAGTGTTGTAACACCCACTGGCCAGGAATTTGCGACATGCCTTCTGCTACCTGACCACCTGGTGAAATGTTTCAGCAAGCTCCGGACGAAGTGCTTCAACTAAACTGAACAGTTGCCTCACCGAGTTCCGCAAGTGGATGTTCGTGTAGAGCTGGTATGTTTGGATCTTGGTGGCGAGCATTGCAGCTTGATACGTTCTCCTCCCAAAAGAATTCAAGGTCCTAGACTCTCTGCCTGGGGACACCGAGGCATAGTCCCTAGAACTCTTGGCTCTTCTGAGAGCAGAGTCCACCACCATGGAACCGTGAGGCAGTTGGGCCTTCACCATTACAGGCTCTCCATTGACTCTGAATTGGGACTCGGACTTCTTGGGGACCACTGGATTAGAGAGAGGGCAAGACCAATTCTGCATCAGCACTTCCCTGAGTGTATTATGCAGGGGGGCTGTTACAACCTTTGCAGGTGGAGAAGGATAATCCAGGACCTCGAGCATTTCAACCCTGGGCTCATCCACAACCTCCATAGGAATGGAATGTCCTTAGACATTTCCCTTACAAAGGATGAGAAAGTAAGACTCTCAGGTGGAGACATCCTAGTTTCAATAGGTGGAGTAGGATCAGAGGGGAGGCCACACGAATCTTCCTCCGAAAAGTACCTGGGGTCCTCCTCCCCCCCCCCCCCCCATGAGCGCTCTTCATTTGTGTCAGACAGAAGCTCCCTAAGAGCAGCCCGAACCCAAGCCTGCCTCGACTTCGAGGATCGATGACCTCGTGGGGGATGTCGAGAAGTTGACCCCTGCCTAGACTCCGGAGAAGCTTCCTCCACTGACGTCGAGGGTGAATCAACCCGGGTGGCAGCCAGCATCAGCACTGCAAGCGGTACCGAGGACGGAGACCTCTTCACAGGTGATGACCCAGATGCCGCCTCTACAGTCAGTACAGAAGGCGCGAACACCCCCTACACCGAGGCAGACTGGCAAAGCAACCCTTCCAGAAACTCCGGAAGAAGGGCCCTGATGCGCTCGCCAAGAGCTTCCATTGGAAAAGGCTGGGGGGCCAGTGCAGGAGTCAGTGTCAGAATCTGAGGGGGCTCGAGAGCTGGTAACAGGCTGCCAGATGACCTACGCATCGGCACTTCTTGTATGGAGGGTGAGCGGTCCTCCTGGTGCCGACGCTTCTCAGGTGCCGACTCCCTCGGCTCCCCGGAGCTCTCGGTACCATGCATGGAAGGAGATCGATGACGGTGCTTCTTCGCCTTCGCTCGACGCCCGTCATCGAGACTCCTCGGTACCGTAGAGGAGGACGTGGAATCCTCACGCCTCCTCGGGGCCGGGTCTCACGAAGGTCGGTCCCGGGGGGCCTGCATAGCAGTAGGCCTCGAGATGGGTGGAGACCCACTCGATGCCTCACTTCTCCCAGCTCAATGCGGTCTTTGGGCAGCCATTACCTGGTCTCTCGGTGTCACTGCTTCCCTCGACGTCGTCGTCGATGCTGCCGACCTCGGTACCAATGTCGATGCCGACGTCGAAGGACCGGACCGATCAGAAAAAAGTCTCTCGCGCTGAGCTTCTCGAGCAACCTGGGTCCTTTTCTTCATCAATTTACACAGCTTACAGGCAGCTGGGAGATGATCGAGCCCAAGACACTGGAGGCACCACGTGTGGGGGTCGGTACCAGAGATGGTCCGGTTGCAGCGAGTACGTTTGAAGCCGCTGGGAGTCTTCGATGACATGGGTGGGAAAATAGCGTCAGCGAAATCAAATGGCTCGATGGTGCCAAATAAAAAGGCACAAAAAAGAGAAAAAGATGCGACCGAGCAGCCTAAAGGCAGCCGCTACGAAAAAGAAAGGAAACTTCCAACAGGGAAGAAAAACTAAAAAATAAGGGAAACTACTTTTTTTTATATTTAAAACTAGAATAAATGAAAAAGGACAAAAGGGGCGCAATAAACGCAAAAAAGACGGTTCTCCTGAGCCAGAATAAGGGAGTAGCGTCGCAACACAACTCTCCTCAAGCATGGAAGAAAAATAACTGATCACTGCACGTTCGCGTCGCAGGCTGGAAGCCGCCCACGCATGCGCGGTGAGTCGGCCCGCTCGATGGAACGTTCGGGAACATTCTTAAACTTTTGAAGATTTCTCTGATCTCCTGGGCCGTCGCGGACGACGACCAACACATAAGAATTTTGAGCTTGTTTGTCCTCGGAGAAAAAATAGAGAGCAATAATAAAGAGTAACGGAAGAGAGCAAACCTAGGGGAGATCTAAATAGAAGAGTTCCAAAAGTAAGCAGAGAAAGCAGCAGAAATCCTCCAACTCAGGGTTACACAAGCAGAAAAAAGTACCTGATAATATTCCCTGGGAGGTTTATGGGTGCATCTTGCTTAATATCTTAAGAAATCCAGAGTGCAATGTAAAGGACTGAGGCCCCAATGCACAAAAGTCGCTATTAAACAATTTATAACCGCCAGTGAACTTAGAGGTTTTGAAACAGCGACTTATGCACAAAGAAAATTGCATGAAATGCACTGAAAATCTGTAAGCGGCTCAGTAGTGAAAGCGCCTAGCACATGGCAGAACATTCACTTAACCTTATATTGCCCCAGGTGCAAAATAAGATTGTGAGCCCACTAGGGACAGAAACAATACTTGCATATAGTATATGCATGCTGCTTTGATTGTTCCCACAGGAAGGCTGTATATTGAATCTATGACCCTTAACAGTCTCTCTCTAAGAGTTCATGTTCTATGCATGCACTTCCACCTTCAAAGCTCTGCTTTCTACTCCTATGGTGCACATGACCAGCTAAAACATAAAATATGCTTATGTATTCAAGATTGTTTATTTCATTTAAAAGGCTATTGCAAAACAGTTGCAGTAATGTAAGAATTTGAGGTGGAGCAGTGGGTGGGGTAAATTTACAAAGTTTAAAAAGAAAATGCTTTGTCTGTGAATCCTTTGCTCAGTTGAAATGCTTTTTTTGGAGGCAAGTGGGGTTGTTTTTTGCTTTGTTTACATTTGCTAGCCTTGTCTGCCGAGGGCTGGGCAAATTAACACAAGTACTCTACCTTTGCTTTTATACTGGTTACAATTGGTCTAAAGCAAATGTTACAAGCAGGATAGGCTTTGTGTATTGAGCCCTGAGCCACAATATATCCCATGCACACAGTCAGTAGACAACTAAGTAATTTTGCTGACTAGTTATTTTCTCCTGGTGTCTGTTTTTATGCATGAATTTTGGCATTTGTAGTACAAGGTCCAAACCATAGATGCAGGTGTTTAAACTGAGTATGAGAAAGAGTCTATGTTTGGAGTGTACTTTGTAAGTTTCAGAATATGAGTGAGAGATCTGAGGACCATTTTGTGAGAGAGTGACCCTGAGAGGTTCATGAGGTAGCCTACCTGATCACCCAAGAGGAATTTCCTTTTTTTTTTTTTTTGAAAAGAAACTGTAAAAGAGGATGTTCAGTTACTAGAAATTGATTTGTAACTGAGTGGAGTGGAGTTGAAGGTATTGTGCTTAAGTCATCCAGCAAGGCCTCTCGCCTCCTTCAAGAGCCAATAACTGAACTAAATTCTTTTCTATATCCTTTTGGGGTAAGCCTTAAAATACTAACCCAATAAATCTGGTCTACACTAGGACAAAAATTGTAAGGTCAAAATTGAAATGATTTGTCTGTGTGACTTCAGGAGTCACCCCAACAAATATTTACTTTTTATCCCTCTACCCTCACCACACAGTGTTTAAATTTTGTCTAGATACTTTATAGGCCAGAGAAAATGTACAGGTCCCCAAACATGGAAAGTGTTCATCTCTTACGTTTCCTGATTAACGTGGAAGGGCATTTTCGATATCATGTCTAAATCCAACTTGGTCAATCCGTCAATTAATAAACAAGAAACTTTGATCATCTCAATCCTGAAGGCCCAGTGTTGCTTTTTTGTTTCTAAATCCAACTTTGGACATTTTGCTGAAAATTTCCAAAACTTAAGTGGTGGACATGGCCATTTTCAAACCTGAAAAGCATCTGTCTTTTTGTTTTGAAAATGGTCATTTCCTAGAAAATGTTTAGACATTTTGTGCTTAGTGCATCTATCTTTTTGTATCTTTTTCGTAAAAAAAAACAATGTTCAATTGAAAAATGCACAAAATCAAGCCATTGGGATGCAGGATCCAGCATTTTTAGTAGACTCCCCACACAGACATTCCAGCAGAGCAGTGGGACACCCTAAGGGACACTGCAGTGCACTTCACATAAAAGTTCCCAGGTAAACATCTCACCCTTACAATGCTGCACAGCTTTTACCTAGCAAACATAGCTATCACATTGATGCTGTGATTCACCTCAGAGGCAGCTTTCTGTAAGTTTCTGCCTCCAATGCAACAAGTCTGTTTGTAGAAAATGTGTTCATCAATAAGGAAACAAACAATTTACCCAGTAATGAGGTTTAGCGGCATGGCAATTAGGTGGGGCCATCAGACATCTGGATCCAGTATGGAGGTTTGACTATTTTGTGAGTCCTATCATTTACCAAAACTGTTGTGCACATTGCTAGACCTAGCCATGCTGAAGGCTGTATGAAACAGAAATCAGAGCAGGGCATACAGGTGTCTGGCCAGAAAGGGAACAAACAAATATTCTCTACCACAGTAAGTTTTATGTAGCAAGGGAGGAGACTAGAATGTGCAAGATACAATTCCTAACCCAAGATCCAGGAAAGCTACTTACCTTCATCACTGTATAGAGGGTGAACATGGATTCCACAGCTCAAGCACAGCAGCAAAGCCTTTGCACGATGCCTGCAAGGGAGGTCTGCACTGGTAAGACATTTTTAAATATGTATCAATGTAAACCCTTCAAACATTACCAATATATTGATCATGGGGCCAATATTCAAAGGCGTTTAACAGGGCATTAGAGGATGGAAGTGACAGTGATTAGACTCAGGAGTAATCTAAGGAAATACTTTTTTTACAGAAAAGGTGGTAGAAGCATGGAATGGCCTCTCAATTATGGGAAAAGTACAGAGGATCTCTGAGGGAAAGGAAGGGATTTTAAAGCTTAGTAACTGGCATGGATGGGTAGACTGGGTGGGCCATATGGTATTATCTGTTGTCATTTTCTATGTTATATTTCTAAACAAGTTCCTCACACCAGAGATGGACCAGCTAGATCTCCCTGAGAGCAATAGTGATAGATTCTGGCAATCACTTATGACATAGCCATTTCTAGGGTGAGCTCCCTTTGAACCAGCCATAAACATTTAGTTTGTTGCTTAGTTAAATGCTGCTAGTTCCAATCTGTTGCTGGTGAATGTCCTTCCATCACTGCCTTGTTCTTCCTTTATCTCCCTTAAATAATGCTCCCTACAACCCTCCTCTATATTACAAATCTAGAAACATGAGATATGTATGTTGGCCACACACATATACTGTAAACTAAAAGGGTCATTTTAAGGTGTGACAGTTCTCAGCATATCCATAAAATGTCCACTATTGCAATGAGAAAAGGCACATTTAAAAAAAAATGCTTTGCTTTATTCTTGCATTTCTTTCATTCTCATCCACTTCTGTTTCTCTAGGGAAAAAAAGGTGCCGACACTCATACAGAATCAATCTTAGAGGGTGTTATTATTATTATTATTATTATTATTATTATTATTTATTGCATTTATATCCCACATTCCCCCACCTATTTGCAGGCTCAATGTGGTGGAGTGATTATCCATGGCTCCGCCCTTACAGTAGCCACAACTCCATAGTAGTCATACCCTGTCATACCCTGTCACCAGCCATGCAACATGTAAAAAGTAGCCCTGCAAATATTACACCAGTCCCATGAGTACCAACATATTTCTTAATGGAAAAACCAGACAAGCAGGGTTTTCTACGCAGAAACTACATACCAGCAGAATACCTCACCTCAGTCACATATAAAGAGAACGTGGATTTTTTACTTTGGTAAAAAAAACAATACACACCAGAAGCAAAATCACAAGAAGTGCCACTTGCTGCTAGGACATAGAAAGGAGCACAGCTGGGATCAAATTAAGGCTATAAAACGTGCAGCTACCTAACAGATCTGGGTCATTCAGGGACAGGTTGGAACCAGTCCTGGTTTTACCCTCATTGCTTGCAGTGACAGTAAAACTAGGACTGGTTCAGATTTCCCCTGACAACCTGGAGCTGTCTAATAGCTCATAAGCTTTTCAAGTTCAAAATATAGAAGCAGCTATAGCTAAAAGCAGGCAAATTGTTAAGGGATACAGGGTTGCCTAGTCCAAACACAAACTTTTCAGTTGCAGACTATGCCTTTGTAGCTTATTGAGAAGAAACTGCTGAGTACCACCTGTAAAACAATTCCCGAAGTGCAGTAATGTGTGAATGCAGCCAATGTGAACCAGAAAAGCTCTACCTGGAAGGTGGCTGGCCTTCAATTTGATTTTATCAGGTTCAAGGTTGGCTTGTCTATATGTGGTTAAAAAAGCAAATAACTGCTACTGTTCTGTAATCTATGTGTGCAGATGTGTGTCCAAAGCACGTAAATTTGCATACAAGATTATAGAATGAGGGAGTTAATGCAGACAAATATTCTTTACCACATGTTAAATAAATTGAAGGCAGTATGATACAGGTAGCAGAAACTATTGAGGTGGCATTCTCTGCACCACATAATCTAACAGTTAAAACACAGTAACTACTTCCACGTAACCTGTGAGATATGGTTTCAGCCCAATGTCCACCCATTCTCTATTCATTCTCTGCACCATTCCGTATCAACTGTTAGCACAGCAATTGTGGTGCATTAATTGCTAAGGGACTGCATTAATTTGATTGCATCTAAATACTATGGGTTACTTTTACAAAGCCTCGCTAGTGATTTTGGCGTGGCAAATGCAACAAAGCCCAGTCAATTCCTATGGGCTTCATCACATTTGCTGCACAGGAATCACTAGTGCAAAAGGAGCCCTATATCTTTGTTAACATTCACTTAAAATACAAGAAAAGGATATGCCCACTCTCATTCCTCCTCCCCCACTCTTCCAATGCAGTAGATTAGAAAAAAAGAATGAATCTCAGCAGGGAAAAAAATTAAAAATGACCCCCTCTCTCCCTAAAATGTCCACAGAGGCAGCGGAATCTCTTTTTGGTTGGAGAGATCAAACAAACCAATCTTCAAGTAGAAATGGCCAGTCAGAAAACAATTTTTGTGTTGTTTCCCTTGTTATTTACATGGATTTTTATTGTATTTGTTTTTGTTTGACCATTTTGTCATTCTGTTACTTTACAACAATAGTGCATATTAAATGGAAAGAGGATGAACTGTTTCAGAAAGTTTGCACATGTGTGGTGGATCCACTATGAGCTATGAGGAAAGGGTGTGCACTCTTTTTGAAACAGTGCACACTGGGGTCCTTTTACAAAGCGACAGTAAGCCTAATGCGGGCTTACCGCTTGCTAAAAGAGAAGTACTGCCAGGCTACTGCAGCAGCCCGGCAGTAGTTCCCACCCCTAGTGTTTGTCATATCCAGTGCTACAAAAATATTTTTATTTTTGTAGCTCCAGTGTGTACTCGGTGGTAAATTGGGCAGTGCCGCATGCTGCCGGTTTAGTATGAGAGTCCTTATCACCACCTCAATGTGTGGCAAGAAGTGCTCCTCCCCAAAATAGCCAAGTGGCAAGTGTTTTACTTGCTGCACGACCATTTTTTTTTTTGTTACATTTGTACCCCTCTGTGCTTTCCCACTCATGGCAGGCTCAATGCAGCTTACATGGGGCAATGGAGGGTTAAGTGACTTGCCCAGAGTCACAAGGAGCTGCCTGTGCCTGAAGTGGGAATTGAACTCAGTTCTTCAGTTCCCCAAAACCAAAGTCCACCACCCTAACCACTAGGCCACTCCTCTTCCACACAAAAAAAAAAACAAAGACCTGCTTTTTACCTACTGCGGCAAAAGGGGGGCTTCGGCACACATCAAAAACATACACCAATGCCAGCACAGACCCCCTTTTGCTGCAACTTTGTAAAAGGGGCCCACTGTTTTCAAAGAGTGCACACTATCATCAGCAAATGACAAAACATAAAATGTAATGTTTTTACTGTTTTTTTTTATTTGGTAACAACATACAATAACATAGGATATGCCATTCATATTTCCTGTGTCGTTGCAAAGGACAGCCCATCACTATATTCAACCTTATCCCCAAACTTTCTAGCTGTTGATTCTGTGTTTGGCAAAATTTGGGTTCAGCTATGGTCCCAGTGGTCTACTTCATTCTTCTACCTATGACAGTCCAAGCAAATCAATTCCTTCAACATGTTCATCACTGAGGGGGGTCTTTTACTAAGCATTGGTAGCTTGCAATAGAAATCAGCTGGTGGTAAACGCCAAGATGCCCATTATATTCCTATGGGTGTCTCGGCATTTACATCCAGCTGATTTCTACCGCAAGCTAAAAACGCCATCACAGCTTAATAAAAGACCCCTTAATGAAGAAAAAGTCCCAGATGTATAAAAAAAAGATTCATCAAAAATATTTCTACAAAGATTGACCTATATTAATTGCATCGGGTTCCTTTGCTATTTTCATGGATTAAATTTATTAGTATTATTAGCTAAGGATGTGTATTCATTAGTGTGCATTTAGTTTATTAGTGCACCTTCAAACTTTTAGTACACCCTAACTTCATTTAAGGTTAATGCACACTAACCAAGGAACTAGCATATGCTATGCAGATGAGGACCTGATTTACTAAGCTTCACTAAGGCACACTAGCATTTTTAGCACATGCTAAATGCTAAAGACACGCATAAGAATATATGGGTATCTCTAGCATTTAGCGCACACTAATTTTAGTGTGCAGTAAAAACGTTAGCACACCCTAGTAAACAGGGTCCTGAGTGTACATTAAAATCTATAGTATGCATTACAAAATTTCAATTTAAACAAATGTGTAAAATAAACCTAAAGAAAATTTAAGAATAAAGCCATGCAAACCTATAATTAACCAAGAAATTGTGGCGTATGCATATATCCCTATTATTATCATCTCTTCAATACTGAGCCCATCACAATTCTTTTTCCTAATGTTGAATGGCTTCCTCAGTGGAATTTATAAACTATGTGTTTACTCATCCACTTTTTATTTTTTTATGTATGTTTTTATTTGCACACATCAATCAAATATCATAACACTAGGATACAGGAAAAAAAGATCCCCCAAAATACTAAGAAATAAAAACAATATCAATACAAATTCCAAATTTTGAGCACAAATAAGAAAATTAGATCCAAGTTGATAAGAAAAAGTATAAAAACTAAAAGAAAAAAGAGGGAATATATAGAACATTTATCTCTCCTACCCCATTACCTCAGCCACCCCCTAGCAGTGAACATGTGAGATTATACAACAACATTAATGTCCAACCTGGAATTAAAAAAATCTACAAGTTGTTTAGGTTCAAAAAACTGAAATTGAGTACCCTCAAAAACTTCATATACAAGGAAATCATAACATAAAGTTAGCACCCAAAGTCTGAACCCTGGTCCGAAGGGCCAGAAACGTTTTGCGTCTTGCCTGTATTGCTCTTGCCACATCAGGAAATACCCTAATGTTGGAGCACATAAACAAGGTCTCCAAATATTAAAAGGAAAGCTTAAGTATAGTGTTCCGATCAGGCTCAAGAGCCAAAGTCACCACCAATATAGTCCTTTGGGTAATAATTTCCAGAGAAGACATCAAAAATAGAGGTTAAATTCAATTTACCTTCACCAATCAGGGTCTGGGAACTCCTGGTGTCTAGAATATACTGAGCTGTGGTAATAGGAGGTAAAGAATCTGGAGGCATTTTTAATATCTCCACCATATACTTTTTAAATATCTCAACAGCAGGTAAAAGAGGAGACCTAGAAAAGTTCAACAATCTCAAATTAAGTTACTAATATGATCTTACAAATACTCCAAACGTCGTTGAGTAAAATTCTTCTTCTTAATTGAGACTGCCTCCAAACTTTCCACAGCTTGCATCTTAGACTTTAAGGAATTCAGTTCCAAGGCTAATTAGCTTGCCGCTCATCCCTGAACCAATGCTGCATCTAAAACAATGATTATATCTTTAGTATTCTGCCTACTGATATCCAGCAAAGAGGACTCCATGTTGCATGTAGCATCCCACAATGACTCCAATGTCACTTTGGCAAGTTTCACCAATGCCTAACTTGCATCAGAAACAGCCTGGCTCATAGCCTGAGTTAAACTACTCATAGTTCCTTCTCCAAGGACTCTGCTCACAGAAAGTTGTTCCTCACTCAAAGAAGGAGCCACACTTACTGTGGGTTGCCCACTTTGAATGCCAAGTTCCTCCCCATTCTGGAGCAACCCAGCTATTCGCTCACCCATTGCATAGCTGATTCCTGATTGCGGGGGAACTGCATGCTCTACAGGGCTCGGAGAAGCACCACTCAAACTGCCGTCTGAAGCTTGTGAATAGGTAACAAGTGTAGAACCTGTTGGCACCCAAAAACATTCCAATGTGGTTTATCTCATTGGGTGGACAGAGGAGGAGGCTGAGGGAAGACCACAGACCTTTGCCCTCCTCTTACTCATGTCAGCTCTTAAGGAGCCCCCCCCCCCCAAAAAAAAAAAAAAAAAAAAAAAACTCACAACATGCAGAGGAGGAGAGCACCAGCAAGTACATCTTTCCTCAAAGCATCATCTTGGATCAGCCCATCCACTTCTGAAAATATACAGGTGAAGTGAAAGAGGCTATTAGAGCCAAAAGAACTTCCTTCAAAGAATAGAAAAAAGACCAAAATGAATGAAAAAAGAAGCAACGTAAGCACTGTCGAGATATATGCAAAGCATTGATAAAGAAGGCTACAAGAGAATATGAAGAAAAACTTGCCACAGAGGCAAAAAAAACAAAAAAACCTCACAGTAACAAAATTTTTCAGGTACATCAGAGGCAGAAAGCCTGGGAGGGAATTAATGGCCGTTAGATCATGAAGGAGCAAAAAGGGCACTCAGTGAGGACAGGGCCAAAGCAGAGAAACTGAGGGGTCCTTTTACAAAGGCACGCTGAAAAATGGCTTGCAGTACTGTAAGTGTGTGTTTTGGCGTGCGCCGACCCATTTTTTAGCGTGCCTGTAAAAAAAGGCCTTTTTAAAAATTTTTTGCCAAAAATGGATGTGCGGCAAAATGAAATTTGCCACGCATCCATTTTGGGTCTGAGACCTTACCACCAGCCATTGACCTAGTGGTAAAGACTCATGTGTGGGATAAACATAAAGGAATCCTGTGCAGAAGGAAGGGATCCTCAGGAGCTTAGCCTAGAATGGGTGGCAGAGCTGGTTGTTGGGAGGCGGGGCTAGTGCTGGGCAGACTTATACGGTCTGTGCCGGGGCTGGTGGTTGGGAGGCGGGACTAGTACTGGGCAGACTTATACGGTCTGTGCCGGGGCTGGTGGTTGGGTGGCGGGGATAGTGCTGGGCAGACTTATACGGTCCGTGCCAGAGCCGGTGGTGGGAGGCAGGGATAGTGCTGGGCAGACTTATACGGTCTGTGCCAGAGCTGGTGGTGGGAGGCGGGACTGGTAGTTGGGAGGCAAGGATAGTGCTGGGCAGACTTATACAGTCTGTGCCAGAGCTGGTGGTGGGAGGCGGGGTTGGTGGTTGGGAGGCGGGGATAGGGCTGGCCAGACTTATATGGTCTGTGCCCTAAAGAGGACAGTACAAATAAAAAAGTAGCACATATTTATCTTCTTGGGCAGACTGGATGGACCATGCAGGTCTTTTTCTGCCGTCATCTACTATGTTTACTATGTGGTAACTGGGTGGTAATGACCTATGTGCGTCAAATGCCAATTGGTGCACGTCTATTATGCGTCTCCAAAAATAAAAAATATTTTTCAGACGTGCGTATCGGACGCGCGTCAAAAATGAAATTACCGCAAGAATCTTGCAATAGTCAGGCGGTAACTCCATTTTGGCACACGTTGGGTGCACGTAGCTGCATACACAGCTTAGTAAAAGGACCCCTGAATGAATTCTTCACTTTGGTCTTTACGGGAGAAGATGTAAGAGATCTACCTATACCAGAAATGGTTTTCAAAGGCGATGATGGGGAGGAAATAAAATAAATCTCAGTGAACCTGGAAGACATACTGAGCAAAATCAACAAATTAAAGAGTAGTAAATCACCTGGACTGGATAGCATACATCTGAGGGTACTGAAAGAACTCAAACATGAAACTGGCGATCTGCTGATAGTGATCTGTAACCTGTTATTAAAATCATCTGTAGTACCTGAAGATTGGAGGGTGGCCAATGTAACATCAATTTTTAAAAAGGGTTCCAGGGGTGATGCAGAAAATTACAAACCAGTAAGAATAACATCAGTGCCAGGCAAAATAGTGAAAACTATTATAAACTACATTACTTTACTTTATTTCTTATATTCCACAACTAACCAAGAGTTCAGTGTGGATCATAACAAAAATAGGCAAACCCTGAAAATTAACAACCAGTCAATTAATACATATTAAAATAAGAAAAAAATAATGTATTCTAATTATAAAACTTCTTAAAAAGAAAAGTTTTAGAGCTTTCCTAAAAATAGATAAACTCTGCATTTTTCTCAATTGTATAGGATGAGAATTCCATAACAAAGAGGCCTGATACATAGATGGTCTTGTTTTTCAGTTTACTAGGACTGTGATAATAACGTAGAAAATTATCTCAAAGGTCTTTATCTTTAAAATTATGGAACACAAAGAAAACATGGTTTAATGGGATAGAGTCAGCATGGATTCAGACAAGGAAAGCCTTGCCTCACCAATTTGCTTCATTTCTTTGAAGGTGTGAATAAACATGTGGATAAAGTTGAGCTGGGTGATGTCATTCAACAAACCCAGAAACAGATAAGCTCTCCCAGAGATCAGAGGAAAGGTTTTTGAGAGAGAGGCTTCCTCTGAGCATGGGGAAGTAGGACACTATCTATACCCCTGTGCAACCCCTTCCCCCTCAGATGTTCCCAGCTAGTCCCGCGGTTTCATCCGTAGGGGAGGAGGGAGGGTTTGTGTGGCTGACTGGTCCTGCTGTCTACGGAGAACCCTCGCTACAGGCAAATAACGCCACTTTCTCCTTGGACAAGCAGGATGAGTCAACCACACACTGCTGACTCACCAGCTGAGGGGGGTGAGAAGGGCCAGGTAGTGATTGGGTTTGAAAGGCCCCTTCGAGACCCTGCTATCCCACTGAGGTAGGATGAGGCTGCGGAGCAAGGCAGTCATAAACAGTAGTTAGAGAGAGAGAGAGAGAGACCTCTTGCTCAGAGGAAAAGAAGGTGAGCTTTATTCAAGAGAACTGAACCATAGCCAATAAGGCTATAGTAAGAACAGTGCCAACATAGTGAAAATTGAACAGCAGCAGGAACCAATCATACTTGAAAACAGTAGCATAACTGTCTGACTTTCTAGTAAACAAACTGGTAGTCTCTCTGCATACAATAGGGCATTGTGAACTAATGTCTGTCTTTCTGGCAAAAGAGTATGGCAAGTCATACAGTAAGGCACATAGATGTACAAGGCAAATGCAAGGTAAATAGAGTCACATCGTAGAATGTAGTCAGTCTGGTCTTGGCAATGTGAAAGTCAGCAGGATCTGTGCCCCTGCTGTCCAGTGACAATCATTGTGTATGGCGGGTAGGTCACAAGGGCCTGGAGTTTGCTGATGCACCTAGCCGATGTGAGGACCTTGATGTCCGTGGTTTCCAGCAGTTCAAAAGGGTGCAGCATGAGGTGGCTGAGGACGATGTTAACTGGTGGGTGAAGGTTTGCCAGTCCTTTCATGAATCTGGTCAGTAGATGATGGGAGGACAGTGGTTCGCTGTCCAGTCTGTCATGGAAGGCAGATATAGCACTGATATGAACCTTGATTGAAGTTGTCGAGGCCTGCTTGTGATAGGAAGAGTATGTACTGTAGGATAGTTGGGATAAAGCATGGAAAAGGGTTTATCCATGCTAGGACCTGGCGTTATTTTGCGGCGTTGTTTTCTGCCTAATGCCGTTCAACACCTCTGTTCACCAGGCGCTAGTTTATGATCATCCACGAGGAATAGGAAATTACCTCATTTGCATGAGATTGACTACATTTACATGCTATCTGCGCAAATGCCTGGCATGCTCACTGTTTACGCGGTAGCTCTGCTGATCATTCCACATTGGCGAGTACGTGCGCAAATGGCCTTTTGCGCTCGTGTTGACTTTTCACCATCGGCCCTTGAGTGTATCTAGATTTACAGTTCCTCTTGAGAGACTCTTATTAAAGAGTCATGGAATAGGAGGCAATGTTTTATTGTAAATTAGGAATTGGTTATGGGACAGAAAACAGAGGGTAGGGTTAAATGGCCATTTCTCTCAATGAAGGAGGGTAAAGAGTGGAGTGCCACAGGGATCTGTACTGGGACTGATGCTATTTCACATATGTATAAATGATCTGGAAATCAGAATCAGAAACAAACAGGAGACAGTCTACTGCAGAAGCAGAACAACCAATCAGCAGCAGCGATCCAAGGAAGGACAAACACAGCAAGAGTTTATCCAAATGTCAACTTTAATGGAAACAGGACCCAACCTGACCAAGTTTTGGAAAACTTTCATCATGGGTCACCACATTACATTCACAGATTCAATGTATATACTGCAATACCTGCATAGAAAAAGTTATGGTCCAATTCCAAAAATCAATAACCACCAAGTTAGATTTTGTGCTGCTTATCCTAGAAATAAGCAGTGGATTTTCCCAAGTCCATTTTAATAATGGCTTATGGACTTTTCTTTTAGGAAATTATCCAAAGAATAGATTTACTTTTTGTAGTTCCGCCCTCTTTCCCCCTGGGAGAAGAAGCAGCTTTCTGAGGTCTCCTAGACTCAACCAACTCCACTCTCAGAAATCATTTGGGGGAGGGGGTGATATGGAAGGAGTGTACCTCTCCTCAGAGATTATCACACAGAGCTGACTCCCAAAACTCAGCCCTAGATCATCCTCGGACCTTCACCTTTGAGCCTGCCCTACAATACAGTCTTCTTGTGCTGCTGACTCAGGAGCAGCAGCATCAGTAAAACCTGATGAAAAACCAATGCTTCTATAAGGCCTGAGACTGGGCGCCAGCTTAGAGGACCCCCATACTACTTTTCATTGTTTTTAGGGCTACTATTGCTGTTCCGGTGTGGGAAGGAGAAGATTGTAGTGGCAGAGCAGATCCAAAGGAGATTTGACTGCAGCAGCAGCACCCTGGCAACAATCCAATTTTGGAACTGGAGGCAGTTGTCAATGTTACCTGTACCTATATCTGGGCCTGAATTAAAATGCTATAATTTTAAGGCCCAGTAAGAATTTAGATTTGTCAAAGAATGTCTTTTCTTCTTTCTTTTGGTATATGTTTCACAGCTGTCCTACCATTTGGGCTCTTGAGGGAATATGGACTGCTCGATATTTATTTTATTGTCGATAGATTTAACCAGGTAAATTCTTTTGAATGGCTCTACTGGCATTTAATGGTTAGTGTCTGAAACCAAAATATGGTGGACTAGAGGCCAAGACCTTCCAGTATAAATTGTTCAACTGCTCGACTCAGGAGTAAAACCACAAAGCATGGGAAATAGTTTACTAATGCAAACAGTTGGACAATTTATACTCATGTTTCTCCAGTTGGGCTTCACCATTACAACTGGATCTGGATCTTATTTAATCACTTCTCCTTGATCCATAATACATTTTGACAGAGCATTTGTAACCCCTGAAGCAGGCAGTTCTCAGCTGAAACATGGCCCCATGTCAGGTCCTTTTTATTATTGGTGGTTTGGCAATAAAAGTGTATTTTTTATATTTGTTTGCTGGAAGTTCTTTGGTCCACCCTACTTTGTTTTCAGGTGTTTTTCACATAGGGTGTTCTTTTTCCCCTTACTTAATGGTTAGTATCAGACCCCTGTGGCACGATCTGAGGGTGGAGGTGGGGCAGAGTCAGGTCTTAGGGGTCCTTTTACTAAGGTGCCCCGAAAAATGGCCTGCACTAGTGTAGATGTGTGTATTGGACGTGTGTAGGTTCATTTTTCAGCACACCTGCAAAAAAATGCCTTTTTTGGCCAAAAATAGATGTGCGGCAAAATGAAAATTGTCGTGCGTCCATTTTAGACCTGAGACCCATTGATAAGGTCTCACGCGTTAACCGGGCAGTAATGCTCTATGCACGTTCAATGCTGATTACCGCCCGATTAGCACTGCGTGCTGGAAATTTTCCGGCGCGCTTAGTGGATGCACGTAAAAAATGAAATTACCACCTGGGCCATGCAGTAGCTGGGCAGTAGTTCAAAACTGACCTATGTAGGATGCACATATGTGCCTACACAGCTTAGTAAAAGGGCCCCTTAGAGGGGCATAATCGACCAGAAACGCCTATCTCCATGGGCGTTAATCTCCGAGAACGGGTCCGTGAAGGGGCGGAGTGAACCGTATTTTTTAAAAAAAATAGACGCCCATGCTTTATTCGCCAAGGTGTGAGCTGGGCGTTTTTGCTTTTCACCGATAATGGAAAATGAAATCGCCCAGCTCAAAAACGAATAAATGCAAGGCATTTGTTCGTGGGAGGGGCCAGGATTCATAGTGCACTGGTCCCCCTCACATGCCAGGACACCAACCGGGCACCCTAGGGGGCACTTTTACAAAAACAAAAAAAAAGGTAAAAGAGCTCCCAGGTGCATAGCACCCTTCCCTTGGGTGTTGAGCCCCCCAAATCCCCCTCAAAACCCACTGCCCACAAGTCTACACCAGTACTATAGCCCTAAGCGGTGAAGGGGGGCACCTACATGTGGGTACAGGGGGTTTGGGGGGGGTTGGACGACTAGTAGCATTAAGCAGCACAATTGTAACAGGTAGGGGGGGGATGGGCCTGGGTCCACCTGCCTGACGTCCACTGCACCCCCTAACAACTGTTCCAGGGACCTGCATACTGCTGCTTGGGAGGAGGGTATATGACATTTGAGGGTGAAAGTAAAAAGTTGTGAAACATCATTTGTTGTGGTGGGAGGGGGGTAGTGACCACTGGGGGAGTCAGGGGAGGTCATCCCCGACTCCCTCTGGGGGTCATCTGGTCATTTAGGGCACGTTTTGGGGCCCTATTCATCAAAAAACAGGGTCCAGGAAAAGTGCCCTAAATTCTAGCTACAAACGCATCCATTATCGGCGAAGGGCGCCCATCTCTGTTCGGGTGATAACCACGCCCCAGTTCCGCCTTCACCACGCCTCCGACACTCCCCCGTCAACTTTGTCCGCATCCGCGACGGAGTGCAGTTGAAAGCGTCCAAAGTTCGGCTTTCGATTATGCCGCTTTATTTGTTTTTGTGAGAAGAACGCCCATCTCCCGATTTAGGTCGGAACTTGGGCGTTATTCTCGTTCGATTATAAGCTGGTTAGTCAGTTAACAATGATTTTCATACCACTAACAGGTAAGTGCCTAGATAAAAATAAGACAGCAAAAAAGCCATACTAACTTTATCCAGACACTAGTCTGAACATCAACTGGCACCCAGATAACTTCTGGCAGCTGTCAATGACCCAGATATTCAACTCCTGTGCCCTTATTAGGCCTGGCATTGAATATCTGTCTCAAATTCAGCTTGTGCTGGTCAACACCTTATTGATTGTTGTGAATATTTAGCTTTCAATTCCAACAACAATTACATTGAAAACAAATAAATGAATAAAGAAAGAGAAAAAAAATCTGCTACCTACTAATTCCACAGCAAGACCTCTAGCCCTGGTATAGTCTTACTGTATACTGTAAATATCTATTCCTATTTACTTGTTCCACCTCACTTAGGATTTTATAAACCTCTTTCATGTGCTTTTTCAGCCATCTATTCTCCAAGCTGGAGAGCCCTAATTAGTCTAGCTTTTCTTCATAAGAGAACCTTTACATTTATATTATAATTTTCACCCTTTATACTGCACACAGTATTTAAAAAAAAATAGATAAAGAGATATCCCAAGTATTTCTTTATAGAAAGGCAACCAGAATCAGTCCCAGCAGCATGCAAATTCCCACACACAGATTAGCACCTGCTCCAGATAATATGAAAGTGTATGATACTCTAAATAACTCCTTTGTGATAAGTTCAAAAAGACTCCTATGTTAAGCCTAACTTATACTCACAGGTGTATTTTCAAAGCACTTAAACTTACAACACGTTCAAAATCCAAATAGGAAAGAAGATCATTTTCAAAAAAGAAAAATGTCTATTTTTTTAAAATACTGTTTTGAACAAGGTTTTGTGCTTTGAATGTTTTGGGGGGTTTTTTTGGTCTATTTTCTGAAAAAAAAAGAATAAGTACAAAATGTAGAGATTCATGCCATTGGGATGTAGGAGGAGCCAAGCATATTTAGTAGACTGATCCCCCAGACATCCCAAGAAAGAAATGGGGCATCCTAGATGGCACTTCTGTGCACTTCATGAAAATGCTCCCAAGTGCACATCTCACCTTTACTCACTTATCTTGTCCCCTGAGCTCTCCAAAACACACCTAAAACACACTGTTACCCACTGTACACCACTACAATAGCCCTTATTGGTTAAGGGGGTCTAGACCAAAATGTCTTTGTTTTAGTCCTGGATGTTTTTCTTTTGTTCCATTATAGCTGTAAAACATCCAAGTGTTAGGCACACCCTAATCCCACCTTCAAAATGCCTCCGATGCGCCCCCTTGTGATTTGGCTGCACTACAGATGAATTGCATAGATAAACGTCTGCAAAATAGGTTTTGAAAATACCAATTTGGACATTTTGAGAAGAAAAACGCCAAATGGTGCTTTATGACACTTTTGGACATTTTTCTCTTTTGAAAATGAGAC
This sequence comes from Microcaecilia unicolor, assembly GCF_901765095.1. Taxonomy (NCBI): domain Eukaryota; kingdom Metazoa; phylum Chordata; class Amphibia; order Gymnophiona; family Siphonopidae; genus Microcaecilia; species Microcaecilia unicolor. Next base: position 330,377,483 of record NC_044031.1, on the reverse strand, counting down.
CCGTGGAGGGGCATAATTGAAAGGGGCGCCCAAGTTTTCCTGAGGACGTCCTCACAGGACGTCCCGGCAAAGGGGCGGGGAAACCCGTATTATAGAAACAAGATGGGCGTCTATATTTCATTTCGATAATACGGTCGGGGATGCCCAAATCTTGATATTTAGGTCGTCCCTAAAGATGGTCGTCCTTAGACTTGTTCGTTTCTGATTTTCGGCGATAATAGCAATTAAGGACGCCCATCTCAGAAACGACCAAATGCAAGCCCTATGGTCATGGGAGGAGCCAGCATTCGTAGTGTACTGGTCCCCCTAACATGCCAGGACACCAACCAGGCACCCTAGGGGGACTTCAGAAAAAGCTCCCAGGTGCATAGCTCCCTTACCTTGTGTGCTGAGCCCCCCCAAACCCACTACCCACAACTGTACACTACTACCATAGCCCTTATGGGTGAAGTGGGCACCTAGATGTGGGTACAGTGGGTTTCTGGTGGATTTTGGAGGGCTCACATTTACCACCACAAGTGTAACAGGTAGGGGGGATGGGCCCGGTCCGCCTGCCTGAAGTGCACTGCACCCACTAAAACTGCTCCAGGGACCTGCATATTGCTGCGATGGACCTGAGTATGACATTTGAGGCTGGCATAGAAGCTGGCACAAAAGATTTTTAAAGTTCTTTTTTGAGGGTGGGAGGGGGTTAGTGACCACTGGGGGAGATCATCCCCGATTCCCTCCGGTGGTCATCTGGTCAGTTCGGGCAAGTGTTAGGCACGCCCAAGTCCCGCCTTCGCTCTGCCTCTGACATGCCCCCATGAACTTTGGCCATCCCTGCGACGGAAAGCAGTTGGGGACGTCCAAAATTGGCTTTCAATTATGCCGATTTGGACGACCCTGTGAGAAGGACGCCCATCTTCCAATTTGTGTCGAAAGATGGAAGTACTTCTCTTTCGAAAATAAGCCTGATAGTAACCTATGGAACTTTGTAAGTCTAAGTTCCCTGTTTACTAAGCCACACTGTAGGCGCACTAATGTTTTTAGCATGTGCTAAAAATTAGCAAGTTCTAACACCAGAGACACCCATATGGGTAACTGTAGTGTCAGCGTGTGCTAAAAACACTAGCACACCTTAGTAAACAGGGCCCTAAGTATTTTGAAAATAAGCCCTGTGGTCACCTATATGTCTTTATTAAGTAAAAACCCTTGTGATACAATCAAAGTGGTTTAAATAAATCACAGGCAGGTACTTTTTCTGTCCCTAGTGGGCTCATAATTTACGTTTTGCACCTTAGGCAATAGAGAGTTAAGAGACTTGCCCAGGGTCACAAGCAAACACTTTAATATTCCAAATAGCAATACTATTTTGAATCACCCAAACAGATAAGTCTTTAACATCTTTCAAAATTTCAAATAATTTTGCTCTATCCTAATATGTAGTGGAAAAGAATTCAATAAGGGAATAATAACAGCAGAAAAAATTGTATTAACTGCCCTTGAAAAGTGCATTTTTTCTATAAACAGGAGGGCACATAATTAGTTATTCTAAATGAGAAGAATGATCAAGCAGTGAATTTGAAACCATATCTATCTAGAGATGTGAAGTAGAACCATGAACAATTTGGAACAATAAATAAGCTGCATTAAATAATACACATTCATTGACAGGAAGCCAATGCAATATACCCCCAGATTCTGCATAGTGTGACTTAAGTTGTGTGCACAAATCCAGTCTTATTCTGGATTTGTGCATGCAACCTAATTAGTTAATAAGCCAATCAGCCCCGATAATTGCTACTTAACAGGCAATTATGTTTATTTAAGGTTTCGTATACTACCATTACTTCATTCAAGATCAAAGCAGTTAGCAAATAACAAATTACTAAATTAAAGTTTAGAGAAAGGAACACCATAATCCATAGGAAAGCAGACATTCATACCATTGGACCAATGGTACTATTGACAATAAAGTGGTTTTAATTAAAATTTACATGCAGAACTGTCTAAGCGTATTCTATAATGTGATGCACATAAATTCTATGTTGCATAGTTGAAAAGGGGGTATAGCCATGGGTGTGGAATGGGTGGGCCGTGGGCATTTCTCAAATCTATATGCTTTGTTATAGAATACACCTGGTCCATGCGTCATTTAGGCGTCGGCATTTACACCAACTTCTACTTGGTGTAATTGTCCATGACTAACTTTAGTCATGCAGACAGGCATTCAGCGTATTCTATAAACCGTGCAGAAATTTAGGCTTATTCTGTAAAGTATACCTAAATTTAGGTGTTCTTTATAGACTATGCCTAGGCATATTTTGTTTTGGCGCCAATTTTTTAGGTGTTATATATTGAATCTAGTTCATAACTTGAAACCCTGACTTACTTATGCACCCTAAAGATTAATCTTACTGCAGTGTTCTGAATAAGCCAAAGCTTCTCAGATACCTTGAATTCGGCCCCAAGTACAGAACATTGCAATAGTCCAAATGTAGAAGTATCATCATCTAGACCAAAAGTGCAAATGCAAAATTATTCACAATTAATAAAGTTACCATTTTATATAAATGTCAATTATCTTTGAAAATTTGGGGACCCTTTTTTAAAAGTAGGTGTTTGCACTTACTGTATATTAGATTTAAAAAAAAATAAACTAACACATAATAAGTAGGGCTGTAAATGAATTGGCATTAACTCTGTGATTAATGCATGATTTAAGACATTTGCAATTACAAAAACAAATAATTACTGTCTAATTTTTACTTCAAACATTTATTGTGTTCTCTTCCACACTCAGGCCCTCCTTAGTGTGATCCTGCATCTTCAGAAATGCCGAATTACTCCAATTCCAGGTTGGAGATTTTTGGACCGTCCTGGATTTCTGACCCACCAATCCTGGTACATTATGGGACTTGCAGCACTGGTTTCAATGGGCAGGATCAGGCACTACAAATTCCACACTGCTTTGGGATGTAAGTTCAAAACCAGGAGTGCCCAAAATCTCTAGCCTAAAACTGGGTAACTTGGCATCTCTGCATTATTCCCTCCATTCTCGATTCAACATCACCCTCCCTGTGTGCTGATCTACCTTAAAGGTGGTCTTCTGTTGGTCCCCAGCAGTGGCAGTATTGCACATACACTGCCTATGGCCTAGTCTGAAGTATTCATTCTGACCCGTCTCGCCTATGCATAAACAGGAAGTGATGTTAGAGGAGGTGGGGCAGACCAGATGGAAAGCTTTGGAGAAGGCCATAGGCAGCATATGTGAAATGCTGCCACTGCTGGGACCAACAGAAGACCATATTTAAGGTAGGACAGCGGGGCAGGATTGAGAGGCAAATACCAAACCCTAAGTGGGGAAAGGGGCAGAACTAGAGCAGCCACCAGTGGTAGCTATGACTGAGGTGGTGAGCTCCAGCAGCCAAGAGAAGAGCTTGATGCTGCTTACCATTAAGTTTGAGAGAGAGAGAGAGAAGGGGATGGGATTTGATATACTACCTTTCTGTGGTTACAATGGTTTACATATTATATATAGGTACTTATTTTGTACCCAGGGCAATGAAGGGTTAAGTGAGTTGCCACCCATAATCACAAGGAGCTGCAGTGCAAAATAAATAAATATAAAATAATAAAATCACATTTAATTGTGTGATTAATTGTGATTAAAAGTTTTTAATCTAAATGCAGCCCTGATAATAAGTATAGAGTCGTGTGGTGAATGCAATGGTGTGCCCAGCATCTGCCCTGCATCTACTACATGGTGTAGACTCTGCACAGGCACTGTGTTATATGCCTAAGCAGATAGCACAGGTCCACCCATGCTATTTTCCCAGGCATATAATGCAACCCCAGTGTGTCCAAACTACCATGCGCTTGATCTGATCCCTCCCAGCAAGACCCCATTCTCATGATCTAATCCCTTTCAAAAATGGATTTTATCCCACAGAAGACCTCCCACCTGATCTTATACCCCTACTAAGCTCTTCCCCAAGTATAACCCCATGGTCAAACTCCTCCCCTGGAGCAAAGCCTTTCTTTCTCATTCAACCCAAACTTCTCCAATCCCACTCACTATCCCATAGGATTGTTCCAGGTGTAATCCCTGGTCATCTAGTGGAATAGAGCAGGAATCAACTCCCCCATTTGTACCCCTTCTAGTTCATGGTTTCAAAATGACACTGATAACCTCTAGGGGGGGGTCAGCATTTCATAAAAGGGCAACTTCCCCTAGTGTTAGTAAAATGAAGCTAGTGCCATTTTGAAACCCAAGGCCAGACAGAGCTGGAGTAAAGGGAACCACACTGATCTCTTCCCACTAGATGACCAAGGATTGCCTCCAGTAAGTCCCAAGTTAGTCAGGGAGTTTGTGCTAAAGTGAGGGGGAGGTTGTTGACCACAGGGTTGTGCTTGGGTGAGGGGTTTAGAAGGTGATCAGAATGAATGGGAGTCTTTTGGGGAGAGGGGGATGGAGCAGGTGGAAGTCTTTTAAGGTGGGATTGGATCAGGTTGGGGGATCTTTTGGGAAGGATTGCAGGGGTACTCTTGGGCAGAGCAGAAAGGGGAACAGCCACCACAGTGGCTTCATGTTTTAAGCAAAGTCGGGGCAGATCTGCCACCAGATTCTTTAGATGGTATTAAATGCAGTCAGGCTATTGAATTCTTCTGTCATAACCAGCTACATCTCTGATCCACCCTATCACACCCATTAATTACCCCTACCTGCATTAAGCAGCTGACATTTGTTTTACTACATTGATTAGTTTTAACATGACATAACCATTAACACAGGTCCACACCAATTATCTACTGTACAATAAAACCTGCACTACTGCAGCTTAGCAAAAGGGCCCCTTCAGTTTCTTAGTTGCTGTCTATGTTAAAGATCTTATTTGTTCAAGGACTTAAATCATAGAACTGTGATACATGCCAAATTCTTTATAATGTTTTGATGATTGTAACATATGCCCTATTGCGCTATTTCATTTGCAAATGATTATATGTGTTTTGTTTAACTGTTTTAAAATGCAATAAATGTAGAACTGAGGAAGGTTTTAAGAGTTGCTTGGATCAGGCATTATTTATAATCCCAAAGAGGTGATCACATTTTTATAGGCATTGCAGACAATATAATTATGCATCATTGACCTATGATTGTAGAGAAACAAAATAAATGGAGAGTTGAAATCATGGAATACATGGAGAGTGCAATACCAATGTTGTGGAATTCTTAATACAATGCATATGTATAATGAGATATGCACAGCACATAGTTAGAAAATTAAAAATTAGAATTCAAGACCATTTGGTAAGCATTTGATAAAGAGATAATCAATAACCAGTGACATTTCATTCCAGTGAAATGCTGCCTAGCAAACTTGATAAATTTAGTCATTTTGTTTCTAAGCAAGTGGAACTTTTGCCAAAGAAAGATTATAACATGAAATTGTTCTCGTTTAGAAAGGAGTTAGATATATAGATTAAGGGGTAAAGTTACTAAGTTGTGTTAAAAGCTGACATTTTACCGCAGCTTTGTTTACTGTGGGAATCACTAATCTACGGTAACGCAATACCACAGGTAAGTGATTGCAGCAGTACATAATGAGTAGAGAGGTGTGGTAGCCGTGTTAGTCCACTTTTAAAGGTAATCAATAGAAATAAAACAAAATAAAACATGGAAAAGAAAATAAGATGATACCTTTTTTATTGGACATAACTTAATACATTTCTTGATTAGCTTTCGAAGTTGCCCTTCTTCGTCAAATCGGAAATAAGCAAATGTTGGTAGATGACAGTATATAGGAGTGAAACATCAAAGCATTTCAGTGACAGTCTATATGCATGGAGACAGGGGATACAATTTCATACTCCAGGCCTTGTTTGCTTTCAGCATAAATGAGACTAACAACCTCTTGAGTTCTCCTCTGATGTAGAATCTTCCAAGACCTGAGCCAGACTGAAGTTATCCACTAAAGCTCTGTTTCTTCCAAAATGCTCCCTTGCTATTAGTTTTCTTCTTTGATAGAGTTTAATAAATCTTTGTGGTTGAGGAAATAGCTTTCTCAGACACTGCCAAAACATCCACCAAATACTTTAAATAGTTCTTAAATCTCTCAATATCCAGCTTATTTTCGAAAGAGAAAAACGCCCAAATTACGACCTAAATCGGGAGATGGACGTCTTTCTCTTGTGGGTGCCCAAATCGGTATAATCGAAAGCCAATTTTGGGCGTTTCCAACTGCACTCCGTCGCAGGAACGCATAAAGTTGATGGGGGCGTGTTGGAGGCATGGTAAAGGCGGGACTGGGGCGTGGTTATCGACTGAGGAGAGATGGGCACGCTCGGCCGATAATTGAAAAAATAAAGGCGTTTTTAGCCAGAATTTAGGACACTTTTTCTGGACCCTGTTTTTTCACGAACAGGTCCCCAAAAAGTGCCCTAAATGACCAGATGACCAACGGAGGGAATTGGGGATGACCTCCCCTGACTCCCCCAGTGGTCACTAACCCCCTCCCACCAAAAAAACCTGAACTTTAAACACTTTTTTTTCCAGCCTCTATGCCAACCTCAAATATCATCCCTAGCTCCATGACAGCAGTATGCAGGTCCCCTGAGCAAATTTAGTTTAGTTGGTGCTGCCCGGACCCATGCAGAGAGCAAAAATCATGTCAGCTAAACAGCTGTGATTGGCTGACAGAAACTTGGAGGGACTTAATGTAAAGGGAAGGATGTCTAATCAACTGATTCATGTGGTGCAATGCTTAGAGCACTGGTCTGGGAATCAGAAGGTGGCTGGCTCAAATCTCCCTTTTACTAATTTTTAATTTGGACGTCCCCAACTGCACTTACATGTTTTTTTTTTCTTCCGATTTTTGCTCTCTGCATGGGTCCGGGCAGCACCAACTAAACTAAATTTGCTCAGGGGACCTGCATACTGCTGTCATGGAGCTTGGGATGATATTTGAGGCTGGCAGAGAGGCATCTCAGGGGGACCAGTATACTACCAATGCTGGCCCCTCCCATGACCAAATGCCTTGGATTTGTTCGTTTTTGAGCTGGGGCACTTGGGTTTCGATTATCGCTGAAAAACGAAAACACCTAGCTCAAAAAACGCCCAAATCTTATGCATTTGCCCGGCACAAACCGTATTTTCGAACCTAAAGATAAACGTCCATCTTTTTCGAAAATACGATTCGGTCCACCCCTTCACGGACCCGTTCTCGGAGATGGACGTTTTTACAAATGGGCGTTCGCGTTCGATTATGCCCCTCTATGGGTCTCCATATAGTGAGATTTAAGGGCAATGAGTTTGAGGTATACATTTACAAAGTCTTACATGTGAAAAAAAGCTTTTCAAATGGAAGGAGAAATACACTTTCTTTGGCACTTCTGTAGGAATATAGACAGAAACAATATTAGGACAGTGTTCAAAGGAATTTGCCCAGGAAGCTTAATAGCTGGATATTTATTTATTTATTTGTAGTTTTTATACCCCGCTCTTTCTCGTTCGATAGCAGGTTCAGTGCGGCTTACAATGTTTTGTACAAAGTGTCACAGAGATAACATAGTTGTGTGGAGTAGGACAGGAGGGAGGGTGTATTGAGGTATTGGTAGTGTTAGTGGTGTGGATTAAGTTCATGAGTTAAGTTGGGTCCTTTGGATAGGCTTGTTTGAAGAGGAAAGTTTTCAGCAGCTTTCGGAAGGGTAGGTGTTCGTTGGTTGTTCGGATGTGTCTTCGTATGGCGTTCCAGAGTTGGCTGCCTTTAATGGAGAAGTTGGACTCGTAGTAGGTTTTGTATTTGAGACCTTTGCAATTGGGAAGGTGAAGATTGAGATATGTTCGAGAAGATTTGGATCCGTTCATGGCTAGAAGGTCGATCAAATTGGAGGATCTTATGGATCAGGGTGTGAACTTTGAAGTTTATTCGCTCTTTGATTGGGAGCCAGTGGAGTTTTTCACGGAGTGGTGTAGCGCTTTCAAATCTTGATTTATCAAAAATGAGTCTTGCTGCTGTGTTTTGGGCGGTTTGGAGTTTTTTCAGGATTTGGGCTTTGCAGTCAATGAATATGCTATTGCAGTAGTCAGCATGGGTGAGTACTGTGGATTGCACCAGATTGCGGAAGGTCTTTTGGGGGAGGAATGGTTTTACTCTTTTCAGTACCCACATCATGTTGAACATTTTTTTTGTCATGGCTTTTGCATGAGTTTCTAGAGTTAGGTGGTTGTCTAATGTAACTCCTAGAATCTTTAGATTGTCGGATATTGCGATTGTAACCTCAGGGGTGATCAGGGTGTTTGGAAGCAGAGTGGAGTATTGTGATGAGAGGATCAAGCATTGAGTTTTTTCTTTGTTCATTTTCATCTTGAAAGCATTAGCCCAGGAGGCTAGGATATTCATGCCTGCGGTTATTTTCTCCGAGATTTCTGCCAGGTTGGATTGGAAGGGGATGAATATGGTGACATCACCTGCATAGATGAAGTGGTTTAGAACAAAATTGGATAGGGATTTAGACAGAGGAATCATCATAAGGTTGAAGAGGATGACCAAGCAGATGATATTGATGAGGTTGATTTGACTTGATAAGTTCTGGTGGTGATGAAACTTTTTATCCACTTAATGATGTTTCCGTCAATTCCTAGTTTGTCCAGTAGTTTTGTGAGGATATCGTGGTCAACCATGTCGAATGTGCTGGATAGGTCGAACTGCAAAAGAAGTATTTTGTTGCCTATAGAAATTTCTTGTTTGAACTTGGATATTAGGGTGAGTAATACTGTTTCTGTGCTGTGTGCAGGTCGAAATCCCGATTGTGACTCATGTAGTATGGAGTACTTATGTATGAATTTGTTAAGTTGGGAAGTCACTCTATTTTCCATCAGCTTGGTTAAAAGAGGGATGGAGGCCAGGGGTCAATAGTTAGTAATATCTTTCGCTGGTTTCTTGGGGTTTTTTGGATTTGGTGTGAGTAGACTATTGCCATGTTCAGAGGGGAAGGAGCATAGGCGGCCAACTGTTTGGGGAGGCTAAAGGGGGCGGGGTTAGGGGTGAGGCTATGGGTGGAGCTTAAATCCATAATTGTCTGATAACACAGAAAAAAATAATTAAAAATAAAAGTCACAATTAATACCTTGTATTAAATTTAGAAATTAGATATGTATCATATGTCAAAGAATAAAGTGGTTGCTCAAAGCATATACTAACCACAATCACTCAACTGCAAAACACTATGCACAACTTTGTGCAAAACCACACTCAGAACCTTACTGTGCCATAAATATTACACTGGGCAGAACCTAATACACCAATATACCACCCACACGGAAAATGCAGACCGTCAACAATATGAAACAAGGGATCATAATATCACAATTCTCATGTAGAGCCACAAAACACCCTAATTCATGTTTAATGTGGGATAAAATGCCATAAATAAGTAAATAAATACAAACTTTTAATGTTGAGCACCTGATTCTCAAAGTGGACATATTCCAAACACTATAATGAAAATAAAATGATCTTTTCTACCTTTGTTGACTGGTGACTTTGTTTTTCTGATCATGCTGACCCAGTATCCAATTCTGCTGCTATCTGTCCTCTTCACTCCGTTTCCAGGGCTTCCTTTCCATTTATTTCTTTACTTTCCGCATTTCTTCTTCATTTCTTGTCCTACATCCGTAAGTAAAAGCTGGGTCCTCCGCAGACTTGACTGTCCAGTGGATCTAGCTTCTGCCTATTTTCTTCATGCATGTGCAGTTTTTCTACTCTCTTCCTTTTCCCTCATCTCATCTGCTTCCTCACTCCTCCCTCCCCGTCCATCCATGTCCAGCATTTCTTCTCTCTTCCTTCCCTCTCCTACATCCATGTCCGGCAACCCTCCTCTCCATCCACCCACCCATGTCCAGCAACCCTCCTCTCCCCTGCCCTCCCCCTCCATCCACCCATGTCCAGCAACCCTCCTCTCCCCTTGCTCTCCCCTCCATTCACCCATGTCCAGCAGCCCTCCCCTGCCCTCCTCTCCATCCACCCGTCCAGCAACCCTGCTCTCCCCTCCACCCACCCATGTCCAGCAACCCTCCTCTCCCCTCCCCTCCATCCACCCATGTCCAGCAACCCTCCTCTCCCCTTGCCCTCCCTGCCCACCAGCGACTCTCCTCTCCCCTCCCCCAGCTAGCCAGCCATCCATCCATCTGTCTGTAGCTTTCATTCCCCCCCCCCCCCCCGGGGGCCCTGTCTTTTCCGTTTCCGCCCGCTCTCACCCATCCGCTCATTTTTAAAGCCCGACGCCTCTCCCTCCGACGCCGCACCTTGGATTCACAGATCCAGCCTTAATCTGCCTGCACCGGAGCCTCTCCCTCAGACGCATCCCACCTCTGCGTAACACAGGAAGTTGCATTAGAGGAGGTGGGGCGCGTCTGAGGGAGAGGCTCCGGTGCAGGCAGATTAAGGCTGGCTCTGTGAATCCATGGCGCGGCGTCGGAGGGAGAAGCCTCAGGCTCCAAAAATGAGCGGATGGGTGAGAGCGGGGGGGGGGGGAGGTGTAAGACTCGCGCGGGAGAGGGGAGGAGGCAAAGACCACCGGTCAGCATTTGGCGCTTAGGCGCCATGATGCCATCTCTTTTAAAGATCTTTGGGGGAGCCTCCCCCTGCGCCCCACCTGACTGGGGAGGCTTAGCCTCCCCAAGCCTCTTATACGGGACGCCTATGGGAAGGAGCCTTTTTGAAGTAGAAAATTTAGGTGGGTGGTGAGGTCCGTAATGAATTGTGCTGGGGCGTTTTTCATTAGGTAGTTGGGACATGGATCTAGTTGGCAGTAAGACTTGGAAAGTTTGGATAGTGTTGTGGAGATTTCTTTAGTGCTGAGGGGGGTGAAATCTGACCAGTACCGGTCTGCCGGGATTTCTTCTAGGTCGGGATCTAATTCGTCGAGGAAAATATCGATGTTGGCGTCATCATGGTGGATCGTGTTGCACAGGTTGGTGATTTTATCATTGATGTAATTGGCCAGCTGGTCGGCAGATGGATAGTCTGAGGGTGATGTTGTTGATGGATTCGTGTTGAGACGAATCCATCAACAACATCACCCTCAGACTATATAATTTTGTATTGTTTCTTTATAATTTTGTATTGTTTCTTTATAATTTTGTATTGTTTCTTTATATCTGTTCCGGTGGCTGCAATTTGTTTTGTAAAGTATGTTCTTGTGGCTCATTTAATTTCATTCTTATATTTCTTTTTTGTTTGTTTCCACGCATTCAGGGTGATATTGTCTTTTGATTTGCTCCAAGTTTTTTCTACTTTCATGGTTTGTTTCTTTAGTTTTTTTTAGTTCCTTGGTGAACCATGGTGAGGGTTTTTTCTTTGTGTGTAATGTTTTAGAGTGTAGCAGAGCAATTTCATCAAGAATAAGTTTGCACCTGTGGTCCCATTCTGCGAGGGCTGAAAACTTCCCTTCATTTAGTATATGCATGGGTAAATTTGAACTAGTGGACACATCCATACCAGCCCAGATTTTCAAAGGGAAGTTCTATATATCAGAGAAACAACATACAAGAGTTCATGCACTCTCTATTTCTCTTCTAGTGTTGTCCTGCTGCTCAAGTAATCATTCAATTAATGCCCCTACCCCCTTACCAGGTCTACCCACCATAATGTAAAGTTCATGCATTTGTTCGCAGGAGTGAATGTTTCACTGTGGTGCATCCTTGAAGGATATATTGATACAGATTCTTTAGAGAATCTCAATAGAGACGTTTCAATAATGGTGAAAAAAAAAGCCAGGAGTCTTTAATGGGAGAACAGAGTAAAGGATGCAAATTATCCCGGTCAATTTCAAAGCAGCTTATAGATGCAAAGAAAAAACACAATTTGAAGTGTCTATATACAAATGTTAAAAGCATAAAAAATAAGATGGGAGGGTTGGAGTATATGATACTAAATGAAGAAGTAGATATAATAGGCATTTCAGAGACCTGGTAGAAGGAGGACTGTCCTGCTTATTTTCAAAAGAGAAGGCCGGCCATCTTCCGACACAAATAGGGAGATGGCTGGCCATCTCTCAAGTCCGGCGAAATCGTCATAATCGAAAGCCGATTTTGGCCGGCCTCAACTGCAGTCCGTCGCGGAGCCGGCCAAACTTCAAGGGGGTGTGTCGGCAGGGTACAGAAGGCGGGATGGCGGCGTGCTTAAGAGTTGGCTAGCTTCTCCTGATAATGGAAAAAACAAAGCCGGCCCTGACGAGCATTTGGCCGGCTTTACTTGGTCCCTTTTTGTTCACGACCGAGCCTCAAAAAGGTGCCCCAACTGACCAGATGACCACTGGAAGGAATGGGGGATCACCTCCCCTTACTCCCCCAGTGGTAACCAACCCCCTCACATCCAAAAAATAAAAAAAATATATATATTTTTTTTGCGAGCCTCTATGCCAGCCTCAAATGCCAGCTCCATGACAGCAGTATGCAGGTTCCTGGAGCAGTTTTTAGTGGGTGCAGTGCACTTCAGGCAGGTGGACCCAGGCCCATCCCCCCCTACCTGCTACACTTGTGGTGGTAAATGGGAGCCCTCCAAACCCCCCCCCCCAAACCCACTGTACCCACATGTAGGGGCCCCCTTCATCCCTAAGGGCTATAGTAGTGGTGTACAGTTGTGGGGAGTGGGTTTTAGGGGGGATTTGGGGGTCTCAGCACACAAGATAAGGGAGCTATGCACCTGGGAGCAATTTTTGAAGTCCACTGCAGTGCCCCCTAGGGTGCCGGTTGGTGTCCTGGCATGTCAGGGGGACCAGTGCACTACAAATGCTGGCCCCTCCCATGACCAGATGCCTTGGATTTAGCCGGGTTTGAGATGGCCGGCATTGGTTTCCATTATCGGCAAAAACCAATGCCGGCCATCTCAAACCCGGCCATCTCTGACATTTGGCTGGCCCCAACTGTATTATGGAAACGAAAGATGGCCGGCCATCTTTTTCGATAATATGGGCCGGGGCCACTCTTTGCAGCGCCGGCCATATACTACTACTATTTAGCATTTCTATAGCGCTACAAGGCGTACGCAGCACTGCACAAACATAGAAGAAAGACAGTCCCTGCTCAAAGAGCTTACAATCTAATAGACAAAAAATAAAGTAAGCAAATCAAATCAATTAATGTGTACAGGAAGGAGGAGAGGAGGTTAGGTGGAGGCGAGTGGTTACAAGTGGTTACGAGTCAAAAGCAATGTTAAAGAGGTGGGCTTTCAGTCTAGATTTAAAGGTGGCCAAGGATGGGGCAAGACATAGGGGCTCAGGAAGTTTATTCCAGGCGTAGGGTGCAGCGAGACAGAAGGCGCGAAGTCTGGAGTTGGCAATAGTGGAGAAGGGAACAGATAAGAAGGATTTATCCATGGAGCGGAGTGCACGGGAAGGGGTGTAGGGAAGGACGAGTGTGGAGAGATACTGGGGAGCAGCAGAGTGAGTACATTTATAGGTTAGTAGAAGAAGTTTGAATAGGATGCGAAAACAGATAGGGAGCCAGTGAAGCGACTTGAGGAGAGAGGTACTATTAGTAAAGCGACCCTGGTGGAAGACGAGATGGGCAGCAGAGTTTTGAACCGGTTGGAGAGGGGAGAGGTGACTAAGTGGGAGGCCAGCAAGAAGCAGATTGCAGTAGTCTAAACGAGAGGTGACAAGGGTGTGGATGAGGGTTTTGGTAGAGTGCTCGGAAAGAAAGGGGCGGATTTTACGGATGTTGTAAAGAAAGAAACGACAGGTCTTGGCAATCTGCTGGATATGAGCAGAGAAGGAGAGAGAAGAGTCAAAGATGACCCCAAGGTTTCGAGCTGAGGAGACAGAGAGAATGAGAGAGCCATCAACAGAAATATAAAATGGGGGGAGTGGGGAGGTGGGTTTGGGGGGAAAAATGAGAAGCTCGGTTTTGGTCATGTTTAATTTCAGGTGGCGTTGAGACATCCAGACAGCAATGTCAGACAAGCACGCTGAAACTTTGGTTTGGATGCAAGGTGAGATATCAGGGATAGAAAGGTAGATTTGGGAGTCATCAGCATAGAGATGGTAGGAAAAGCCATGGGATGAGATTAATGAACCAAGGGAAGAAGTGTAGATAGAAAAGAAGAGGGGACCAAGAACAGAACTCTGAGGTACGCCGACAGGCAGAGGGATAGAAGTAGAAGAGGATCCACCAGAGTAAACACTGAAGGTGCGGAGGGAGAGATAGGAAGAGAACCAGGAAAGGACAGAGCCCTGGAATCCAAGTGAGGATGTAGATGGCCGGCGCCATTCTATTATGCCCCTCTGTGTTATCAGAGTACAAATTATATCACAATGATAAAGTGGAAAAAATTGGAAGGGGAAATGTTACTATATGTTAAAGATGGAACTGAGTCAAACAAAATAAACATTCTTCATGAAATAGCAGCATAGAATCATTGTGGATAGATAATTCATGTATAAAGGGAAGGAGTATAGTTGTAGGGCTGTACTACTGTGCACCAGGACAGAACGAACACACAGATGAAGAAATGTTTACAGAAATTAGGAAAGCTGGCAAATTGGGCAACATTATAATAATGGGTGATTTTGGGACAGTGGTAAGATTTCAACCTGAAGTTCGTATGCCCAACAGCCCAGCTGCCCTCTGAAGTTTCGTCTTCTTTATGTAAATTTCCTCTCTGCAATTGCAGTTACCTTAACTGAGAGGAAGGGGACAACCAGCGGTCAGCTGCCGATGGCCAGCGTTTTGTCCCCTGAGCAGCAAGTGCGGGACCGCTGCGCGACAAACTGCCCACAGATGAAAGGGTTGGCAAGTCCTTTGATTAGCGCCGGCAAAGGAGCGTCAATGCTCTTGGACCTGGAAAAAACAACTCCATCGCTCCCAAATGATTCAACGGAGGACGTTTACAGCAGAACCCGAATCGGCAGAACCACTCCTAAAAACCTAAGAGAAATCAACTTGGAGTTTTTGGCTCCCATGGAGGTTACATTGAATACCATCTGGAAGGCGCTTCGGGACCTAACTGTGGCAGTAAATAATTTTGTTTCAGATATAATTTTTTTAGAGAGTTACATGGACAATTTAACTGAACCCTTTGAGAGTGAAAAATTGATATAACAAATGATTCTACATGACCAAGAAGTGGTTATGATTTTGAAAATGATAATAGACCAGAAACTTTGAATAATAAAATGAATATTATTATAGATGATTAATATCGAGATTATTGTTTTTCCCTGAGTTCTGGGTATGACTCCTAAAGTTTTCCTCAGAAATATTTCCTCAATTATTACTTTAAAAGGAGTGAAGCCTATGAAAACTAGGATTACTTTAATCAGTGGGATTTGAATTAGAAACTTAAGTATATGTATTGTTAAAAATAACTTCTGGTTTTTAAAAGAGAAAGAATGTATTCAGATGTATTATTTCTAACTAATATTGGACAATAAGTATGTTTTCAATGAAATGATTTGACTTTACACCGTATTGGCCTTGAAGAAGCCAACCAGATGATCAATGTGGAATAATGAATTAGACGAGTAATATCCGGGGATTATCAGGTTAATACCACGTTTTTTTTCTGTTTATTGTTTAATTGATCTCTTTGTCTTGTTTCACTCTCTCTATTTAGTGGTCTAAGGAAAAGAATAGAATTACCTGACTGAAATAATTCCTATATATTATTTTATCTGTATTTCCAACAAGTTGTTTTATCGCTTGTAAAAATTTAAATGGCTATAAATAAAAAATTTAAAAAAAATAATAATGGGTGATTTTAATTCCTCAATATTGACTAGATAAATGTTACATCAGGGAGTATTAGGGAGGTAGAATGAATAGATGTAATAAATGACTGATTCTTGGAGCAACTGGTCCAAGAACCGACAGAGGGGGAGCTATTTTAGATCAGTCCTTAGTGGAATGCAGGGCATGATATGAGAGGTAATGGTGTTGGATCTGCTGGGAAACAGTGATCATAACATGAACAAATTTGAGCTGACATCTGGAGTGAAATCACTAAGGAAATCTACTGTAGCAGCATTTAATTTTTGAAAGGGTGACTACTACAAAATGAGGAAAATAGTTAAAAAGAAGCTAAAGGGATCAGCCACAAAGGTTAGGACTTTAAATCAGACATGGATATAAGACGTTGGTGAGGCCCCACCTGGAGTATTGTGTTCAGTTTTGGAGGCCGTACCTTGCGAAGAATGTTAAAAAAATGGAAGCGGTACAAAGAAAAGCTACGAGGATGGTATGGGAGTTGCGTTCCAAGACGTATGAAGAGAGACTTGCTGACCTGAACATGTATACTCTGGAGGAAAGGAGGAACAGGGGTGATATGATACAGACGTTCAAATATTTGAAAGGTATTAATCCGCAAACGAATCTTTTCCGGAGATGGGAAGGCGGTAGAACGAGAGGACATGAAATGAGATTGAAAGGGGGCAGACTCAGGAAAGATGTCAGGAAGTATTTCTTCACGGAGAGGGTGGTGAACGCTTGGAATGCCCTCCCGCGGGAGGTGGTGGAGATGAAAACAGTAACGGAATTCAAGCATGCGTGGGACAGGCATAAAGGAATCCTGTGCAGAAGGAATGGATCCACAGAAGCTTAGCTGAAATTGGGTGGCGGGGGGAAGAGGGGTTGGTGGTTGAGAGGCTAGGATGGGGGAGGGCAGACTTATACGGGGTCTGTGCCGGAGCCGGTGATGGGAGGCGGGACTGGTGGTTGGGAGGCGGAAAATACTGCTGCACAGACTTATACGGTCTGTGCCCTGAAAAAGACAGGTACAAATCAAGGTAAGGTATACACATATGAGTTTATCGTGGGCAGACTAGATGGACCGTGCAGGTCTTTTTCTGCCATCATCTACTATGTTACTATGTTTTAAAAATATCATTGTGGAAGCTCATTCCAGATATTTTTCACGTAATTAACAAAGATGGAAAGAAGAGGAATTGACAGCTACCACCATGGTTAAAAGGTGAAGTGAAAAAGGCCATCAGAGCCAAAAAAGCATCCTTCAAAGAATAGAAAACAGATTCAAATGAAAAAAACATAGGAAGCAACATAAGCAGTGTCAAGCTAGATGCAAAGCATTTATAAAGAAGGCTAAAAGATGAAATGAAGAAAAACTTGAAGTGGAAACAAACGGATAGTAGCATCTTTTTCAGGTATATTAGAAGCAAAAAACCTGGGAGGGAATCCAAGGGACCATCAGATAATGAAGAAACAAAAGGGGCATTAAGGGAGGATAAGGCCATAGCAGAAATATTGAATTAATTCTTTGCTTTATTCTTTATGGAAGAAGATGTAACTATGTGTACCAGAAATAGTTTTCAAGGGTGATAATGTGGAGAAACTGAAAGAAATCTCAGTGAACCTGGAAGATATACTGAGCAAAATTGACATTCTCGTCATAAAGGTTTGTGGAAGGGGGGCAGGAGGCAGGTAGAATGGAGAGAGTGGGAAGATGGGGAGAGAAGGTGGGGACATGGAGAAGGGCTGGAGATAGAGAGAAACTGCTGAAGATGGGGAGAAAGGGGGGATCCTGGCTGAGAGCAGAAAGAGGGAAGACACTGGAAGGAAAGGTAGGGAGAGAAACAGGAGAGACATTGAAGGATGGGGAGAGGGGGGGGACATGATGAATGGAAAAGGGTAGAGAGAGCGAGACACTGGATGGAAAGAAGGGGATAGAGAGAAAGATAGAGACATTGGATGGAAGGATCGGGAGAAGGGGTAGATGTTGGATGGAAGGATCAGGAGAGGGGGTAGACGGATGGAAGGATAAGGAGAGTTAGAGGGAAGACAAGGATGGGGAGAGAAAGAGGGAAAACGGATGAAAGGATAGGGAAAGAAAGAAGGGAGATGGATGAAAGAATGCTGAGAGAAAGGGGAGAGACTGAAAGGATGTGGAGAGAGAGAGAGGGGACACTGAACAGAAAAGGGTAGAGAGATAGAGAGACACTGGATAGAAGGAGGGGGGAGAGAGAGAGACACTAGATGGAAGGATCAGGAGAGAGGGTAGATGAGTGGAAAGATGGGGAGAGAAAGAGGGAAGACACTGGAAGGAAGGGTAGGGAGAAAAAGGAGACGCTGGATGGAAGGATGCAAAAAGAAAGAGGGGAGACACTAGAGGGATGGGGGAGAGAAAGAGGGGAGCTGCTGGATGGAATGGGGGAGAGGACAGAGTACTGAAAAACTGGAGAATAAGAGGAAAGGGCATGTGGAGAACATGGGTGAGGAAAAGATGAAAAGCCATAGGTAGATGAAGGAAAAAGAAGGAAATTAAAGAATGGATAGTAAGAATGAATTAAATCTGGACAGAGAGAGAGAGGGGCAGAAACATATTGAGGAAAACAAAGGAAAAAGGAGAGAAAATGGTGAATAGCAGGAAACCCTGGCAGGAGAAAGATGAAGGAAAGCAGAATCAAGAGACTGGGAGCAACACAATTAGAAAAAGTCAATGGCCAGACAACAAAGGTAAAGAAAATAATTTTATTTTAAATTTAGGATAAAGTAATGTGTTAGCTGTGTTAATGAAGTTTAATAAATACAAATAAAACACAAAATAGAAAATAAGTTGATAACTTCACTGATTTTAAAACATTTTTGATTAGCTTTCAGAGACGAACACTTCCTTCCTCAGGTCAGGAGAGGATACCATAACAGCATGATACTGACCTGAGGCAGAAGGTTTTGACCTCTGAAAGCTAATTGAAAAGGGTATTAGGCAATTAAATAAAATATTTTCTGAAATGGCTGCAGGTTTGAGGTGTGCCAGGGGGCAGAGCCAAGTAGAGTAGGTGGAGCCAATGCAAAGTGGGGCGGGGCTGGGGCGCGTACTAAAACCTCCCTCTCAAAAATTGGGACCCCTTGGCAGCTCTGGACTCACTATACTGACCAGGTGCAGTAGGTGGAGGTGCACACAGTACTTGGTTCTGGATAACTAATTTGCACATGGGGTGGTGGGCAATGGATGCACTGTATACACTGGTTGCTCATGGTTTGATGGAGATGGAAGAGGGTTTGAAGTAGAGACATCACAGGAGATACTCCTGTCCCCAGGTATTTAGGCCTCGCTCCAGTTTTCTGGATTTCACCAATGCCCAATGCCTCACCAGGTATAGGTTTGATAAGGCTACTATCCAGCACCTGTGTGAGCAACTCAAACCTCTCCTACAGACCTGTAAGAACAATCCCCTCCCTGTCCACCTGAAGGTGACTGGCTCCCTTGCTTTTCTGGTCACTGGTAGTTTCCAGTTGTTTCTAGCACTGAATGCCAGCCTCACCCAGCCCTTCATTTCCAATTGTCTTACCCATGGGCTGATGATCATGTAGCGCCCCCTAGGTTTCAGCGCTGCTTCGCTTCACCACAATAACAAAACTTGCTATTGGTCATAGCACCGGGGTAAGATGTTTCCCCTGAAGCGAAGCACACTTCCACCCAGCACTACTGCCTTTTTGTGTAATAAAGGAATAAAATAACTAAAATAAAATAATTTTTATTAACAGAGTTGATTATTTTCAGAGTGTGAGGAACCCCATTCACGGGAGTAAAGCAATAAACCACTGTTTAACAGGTAAATATGTTTTTGTTTATTTCACAGCCAACATTTGTTTAGCAGTTAATGCATTTAAATAGTTTAAACAGCTCAAAATACTTCTCCTTTTAAGAATCTTATAAGTCAAATTCTTTTCCACCTTGTGGAAACTTAAATTACTTTCAAAAATACTTTTTAACTTCAAATGGCTAAACTGAAGTGACAACATACAACAGTACATATTATTAATCTGTTCGCTAACAAAAAATTTACTTTTCCCAGTTACTAGAAGCTCATTCTCTTCCGGTTCAGGATATTATAGAATCAAGTTCAGAAATTCATGAAACCAAGTTCAGGAATTCTCGGAACTGAAACCCAGCAAAACCCAAGTCCCAGCAAATCATCAGATAAGTACTTTAATAGTCCAAAACCTTTGCTCCTATCTTGACCTTAGCCAAGAACAAGTTTTCTTTGGTTTAAAATTATTTTTTTCCACAGGTCAAACGAACAACATCAGGTACATCGGGAATTTTCAGCTCTCAGGTTGATATTGCAAGAAAAGCTAATGCGTAAGCATAAAACTTCCTTAACCATTTCAACAGTCCAAAACTAAAATTATGTGTGCACACAAAACAACAAAACACACAAAAAAATAGTTCTGGAAAATTATTTAGTTAAAATAATAACATCCTCTCCTTCTTGGTTTCAGTCAGGAATCTGCTTGCTGCCGGAAACTGGAACTGTCAGGAACCACCGCTGCCACTTAGGAACAACAGCCACTCTGGAACATCAGCAGCTGCCACTCAGGATTGCTGTTGGAACTCACAGGAACCTGCTTTAATGCAGTTGGCGCACAGGAACAGGAACTTAAACACTACTGTGACACTGATACAGGAGTTCTGTCACTAGTACTGGCTAACCTTAAAACCAGGCCCAGCTTCTTCATCTGACAGATCCTCCTCTAATGTCAGCTCTTGGAAATAAATAATAAAAAAAAAACCTCTAAGCCACCCTGTTCAAGAATCCTGTGCTATATTCTGGAGTCTATTCCTCCAATGTGCTCGTGGGCTCTGAAAGCAATTATTATTATTTATTTATTTTTTTTTATTTATTGTGTTTGTATCTCACATTTTCCCACCTCTTTACAGGCTCAGTATGGCTTACAATACATCGTGAATGATGGAAATACAATTTGTTAGAATTTGATTGTGGGTTACATGGTGAGGAATTATGAGAAGACAAAGTGAAGATAACATTATGAGGCAATAAGAACTATAGGATAGCAACTTGAGGATAACTTCATGAGACATGACACATTTCTAGCTATAAGTGAGGGGTTTCATATGTGGTGAAGGTACATAAAATGAGAGTGCAAAAGGAAATATGAGACATTTCTAACTATATATAAGGAATTTATGTGTTTTGATCCTTGTGATATATTTTGTCAAAAAGATGGGTCTTCAGTAGTATGCGGAAGTCGGTTAATTCATAAATCGTTTTCAGGTTGCGTGGTAGTGCGTTCCAGAACTGTGTACTCATATAGGAAAAGGTTGATGCATGCATTAATTTGTATTTTAGGCCTCTGCAGTTAGGGAAGTGGAGATTAAGGAAAGTTCGGGATGATTTTTTAGCATTCCTGGGTGGTAGGTCTATCAAGTCTGACATGTAGGCAGGGGCTTCACCATGAATGATCTAGTGATACGTTCTTTGAGTGGGAGCCAGTGCAGTTTTTCTCGTAGGGGTTTTGCACTTTCGTATTTTGGTTTTCCGAATATAAGTCTGGCTGCAGTGTTCTGGGCTGTTTGGAGTTTTTTCAGTATTTGTTCTTTGCAGCCTGCGTAGAGTGAGTTGCAATAGTCTAAATGGCTGAGCACGAGTGATTGCACCAGGCTGCGGAAAACAGACCTTGGGAAGAATGGTCTTATTCTTTTCAATTTCCACATTGAGTAGAACATCTTAGCAGAGACATTACTAGAGGGATCTGACACTGAAGAGAGACCATCTAAATGTACAGATTGTGGAATAATTGCCAGTCAAAAAGTCTAGTCAACAAGCCTGCAAATAGGTGGGAAAATGTGGGGTACAAATGTAACAAATAAATAAATAGAACCACATGGATAACAGGAAATATGTATAAAAGACAAACACTTAACCTGCTCTAAGTATGAGAAAGATTTCAGTATGAAAAAGGAGCTAATGCAAAACCTGAAAAATAGTAAAGAAATTGGATTATATCAAGTATAGAATGTGGGGAAAGCTGTATCAATAAAGCAAATGTAACAGAATATCAGAAAAACACTGAAAATAGAATATCTTCACATCCTGGTTATGACAGTAGCTTCAACCAGGAAGAAAGCTCCACAAGAAGCATAAGATTTCACCCAGGAGAGAGACCAGTTTCAAGTACAGAGTGTAAGAAAAGTTTCAGTTGCCATATAGTATTGTCAAAGCAGCATAGAATCCATTTGGGAATGAAACTGTTTAGCTGCACTGAATGTAGAAAAAGCTATTTTCATAAATCACAGCCAAGAAAGCACCAGAGAATACACACAGGAGTAAAACCATTCGCATGTGCTGAGTGTGATAACAGCTTCTGTCAGAAGATACTCCTCACTAGTCACAAAATGAAGCATACAGGATTAAAACTGTTAGTGTGTACTGAGTGTGGTAAAAAAAACTTCTGTTATAAGCACCAGAAGGGCAGTGAACATGGTAACGCTGATGGCCTCTCCAAAAATGAAGAGCCAGAACCACCTTGACACTGGACTATCGAGACCCGATCAGCGGTCTGTAGAGGCCGCAGTCCGGAGTCTCTCTCTTAAGGGGGGAGATGTGAGGAAACAGTATGTTTTAAGCCTGTAAAATGTATTGGATATTTTCCTGCCTTGTGTCCTGAAGTGTATTTCTCCTATTTGGCCAGCAGCTGGTGTTTCTTTGCTGTAAAGCTGTTACAGAGAAATGAATGTTCTTTCTTTAGTTTTAGCACAGAGATAGAGGTAAGAAGCAGTATACTTTGAATTTTGTTGTTCTGGGCTTTGATTGGCTCAGGAGCTCATTTCGTTTAGATTGTACTAGCTTTTGCTCCAGTTTCAGCCTGGGAGAGGAAAGAGAGAAAGCTCTTTGCTGAAGCCCTATAAAACAGCTATATTTGATAATTGGTGAGCAGCTATATGTCCTATTTTCCCCAGTTACTTTTTAGAAAGTAAACAAACGTTTAGTTAGTATTATAATTGATCCATATTTCAGTTACCTGTTATTGTTTGCTGATTGCACATTTTTTGTTCATTGTTCAATTTTTAAGACAATAAACAATTTAGTTTGTTACCCCTGCCTCCTTGTACTGATAAAGAATCCTGGTGGTTTGTGTGTTGGTTCTGTGAGTGCTTTCTGGGAACTGTGGGACCAATGGGAGTGTGGCTCCAGTAACCTAGAAATCACTGGGGATATTTTGAGAGTGAGAGACTCGCCCTGAGGTGGTTGTAAGCCGGTCAGTGGGAGGGTGCTAGTGTAGAGCATAAGCTGCAGGTACAGGTGGACCTGAGCTGTGCTGGGAATAGACCCTCTCAGTGGCCATGGGAAGGTGAGTGGCTAGGCATTTCATGACACCCTACGCACTGGAATTTACTCCCAGAGGGGCTACGTATAACTCGAGACTACCTCTGCTTTAGGAAGCAGATAAATTCCTGGCTCTTCTCTCAAGACTTTAATACATAGCAGGGGCATAGCCAGACCTTGCGGTGGGAGGGGGCCAGAGTCCGAGGTAGGGGGCACATTTTGGTCTGCTGCCCCACCCTGCTGCTTCACCATCGCTGCCCCTGCCGCCTTGCCGCTCCCACCCCACCCAATGCCACAGCAAATACCTTGGCTGGCAGGGGTCCCCAGCTCCCACCAGCTGAAGCCTTGTCCAGCACCGGTCTTCAGCGCCGCCACGTTGCCTGCCCTGCTCTCTCTTCCCCTCAAGTCCTGCATGCTCCTTTTAGTGAAATTGAGCATGCTCAGTTTTACTAAAAGGAGCGTGCCGGACATGAGGGGAAGACAGAGCAGGGCAGGCAATGTGGCAGCGCAGGAGACTGGTGCTGGGCAAGACTTCAGCTGGCAGGGGTTGGGGACCCCTGCCAGCAAAACCAGAGGCCCAGAGGAAATTTGGAGGAGCCCCACATAGCTACACCACTGATATATAGGGTAACTGAGTATACATCCATTCTGCACCTGGACTAGCTTGCTATACACACTGTAACTTAGACCAGTTCCTTATATCTAGATTAACTGTTCAATTAACTTGCTTTTAGTTTAGCCACCCATTTATTTATCCCAACTGACTCAGTAATATGCTTCTTGTCCCCATCTACATATTTGCGTTTGGCCTCTCAGCTATATGGTAAGCAGTATTGTAGAAAAGCATTAGTATCATTGCAATTTTGTTTGAATGTTCTAATTGTGTGCTTATTAGAAGTTTTATTAGTATTATGCTTACATCGTATTATTTCTCTGTTATTTGCATTTCAGTGCTGTTAAATGTGTATATTTTTATACTGTTTCTTGATAGTCCTATTATTAGATTTCAGTTTGCTGAAATTTTACTATTGTTATGCTGTTAACAAAATTGTAAGTTTGATGTTAAACTATACCTACTGTACGCCGCCTTGAGTGAATCTCTTCATAAAGTTGGTTAATAAATCCAAAGAAATAAATAATTAAATAAATACAATCCTCTAAACAGCTAACATCATCTCTAGCCTACTAAACACCTTTAATTTGGAATCCTCTACTTAGAAAAGTATTAAAAATGTATCTATTTGGAAACGTTGTACTAGATAAATAATAGGTCATTGGTCATCAGCTTGAAGTTATGTTTTGATATTGTAAATCTGTTATTGTCATTATGGATCTTACTGTAACTTTCTAGGCTTACCTAGTGATAGGTTGTGATCCGCTATGAACCAAATAGGTATTTGCAGACTACAAATGTTATAATGTAATGTAAATAAAAGATAATGATGATTGTCAGAATGAATATATATTGTAAGGAATATGCCGAAAGGAAGAGGGACCCCAGCTACCCACCGGAGAAAAGAGAGCCGGAGGGTAGGAGGGAAGACCCTAGGGATGCTCAGGTTTTGCCCAAAAGGGACATAAAGGGGGGAAACTACAACTCCCAGAAGGCCACAGGAGAGCTACGGGGGAGGAGAAGTAGGGTGCAGAACCAAGGAGCTCCAGAAGAGGGCCGCCAGGGAAAAGGAAAAGCTGATTCTCCCACCTGGTGGAGGAGGTGGTGGAACCGGTGGCAGGAGAAGGAAAAGCAGCCTAGCAGAGTTAATGAAGAAAAGTGTAATCAGCTGGAAAAGGGGTGGGGGGAGGAGAAAATGGACTGGGCTACTGAAGGAGAAGGGGAGAAGGAACCAGAGGCGATGGAGCAGGAGGAGGCTGAGCTGGTCTTAGACGAACCCATGGAGCTCTTGGCTATGGCTCAACCAGCACTGGAGGTATAGGGGAGAGGCCTGGGTCAATGTGGGAGGAGGTCAGGAGAATAGAGACTGACCAAGAGGGTGGGACCCAAGGCTTTGAGCCCGCGCAAAGCCTAGCTTTATGGAGCTGTGCTGAGAGAAGCCTGGCTGTACTTGGACTGTGTTTGAAACAGCCTAGCTCCATTGAACTGTGCTGAGAGAGAAGCCGGGCTGTAATTGGACTGTGTTAGAAACAGCCTGACTTTATTGAGCTGTGCTGAGAGAAGCCTGGCTGTACTTGGACTGTGTTTGAAACAGCCTAGCTCCATTGAACTGTGCTGAGAGAGAAGCCTGGCGGTACTGGGACTGTGTTTGAAACAGCCTAGCTCCATTGAACTGTGCTGAGAGCAGCCTGGCTATAATTGGACTGTGTTAGAAACAGCCTGACTTTATTGAGCTGTGCTGAGAGAAGGCTGGCTGTATTTGGACTGTGTTAGAAACAGCCTGACTTTATTGAGCTGTGCTGAGAGAAGCCTGGCTGAAATTGGACTGGGTTTAAAACAGCCGAGGAGCTGTTGAAGAAAAGGGGGCTGGGGGCTGCAAATCTCAAAAACAGGCCCAAGAAAGAAGAAGAAACACATAAAGAGGAAAACAGAGAGCTCGGTGCTGGTGGTGAGGAGGCTGCACGGACTTAGCCAGTAGGAGCATTGTTTACAAGTGGTGGCAGTGGTGGGATCTGACTGCGGGACCTGTCGCTAGAGGAGGCCGTGACCCGAGTGGATGAGAAGCCCCACGAGAGGGCCAACGCTGAGAAAGGCGCAGACCCATCTTGGGTTCCGGTAAGCGGGCCTAACTGGGGGGAAGGGGGGGGAGGTGTTAGAGGGATCAGAGAAAGAGTCCTACTTAAGTGAGGTAATCGCACTTGGAGGTGGTTCTCTGTTGTTTTGTCCCTCCCCCAGGTGGCAGTGCCAGTGCCGTGATGGACCCCAAGGAGATCTTCGGGTGGATGACTCTCCAGTTCCCAAAACAGCAGGAGCTGACGGCCAAGATAGTCGAGGACTCTCTGATGGCGGCCCGGATCAGCAGCAACCAGTACTCAACATGCTACAAGACTTTTTCCAGAGAGGGGCTAATGTTCCCCATGAGGGGGAAACCGGAGCAAATGGACCCGGGCCCGGAGGAAGCGGTGCGGTAGGACATGTCTCCATGAATGCACTTAACTGGGGGAAGTTGTCCGAGCAGGATAATGTGGACGATTTTTTGACAGCATTTGAGAGGGTGGCTGGGGCAGCTGGGTGGCCACAAGAGCAGTGGGCCATGAGATTGGTGCCTTCTCTATCCGGGGAGGCTTTGGCAGCCTTTAGGGATTTGTCTCCGGAAGAGGCTGCCAACTATGGAAGGTTGAAAGAAGCTATCAAGGACAGATATGGAGTCAGTACACAAGCTTACAGACGTAAGTTTAGAGCCACCAAATGGGAAAAGGGGACCCCCCCTAAAGCGGTAGCAAATAAGCTAATGGATTTAGTGAAAAAATGGTTGGAGCCCGAGCGACACAACCTGCACGAGGTACTGCAAGAATTAGTAGTGGAGCAATTCCTCCAGGGTCTGCCCGACGAAATTAGGGCCGAATTAATAAAGAGGGGATGTAAGACGGTAGAGGGGGTGACATCGGGTTTGGAATGTTACCTGGAAGCCCAGCAGTGGGGGGGACCAGAGCGGGAGGGAGGCAGGACTCGGGCGTTAGAAAAAGGGGGCCCGAAAGTTTCCCTAATTAAGCCGGAGACCCCCGCAGGGAGTAAAAAGACCGAGTTAGACGCCGGCCCGAGTAGAAAGGCTATTCCTTTTGGGAGCAAGGGGTGTTTTATGTGTGGTAAGGTAGGCCATTTCAAAAAGGATTGCCAGTGGCGGGAGGGGTGGATCTCTCAGGTAGAAAAAGGAGTTAGGCCCAGGTACCTAACTCAAGTTAAGGTGGAGGGAGTACCCATCACCGCCATGTTAGACTCTGGGGCCGACCAATCTATGATCTCCCGGAGGCTGTGGCAACAGATAAGAAAGAGGAGGGCCCCGGGCAGGGAGACCTATGATGGAGGGGTGTCTATCCAATGTATTCATGGGGCCAGGACCCGTTATGCACTCCAGCGGGTCAACTTACAGGGGCCCACCGGAGAGCTAGAGCTGGCCATGGCCGTTCTACCCAGATTGCCGCATGAGATGATTTTAGGGAGGGATTGGCCTCCATTTTTAGAGTGTATGGGGAGAGAAAAGTGTTAGTCACTACCAGGGCCCAGGCTCACCGCGAGGTAGACGAAGAAACAGAGGAAATAGGGGGGGGGGGTTCCTTTTCAGGGGGAGGTATTGGGCGAACCGGGCCGGGAAAAAAAAAGGAAAGCCGTGAAAAAAAAGGAGCAGAAGGGTAGAAGGGAGGCTCTTCAGCGGGCACAGAGGGAGAGTTACCTGCCAGTGGCCCCGGAAGAATTGAGGGAGCAGTTTCCCCAATTTCATAGGGAGCAGGCCACGGACCCTACCTTAGAGTATGCCTGGGAAAGGGCGCGCCAGGGAGAAGGCCAGGTAGCTCCGGGGTTCCTGATAGAAGGGAACATCCTATATAGAAGGGTGCCAAATTGGGAGCACTCGGGCGGAGGGAAACAGCTGGTGGTACCCCGAGCTTTTCATCCGCTGGTGGTAAGGCTGGCCCACGACCATCCTCTGAGCGGACATAAGGGCTCCCAGGCCACCCTGACCCAAATATTGGCGAGGTTTTATTGGCCGGGCATATATGGGGAGGTGGAAAAATACTGCAAGTCCTGCCCCAGATGTCAGAAGGTATCAGACAGATTCCCTCCTAAAGCCCCATTAAAGCCGCTGCCTCGGGTAGACCAACCGGTGAGGAGAATAGCCATGGATATTGTGGGGCCTGTAACAAGGTCACAGAGAGGGTATCTCTATGTGTTAGTAGTTATGGACATGGCCACCAGGTATCCATGGGCCCTGCCCTTAAGGAACATTTCGGCCAAGGGTATTGCCTGGGAACTCATAAAAATTTTTTGTGAGGTAGGTTTTCCCCAAGAAGTTTTGACAGATCGCGGTTCCAACTTTATGTCCCATACCTTAAGACAAGTATGGGAGGCCTTTGGGATAAAACATGTACGTACGGCGGCTTACCATCCCCAAACCAATGGGATGGTGGAACGCTTTAACAGGACCTTAAAGGGGATGCTAAAAAAAGCCTAGGGGGAAGAATTGGGGAGTAAAAGCTTAAGGGAGGGGGTATGTAAGGAATATGCCGAAAGGAAGAGGGACCCCAGCTACCCACCGGAAAAAAGAGAGCCGGAGGGTAGGAGGGAAGACCCTAGGGATGCTCAGGTTTTGCCCAAAAGGGACATAAAGGGGGGAAACTACAACTCCCAGAAGGCCACAGGAGAGCTACGGGGGAGGAGAAGTAGGGTGCAGAACCAAGGAGCTCCAGAAGAGGGCCGCCAGGGAAAAGGAAAAGCTGATTCTCCCACCTGGTGGAGGAGGTGGTGGAACCGGTGGCAGGAGAAGGAAAAGCAGCCTAGCAGAGTTAATGAAGAAAAGTGTAATCAGCTGGAAAAGGGGTGGGGGGAGGAGAAAATGGACTGGGCTACTGAAGGAGAAGGGGAGAAGGAACCAGAGGCGATGGAGCAGGAGGAGGCTGAGCTGGTCTTAGACGAACCCATGGAGCTCTTGGCTATGGCTCAACCAGCACTGGAGGTATAGGGGAGAGGCCTGGGTCAATGCGGGAGGAGGTCAGGAGAATAGAGACTGACCAAGAGGGTGGGACCCAAGGCTTTGAGCCCGCGCAAAGCCTAGCTTTATGGAGCTGTGCTGAGAGAAGCCTGGCTGTACTTGGACTGTGTTTGAAACAGCCTAGCTCCATTGAACTGTGCTGAGAGAGAAGCCGGGCTGTAATTGGACTGTGTTAGAAACAGCCTGACTTTATTGAGCTGTGCTGAGAGAAGCCTGGCTGAAATTGGACTGGGTTTAAAACAGCCGAGGAGCTGTTGAAGAAAAGGGGGCTGGGGGCTGCAAATCTCAAAAACAGGCCCAAGAAAGAATAAGAAACACATAAAGAGGAAAACAGAGAGCTCGGTGCTGGTGGTGAGGAGGCTGCACGGACTTAGCCAGTAGGAGCATTGTTTACAATATCTAAGGGGCCCTTATACAAAGGGGCCCTTTTACTAAGGTGCACCAAAAAATGGCATGCGCTAGTGTAGGTGCGTATTTTGGACATGCGCAAGTTCATTTTTTAGCACACTGGCAAAATAAAAATTGATGCGCAGCCATTTTGGGTCTGAGACCTTACCGCCTCCCATTGACTTAGTGGTAAGGTCTCACGCATTTAACAGGTGGTAATCGTCAGTGCGCATATACTGCCGATTTCCTCCTGGTTAGCATCACCTGGCAGAAAATAAAATAATATTTTCCAAAGTGTGTACCGGACCCGTGTAAAAGATGGACTTACCGCTCGGGGCATGCGGTAGCCGGTGGGGGGGGGGGGAGGGTAGTTTCAAACTGATGCATGTTGGACATGCGTAGGTGCCTTTGCACCTTAGTAAAAGGGCCCCAAAGTGTGTTAAGTGCTTAACAAAGCTGTTAACATGTACTATGTGACCACATTGAGTGGTTTTGCAGTGATTTGGTTGTTTCCGAGCATTAAACCATGTGTTTCTGAATTGTTCTGTTGGGGGGGCATGGCTTGGTTGGCGAATGGGTATAAGAGTATTAACTAGCTAGCACATTATACTTTCTGAGTGCTAACTGGCTAATGCAGAGTTAATACAGGACCAATTACCACTACCTATATAAGAGGCACTAAATACTTCAGCATTAACCAGGAGCAGGTACCACGAGTTAATCTGAATGTTGATGCACAACCTGCAATAAAAAGTAGTGGAAACTTCTCCTCTTGATGCAGCATGAGTTTTAAAACTCGTCATGCGTTACAATTCTGTGTTACAGTACATTAAGGCTAAATTGTAATGCATTTTAATAGAAGGGCACGCCTGGGCGGTAATCAGCATTGTAAGTGCATAGACCATTACCGACCGGTTAACGCGTGAGACATTACCACTAGGTCAATGGGTGATGGTAAGGTCTCAGGTCCAAAATGGATGCGTGCCAATTTTCATTTTCCCGCACATTCATTTTTGGCCCCCAAAAAAGGGCTTTTTGCAGGTGCACTGAAAATGGACCTCCGTACATCCAATACATGCATCTACACCAGCAAAAGCCACTTTTCGGCATACCTTAGTAAAAGGACCCCACAGTTACCAAGAAATTTCTGTAAAAAATTATCCAAGTAGGCAGTGTCCTTAAAGATGTCACTATGCCCTTGCACCATTATAAGACATGTACAAGGAAATTTCAGAAAGAGGGCCCCTTCTGCAGCTAGGCCATGAGGTCTCAGCTGAAGAAAACACCTCTGAAGGCTTGTGTAGAACAAGCAACATTAGGGAAAAAGCTGCACCTTTATGTCCACAAACAGAAAAACTGTTAAATTAGCGAGAGCAGTTTTGGATCTACACATTAAACACAGTGACCCCCAGTGGGTTGAACGCTGAATTGGAGTTGTCTACCTTGATCTAATTAAGTATTTCAATTCCTGCCTTCTGATAGGTGGACACAGCTAATAGTGGGAGTTTTAAATTTGACTCAAAACGCCGACCCACCATCTCTGATGGCTTTAGAACTAACGAGTCGGCATGTATGACACAGAGCAATAAGAGGTGAGGCCGACCCACCATCTCTATAGTCAAGATTTCGTAGAATATTAATTATGTTTATAATATTGGAGATAGGCATATTTATACTTGTATTATACCATTTTTTATTCTAGGGGGGGTAATCCTTGAAAAAGCCGCTTGACACCGAAACATGCACCATGTCAGATGAAAAAACCCTCTAGAGCCGACACCATTGTGTATAAACTAAGTGCTAAGTTGTTAAATTACAAATTTGAAATATTTCAGTAAAAGAATATTTAACGAACATAAAACCTGTTTGGACCGGTGACGATATTGGGATCATTTCTAAGCGACATTTGAATACACTGTCAGCTTAGATCCCATGCTGAGGTCCATTATTAAACATAGTTGTTAAATTCCTTCTATGAAAGTGATACTATGATCTGCATTTGAAAGCCCCCAAATCTCTCAAAGTTACTTTCGTAATAGTATTTCAGGTGGCAACAAAGAAGTCTGTAGAAAGTTCAGGAAATGCAAATTCCAAACTCAAAATTGGCTTTTCAGAATATCTAGCTTAAAATGGCTAGATAAATAAATTTCAGAGGTTGGCGTATTACATATAGGGTTACCCTGGAATCCAAAGATTTGCGGGGCATAATCGAACAAAAACGTCTATCTCCATGGGCGTTTATCTCCGAGAACGGGTCCGTGAAGGGGCGGACCGAACCGTATTTTCGAAAAAAATAGACGTCCATGTTTTATTCGACAATTTGTGAGCTGGGCGTTTTTGCTTTTCAGCGATAATGGAAAATGAAAGCGCCCGGCTCAAAAACGAATAAATCCAAGGCATTTGTTCATGGGAGGGGCCAGGATTCGTAGTGCACTGGTCCCCCTCACATGCCAGGACACCAACTGGGCACCCTAGGGTGCACTTTTACAAAAACAAAAAAAAGGTAAAAGAGCTCCCAGGTGCATAGCACCCTTCCCTTGTGTGTTGAGCCCCCCAAATCCCCCTCAAAACCCATTGCCCACAAGTCTACACCATTACTATAGCCCTAAGGGGTGAAGGGGGGCACCTACATGTGGGTACAGTGGGTTTGGGGGGGTTGGACGACTAAGCATTAAGCAGCACGGTTGTAACAGGTAGGGGGGGATGGGCCTGGGTCCACCTGCCTGAAGTCCACTGCACCCCCTAATAACTTCTCCAGGGACCTGCATACTGCTGCCAGGGAGGTGGGTATGACATTTGAGGGTGAAAATAAAAAGTTGTGAAACATAATTTTTTGTGGTGGGAGGGGGTTAGTGACCACTGGGGGAGTCAGGGGAGGTCATCCCCGATTCCCTCTGGTGGTAATCTGGTCATTTAGGTCACTTTTTGGGGCCTTATTCGTGAAAAAAACAGGGTCCAGGAAAAGTGCCCTAAATTCTAGCTACAAACGCATACTTTTTTTCCATTATCGGCGAAAGGCGCCCATCTCTGTTTGGGTGATAACCATGCCCCAGTCCCGCCTTCACCACGCCTCCGACACGCCCCCATCAACTTTGTACGCTTCCGCGATGGAGTGCAGTTGAAAACGTTCAAGTTCAGCTTTCAATTAAACCGTGTTATTCATTTTTGTGAGATAAACATCCATCTCCTGATTTAGGTCGGAACTTGGGCGTTTTTCTCTTTCGATTATAAGCAGGATAATCTGCTAATCAATGTCCTCAAATCTACCTTCAAACTCTCCAGACATGTCAGCAGATTCTCTTGTAAATTAACAAAGAGATTGAACGTGAGATGTAAGCATATATTATTCATTTATTTATTAGGATTTATTTACCACCTTTTTAAAAGAAATTCACTCAAGCCAGTGTACAATAAGAATAAATCAAACATGAGCAATAGGCAGTTACATCAGTTTCTGCTTTTATGTAATGCCAAGGAATTATTGTTTTGATATTTCAAACTTCTTTATTAATTTAAAGAGCAGTATATTAAATACCTAAAACTAAATAAATGAAATACTTAGCCTATTTATTTATTTTACATGTGTGGAAAGAGGCATGTGATCCCATGCTCTGAAAGTTGGTCTATTCAATATAATATAATAGAATATTTTATACCAGGAACTGATTCACATACAGCACAAGGATATGACAAAGTGACAAAAAAAGAACAGCTGGCACTAACCTGATAAT
Organism: Microcaecilia unicolor; assembly: GCF_901765095.1. Classification (NCBI taxonomy): domain Eukaryota; kingdom Metazoa; phylum Chordata; class Amphibia; order Gymnophiona; family Siphonopidae; genus Microcaecilia; species Microcaecilia unicolor. The sequence goes on along the minus strand of NC_044031.1, from coordinate 330,344,641 downwards.
CAAAAGAAATCTATTCTTCTGCAAACAGGCATGAAAGTTTGAGCTGAGGATGCCTGCACAAAGAATTCTGCTTAGCTCTGTAGAAAACTGAAAGATTACAATGACAAAAGTTTGCTCTCAGCACAATTACAAGCTACCCCTGTAGGGATTACCTTCAGAAGATACTGCATTAGTATGTTGTAAGAAATATAATCATTTTCAACAAGGGAGAAACACAGTGTATGAAAGTATTGCTAAATCTCTGAAGGAATGCAGAGAAAGAAATATTGGAATAAACATACACACCGTTATACATTTCTTTTTCCATACCTCAAAAGAGTGCTCAAAATAATAATTGGTGTATGGTAGGAAAACAGGGCATATCATAAATTTTATCAAAAGTTCAACAATAGTATCTGTCAGTTCAGAAACCCCATACATATTTTAACCCGAGTAAAGGAAGGGAAATTTATGATAGCTTTTTTATCTGGGTAAATCAGGTGAAACTTAGGTAAGTGGCTTTGGAAATTGATTTTCCAGTACATCATTAGTAAGCCAAATGCAAAATCAGTTTTAATGATGCATAGCATATCCAATTTTGGTTGAAGGTAATGCTTTGTTTCTAGAACAAAAGGTACAGTGATATTCCAGGGTGGGGGATGGAAATCAGGGCACCTGCCCCATGCCTCTCAACCCACTGAAGATCTACACTCTGCAACCAGCTGCAGAGCTAATAGTGCATTGAAATATGAGGGTGATTCTAGAAAGTGGCGCCTAGAGGTACATAAGTATTGCCACACTGGGACAGACCAAAGGTCCATCAAGCCCAGCATCCTGTTTCCAACAGTGGCCAATCCAAGTCACAAATACCTGGCAAGATCCCAAAAAAGTTCAATACATTTTATGCTGCTTATCCCAGAAATAAGCAGTGGATTTTCCCCAAGTCATTTTAATAATGGTCTATGGACTTTTCCTTTAGAAAGCCCGGCGAACTTTTATGAAACCCCGCTAAGCTAACCACCTTTACCACATTCTCTGGCAATGAATTCCAGAGATTAATTACACATTGAGTGAATTATCTGCATCAAAGATGGCGTCAAATTGACAGTTAAACACCTAAGTGCACAAGGCACTATTCTACAAGGGAGGTGTACATGTGGGCAGGGCATATGCAGGCTATGGGTGTATCTCCAAGTTAGGGTCATAGTTTATAGATCTTTATAAACTATATGTGTCATTTGGCGCCCCTAGGCATGCCAACTTATGCCTGAAATTGATGGTATGAGAGGGCGTGCCTACACATGGGCACACTTATGTTTATGTTTAATTAATTTATAGCCCACCTTTTTCCAATGCGGGTTACAACCTAACATAGGGGTCCTTTTACTAAGCCACAGTAAAAAGTGGCCTGCGGTAGTGTAGGTGGGGGTTTTGGGCGCACGCAGAATTATTTTTCAGCCCCTGTAAAAAAGTTCTCTTTTTTTCCCCCGAAAATGGATGTGCGGCAAAATCAAAATTGCCACTTGTCCATTTTGGGTCTGAGACCTTACTGCAAGCCATAGACCTAACAGTAAAGAATTTGGGCGGTAATGACCTACACACATCAGATGTCACTTGGCGTGCGTCCGCTACGTGTGCCAGAAAATAAAAAATCATTTCCAGACATGCGTAGCAGATGTGCGCCAAAAATGAAATTACCATAAGAGCCACATGATAGTCGGGCAGTAAGTCCATTTTGGTGAGTGTTAGGTGCACGTAGATGCTTACGCAGCTTAGTAAAAGGGGCCCATACATATTTAAAACAACAAACTACAAAACATCATAAGTGTGTAAGGTTCATAGAAGTCAGCAGATTTCATAAACTTGGTTCAGTAAATATTGTTTTAACATTGCCTTACAGAAGGTGACATTTCTTTGTGATTTTAGGACCAAAGGCAGTTTGTTTCCCTCTGTGGGTCCTGCCACAGAGAAAGTACCAGTTCTGGTAACATTTAGTCACAAGTCTCTCAAGTTTGGGACAACAAGTGCATAGGCATTTGCCGAACGCATCACCCTGGGCGGTTCATATCTCTGCAACACATTACCTAGATAAAAAGACATATCCTGATACAACCCTGCATGTACTAATAGCAGTACCTGTGGCTCAAAGGATAAAATTTAAGGTGCTGTTATTTGTACATGCAAGGTTATATCAGGATATGTAAACATTTTTTTTTTGGGGGGGGGGGCTGTTCACATCTCTAATAGTTTAATCCTTCCTTCTTCCTGTCCTCAGGAAACATAAGGAATCAATGCTCATACCTGCTGGTGCTCTCTTTGCCATTGTCATAGTATGGGGGGAGGGAGAGGTTGTGAGAGTGGGAGAACCATTGGTGCTTTTCTCTCATCTAATTCTACTATTGGTACTTTTTCAGATTTAGATTCATGAAACTTTATTGGCATGACAAAATATGTATGTGTTATTAAAGTAATAGATAAAAAGAGGTCACAAAAAGTTAGGTGATAAAATGCAAGGTGTTAAGCGTGAATTGTACATCTGCAGTTACGCATAAAATTGTCATTATAAAATACTAGCGTAAGTTGGCATTTGAGTGTTTAACTTTACTTGTGAACACATATACTATGTCAAAGTACAACAGTGATGGGTGTACCACTGACCCATCTATGGCCCTCCCACGTCCACACCCCCACAGCAGTTATGCACTTAAGAAATTACATGCCAAGGTGCTCAGTTTTGAACCTGAAGGACATCTCAAAATGACTAAAAAAAGGGTCCTGCCGAAAACATCTAAATTTTCGAAAGGCAGAATTTGGATGTTTTACTCTTCAGTTCATCCAAATAGCAAAGGAACGTGTTGGAGGTGTGTTTTGGGTGGGACTAGGGTGGGCCCAAAATTAGGATGTCTAAGTGATAATGCAATGGGAAGAAACATCAAAGTCAAAAAATGACGTTTTTATCTAGACCTCTTTCAATCACATTCAGGGTAAAATAAATGTACTCTGATTGAGCAGTTGAACACTGGATGGATGAAAGCACAATCCTTCTTTCTATTCCCAGTGATTATTGACCTCCTCCTGCCCCCCCTAAGAAGTGAAAGTGACAGTGGATACCAGGCTCTATAATAGCTTCAGGTATTATGGTCATTCCTAATAGAGCAGCAAGCGAGTGTACTAAGTATCCTAGTGGTCACTGCAGTGGACTTTGTACAATGGTACCCAGATGTAACTCTCACTTTAACTCTTAAGTATAAGAAATATCTACTGTACCTGAATTTATAAGACATCTGCAAGCGTGATGGATATTGTAGTGGTGTACCTTTATGTACAATAGGTTTTTGTTTGTTCCAGGAGGGCTCCCAATAGCGTAAAAGAATTAAGGTGGGAATTGTAGTTGAGTCCTCTTGTTTAAAGTCCACTGTATTGACCACTAGGCTGCCCTCTGCTCTGGCCATTCTTGTACAAATGATGCCACACAGATGTTTTTGTGCCTGCTTTCTTGTTGTTCGTATTTTGGATGTTTCATTATGTGCATAACAGCAAATCTATTGCCACTTATTAGTTAAAACAAATTAGTACCTAATTTAACAACTGAATTACATGTACAATATAACTTGCAGTATTCTACAACCTGTCTGAGCAATTTTGCACGCTAAGCATGAAAATGAGCATGCACATTTAAAGGATTAAGTGATATTAGTTAAAAAAAGTGAAAAAAAATACTTAATACTGCTAACAAATGTAATCAAAACTCCCAGGTATAGAATGTTGAGGATTGTGAGCAATCACCACTTTTATGGTGTTATTCTGTGTTATCCTTGGTCATTAGATAAAAGGCTGGTGCCTGAACTTTCATAACTAGTGCCCTACAGAGAACAGCTCTCTACTTCCGGTCCAGTGCAACCCCCTCCTTTCCTCATCATCCCACAGAGGTCAGAGATTGATGCAGGCAGACAAATTAAAAAAAAAGAAAATCTGCACTGTATCAAAAAAAAATGTGTCATGGTGAAATGTACCTTTTATGTTTTTGTTGTCCATCACTTACCCATGATCACATTTTATCATTTCATACCAGATACGTAAAAATGGGATCCCTCTGCATTATGGGGAGGCAGACAGAGACACCGAGGCACAGCAGAAAATAATACAACAGCCGTTTTAGCTAATGAGTGCCAGTGGTTGTAATCTACTAGTAACTGGACTAATGGTTTGTTTACTTGGTCTGGTACATTGAATTGTTTGAAGTCCAATACATGATTAAAGATTCTGGGCAAGAAAAGTGATCTTTAATCTAATTTTTAACACATCTAAAAACACTATTTTACAGTATACCAACTGTGCTTCTGGTACAGACCTTATAATGGCAAAAATATCATTCACTTTTGGGCTTCGTATTAATAGATTGCTAAGAGTCAGTACTTCAGTGGGTTTTGCACATTTTGTACTCTCTCTCTCTCTCTTTGCTGACAGTTGCACTGCTGCTATATTTCATAAACCATAAAACTTCAAATAAATTGATTTTGTGAAAATGTGCTACACATAGGTTTTTCAAAATAGGTCCTGCAGCCAGTCCCTAAAGTAGTTATTTCCATTCACATGCCTGACCTGTTGGTGTCTTCTGTACCTCTCCAATTTTTCTGGTACTTCAAAACCCACGTATCTCTTTCTGTTCCTCTTAATTTAATAAAAACCACACATGCCTCTATCAGTAAGGCCTTTCATTTTTATCCCTTTTTTCGATTCCGTGACACTAGTGGTTCTGTGCTTCATGGTGTTGGCAGCCAAATGAAATTACTGTGCTCTTCGACTTCAGCAGTAGTTGATTTATATGATTTAGGACCTTCGCACAAAGCAGAGGTCAGTCTCAATATTTCTGCTAATAGGTCTTTCAGAAGGAGTCTATATGAACAGTCTGAAATGCTGCTTGATCTGTTTGAATTATACATCGCAGTTGAGTATGGAAAGTGGAAAATATCATGAATGCATTGCAGTGTTTTTGCACTTTGCTAATAAGGATTAATTACACTGATGTTGATGTTGACTTCATAGTTAATCCAAATCATTATGTACTGAGTTACCCAATATACTTCTGCTGCCATGCAGTGTTTCAGATCATAAATACCTGCTATTAAATGCTGACTTTTTTATAGTTTAAGTGGTTACAAATATAAATCTTATTTTTCAAATTTCAATAGAAAGAGCAGCATTTATTTGGCCTGCCCCAACCGTATTATCGAACAAGATGGGCGTCCATCTTTTGTTTTGATAATACGGTTGGGGCAGGCCAAATCTCAACATTTAGGTCAACCTGAGAGATACTCGACCTAAATGTTGAGATCGCCAGACTTAGAGATGAGGCCTTTCTTCTACCGTTCATGCCACTTCTGACACTAGTTCTGGTTTCTGGCGAAGGGAGCAACAGAAGAAAGGCCTCACATGAGGCCAAAGTGTTTTTCTAAGATACAAAGGAAAATGCAGTTCTTATACATGGAGTCAAGCTAGCACTCCCTTTCCCAAAGTACTCTGTCTATGTAACAGGACAAATTTAAACTGAACTGTTTAGGGCATCTACTCACATTAAATAGTAATTTGGTATAAAAAGCAATTGCTTCTAAGTATTGATTGCAAACGAAAATGCTCAATTAATCCATGCCACCATCATAATACATATAGTGCTGTACATTGACTAACTAACCCAAGCCATTATGCATTGAGTTACCTAATATATTTCTACTAGCATTAATGTTTCAAACTATGAATACCTGCTAGTATATACTAACCTTTTATTTTAAATAGTTTAAGTGGTTACAAATATAAATCTCTTTTCAAATTCCATGAAAAAGACCAGCACTTTTCTATTGACCCATCTTTGAGTATTGCGTTCAGTTCTGGTCACCATATCTCAAAAAATATGTGGAGGGGCATAATCGAATGGAGGCGCCCATCTTCGTGGACGGCCCCGGGAAGGGGTGAAGCCAACTGTATTATCGAACAAGATGGGCATCCATCTTTTGTTTCGATAATACGGTCGGGGCAGGCAAAATCTCAACATTTAGGTCAACCTGAGAGATGCTCGACCTAAATGTTGAGATCGCCGGACTTAGAGATGGCCAGCCTCGGTTTTCGCCAATAGTGGGAATCGAGGCCGGTCATCTCAAAACCAGCCAAATCCAAGCCATTTGGTCATGGGAGGAGCCAGCATTTGTAGTGCACTGGTCCCCCTTACATGCCAGGACGCCAACCGGGCACCCTAGGGGGCACTGCAATGGACTTCATTAATTGTTCCCGGGTACATAGCTCCCTTCCCTTGGGTACTGAGCCCCCCAATTCCCCCCCAAACCCACTCCCCACTACTGTACACCACTACCATAGCCCTTATGGGTGAAGGGGGGCACCTAGATGTGGGTACAGTGGGTTTCAGGTGGGTTTTGGAGGGCTCACATTTACCACTACAAGTGTAAGAGGTAGGGGGGTGGGCCTGGGTCCGCCTACCCGAAGTGCACTGCACCCACTAAAAACTGCTCCAGGGACCTGCATAAGGATGAACATTCACAGAAAGCATGTCCCACCGCCCAAGACCATTTCACCAATAAGGTCCTCCAAATTAGGTCCAAACCATCTAAGGATACTCCAACAGAGGAAAATAGCCCAACCTGTAGTTCAGCCTTAATTGTTGGAAATCCTACAACCCAAGGACTCAACTCAAAACTAACCAAAACTGGTTATCTTTTCAACGACTAACAGCTGAGGAGGTAAGATCAATGCTGTTGAAATGCTTCTGAGCCAACTTCTCCCTGGATCAATGCACAAAATACCTACTCGAATCCATCCCTGTGGAAGCAGTAAATTGGTTACTTGATGATCTCAATGAACTGTTAAAAACTGGCTCTCTTCCTCCTGATATGGGCAAAGTTGTTCTCACTCCACTACTGAAGGGATCTTGGCTAGATGTAGCATCGCATGCAAACTATCATCCAGAGGCAAGCATACCCCTTTTTACTAAAGCATTAGAAACTTACATTCTTAAACAATTCTCTTTTTATCTGTAAAATTTTTCTATCTTATACTGGTCACAATTTGGCTTCAGATCATCACATAGTATGGAAACATTACTGCTAGTTCTAACTACATATGTCAAACAGCATCTATGCAAAGGTGACCAACAGGCTTATTTTCGAAAGAGAAGGACGCCCATCTTTCAACACAAATCGGAAGATGGGTGTCCTTCTCATAGGGTCGCCCAAATTGGCATAATTGAAAGCCGATTTTGGGCTTCCCCAACTGCTTTCCATCGTGGGGACAACCAAAGTTCCCGCGGGCGTGTCGGAGATGTAGCAAAGGTGGGACTTGGCATGACTAACACATGGGCATCCTCGACCCATAATGGAAAAACAAGGGCGTCCCTGACGAGCATTTGGACGACTTTACCTGGTCCAGGTTTTCTTACGACCAAGCCACAAAAAGGTGCCTGAACTGACCAGATGACCACCGGAGGGAATCGGGGATGATCTCCGCTTACTTCCCCAGTGGTCACTAACCCCCTCCCACCCTCAAAAAAGAACTTTAAAAATCTTTTGTGCCAGCCTCAAATGTCACACTCAGGTCCATCGCAGCAGTATGCAAGTCCCTGGAGCAGTTTTAGTGGGTGCAGTGCACTTCAGGCAGGCGGACCCAGGCCCATCCCCCCCCCCACCTGTTACACTTCTGGTGGTAAATGTGAGCCCTCCAAAACCCACCAGAAACCCACTGTACCCACATCTAGGTGCCCCCACCTGTAAGGGCTATGGTAGTGGTGTACATTTGTGGGAAGTGGGTTTTTTTGGGGGGGGGTTGGGGGGCTCAGCACACAAGGTAAGGGAGCTATGTTCCTGGTAGAAATTTATGAAGTCCACTGCAGTGTCCCCTAGGGTGCCCGGTTGGTGTCCTGGCATGTTAGGAGGACCAGTGCACTATGAATGCTGGCTTCTCACAAGACCAAAGGGCTTGCATTTGCTCGATTCTGAGATGGGCGTCCTTGGTTTCCATTATCGCTGAAAATCAGAAATGACCAAGTCTAGGGACATCCATCTCTAAGGACGACCTAAATGTCAAGATTTGGGCATCCCCGACCATATTATCGAAACGAAAGATGGATGTCCATCTTCTTTCAATAATACGGGTTTCCCTGCCCCTCCACCAGGATGTTTTGCGAGGACGTCCTCAGCAAAACTTGGGTGTCCCTTTCGATTATGCCCCTCCACGTAATTCTTCTCCAATTCGATATATCTGTGGCGTTCAATGCGGTTGACCACACATTACTACTTGAATGCCTGGATCAGATAGAAATAACAGGACTGTGCTCAAATGGTTCAGTGGATCCCTCTCAAATCAAAGCTATTCTGTCAAGCAAACAATCAACTTTCCAACTACTGGTCTACTAACTGTGGGGTCCCGCATGGATTTCCCCTCTCACCAGTCCTGTTCAACCTTATCATCCCTTGCCTCAATACACCTGGGTCTTAATGAACTACTATTATCCTACATGGATGGCATCCTGCTTCTCTTACTAGTAACAGCTTCAAACAAAGATCCAACTCAGTCTGTAGCTAATTGTATGACTGCTGTTTGCACCTGGGCCTTGACAAATAAACTGAAACTGAATGTGGTTCCGAAATCAGGGAGTTGAAGTCCCATCATCAATATCTTTGTCCAGTAGTCAAAGCTTTACAGTCAAATCTGAAATCAGAGTATAAGGGGTCTTGATTCTTCACTCTTCCCATATTAATCAGCTATGGAAGAAAATACTATTCAAAATGAGACATTTATTTTATTTATTTAGATCATTTATATCCCGCCTTTTGCCGCAGTTGTGCAGCCTCAAAGCAGCTTACAATTAACTATTGAAATAAATACAGTTACATTAGAATAGTTGGGAATGTAAAACAGGGTAAGAAGGGAAAGGGAAGAGAGACTAAGATGGTTGGCAGAAATCCAGGCGAACCAAGAGGGATGATGGAGATCCAGGCAAGTCAGAGGGCTCAAACAGGTCCAGGCAAGACGATCCTCGAACGAGCACTGAGAAAAACAGCAGCAGCATGCGGCCAGGAGAGAAGCAGTGATCACCAGAGGCTGACGAAAGCTGAAGTCAGGCAACACCTGCAATGGGGTCAACGGCGCATGATCCACGATGGTGGTTCAAACAGTCATCCTCCGCAGCTCCAACCATCGGCTGGAGGCACTAGATAGGAGCATATTAGCAACATTCTTCCCAAGATCTAGGAGTATAATAATTCCTTCACAGGCAAAGTAGCTATCTTCCTCTAACCTCTTCTGTGTTTCAGATGCACTTCCAGCTTGCTCCAGTGCTAGATCTGCAGCTAATGTCCGTTTCAGATCTAGTCTAGTCAGATCATTTTTCGACCAAAAAGTATTTGCACTACTAATCCAAATGTTAGTCCTACCTCACTTGGATTACTGTAACGTTCTATTTCTTGGTATTAAGTGTCAATACCAGAAAAAACTGAAAATCATACAGAATACAGCTGCAAGATTAATATACTACTACGACTACTACTTATAATTTCTATAGTGCTACTAGATGTACGCAGCGCTGTACACTTGAACATGAAGAGACAGTCCCTGCTCGACAGAGTTTACAATCTAATTAGGACAGACAAACAGGACATACAAGAGGTAAGGGAATATTAAAGTGAGGATGATAAAATAAGGGTTCTCAACAAGTGAACAAGAGTTAGGAGTTAAAAGCAGCATCAAAAAGGTGAGCTTTTAGCTCAGATTTGAAGACGGCCAGAAATGGAGCTTGACGTACCGACTCAGAAAGTCTATTCCAGGCATATAATATACAGATTGAATAGATACTAGTGTTTAAACTCATCTAAACAAACTCCCATAGCAGAAAGACTCAGGTTCAAAGTTGCTTGTTTAGTTTTTCAAATCTTACAGAGCTTCACCTCTAAACTGCTGAATAAGTCCGCTTCGCTATATCTAGTCCAGTCTAACAGACTGAAACAACAACTAATATTAGCATCACCATTTCAAAAGACAATTCGAATTCAGAAGATTTTCAGCTCTCTATTCCCCATATGTGCAGTCAAAATATGGAACTCTCTACCTATTCCCATCAGAACAGAAAACAGCTACCTCAGCTTCAGGAAGAAGCTAAAAACCTTTCTCTTCCCAAAGACTGCTCCATAATAATCCATCATGACTTCTACTTCCTAGTATCATCCGTTATCCTTTCCTTTAATGTTTTTAGTCTCATGCATTTGGTCTCTAATGCTTCTCATACCTTACACTAACACAATCTGCTTTTTGTCTCATCTAGAATGTAAACTGCACTGAACCCTGGAAAGGGGATATTAGCAGTATACAAGAATTGAATTGAATTGAACTGAATCGTTGAACAGTGGAAATGTACAATAATATAAATATAGGGGGGGAATTCTATCTATAGCACCAAAAGTTAGGTGCTGAAAAGATCTGCATTGAGCCCCTATTCTATAAAGGGTGCCTGATCTTCTGTAGAATATTGACATAATGCATAGGTTGCATCTACCTTTTGGGTGCCAGAATTATACCTGATAGAAACAGGTGTAAGTCTGGCACCCAAAGTTAGGCTTGGATCAACACTATTCCATAACTTGGTACCTAGCTTTTGGGAGTGCCCATGACCTGCCTATGTCCCTCCCATGGCTACGTCCCCTTTTGGGTTGTGTGGGGGAAAAGTTGGGTACCAAGTTATAGAATGCAGACGACGTAATGATCTACATCCCATTCAAACATGACCTTAACAAAATCACCAACGAGACCAACCAAAGCCTCCAAATCATGCACACCTGGGCTGACTCATTTCAGCTAAAACTCAATGCAGAAAAAACCCAATGCCTAGTACTCACCTCCCAGTACAACACAAACAACTACTCCACCATAACCACACCATACTGCACTCTTCCCATCTCAGAAAATCTGAAGATTCTTGGAGTTACTATCGACCGAAACCTCACACAATACCCACGTGAAGAACACGACAAAAAAGATGTTCTACGCGATGTGGAAACTCAAAAGAGTGAAACCTTTCTTCCCGAGAAACATCTTCCACACCCTGGTACAGTCAATGGTAGTAAGTCACCTGGACTACCGTAACACTTTGTACACTGGCTGCAGAGAGCAGACTATTAAAAAACTCCAAACAGCTCAGAATACCGCAGCCAGACTCGTATTTGGAAAAACTAAATACAAAAGTGCGAAACCCTTAAGAGAGAAACTACACTGGCTCCCTCTCAGGGAACGCATTGAGTTTAAGATCTGTACGACCGTACACAAAATCATACACGCAGATGCCCCACTCTACATGTTAAACCTAGTAGACTTGCCACCCAGAAACGCCAAAAGATCAGCCTGCAAATTCCTCAACCTGAACTTCCCCAGCTGTAAAGGACTTAAATATAAGCAGGCATACGCCACTACCTTCTCGTACCGAAGTACACAGCTATGGAACACACTACCCACAGCCTTGAAAACCATGGACAATCTAACCAACTTCCGCAAATCTTTGAAGACACATCTCTTCAACAAAGCCTACAAAAAGAACCCTTAACAACTCAATTCACTACCCATCCCACTCAAGTATTAAAATACACCTCTTAAACCACCCTATCTAACACTTACTTCTCTACTCCCTCTTATATCTTCTGATTATTACTGATTGTATCTAAGATTCTGTCATGACTATGTCATAAAAACACTCTGTAAGCCAAATTGAGCCTGCAAATAGGTGGGATAATGTGGGGTACAAATGCAATAAATAATAATAATAATAGAATGATGTGGAGGGGAAATCTGTGCACCACTTCAGTCAAGCACTAATTAATGTCAATTATGTGGCTGATTTGTGCTCGTTTCCTAATTAAGGGTCCCTTCTACAAAGGGAGGGGGGTACCCATACTGCCACTTTGCCATACATCATTTTGGCACTACCACTGTCCAACTGTGGAAGCCACCTCCACTGTGCACCATTTCCAGTGTGATGCAAATTATTAATGTTTTTTGCACCAGGGGCTGACCCAGCAGTAATCCAGCAGTGCTGTGAACTGCCGGGTTACAGCTGGGTTAGCAAAGGGGCCCTTACCGCCTCCTAAATGGTAAGGGCTGCCCCCAGAAATGGCTGCATGGCAAGTGTGCACTTACTGTACAGCCATTTCCTGCTGCAGTAAAAGGGACCTCGGCATGTGGCAAATCCACACTCTGATGCTACCGCAGGGCTCCTTTTACCGCAGCTTGGACCTTGGATCAGCATGCAAATTCTGGTGCCTAACGTTCAGCACTATATATAGAATCTGGGGGATAGTGGCCATTTTCTTATAAATACACTGGCACATATTTTGATTTCTGAGCACAGAAAATTTTAAAAGAAAACTTATGAATGTAGTATATTGGAAATGGCAATTTATTTCAATATTGTTTTAAATAAATACATGCATTATTAATTTTACATGAAGTAAAGCCTGGACCTTAGGATTATTGTTGCTAAATTAGGATCCAGGAGAAATGGATTAGATTGTTTATATATATTTAACTCCCATGTTATGAGTTTTTAAAAAAATATTTTGTAGACTAGTTGGCTTCTTCTATTCAGTTATGCTATGAACAAGTTGATGCTCCTCTTATTGTCAGAATCAAGTCTTATCAGGCTAGAGCTATAGTACCAAAAGTGGCTCTATCATCTGTAAAAATAGCTACTAGGTCCTCTCTTCATAAATTCATGGCATATTATTGCTTGGATCAAGGTTCTACACAGAACAGTGCCTTTGGTGAAGTAGTACTTGCCAATCTGTCCCTATGAGGAAACAATGTTTGCAATCAACTGTGCAGGATAATTAAAAGACTGACACGCTTTAATACTGAGCAGCCCTAACCTTGGGAGTCACCCACTTGTTTCTCTGACTCAATCCTGCTTGTAGACAGGAAAAAAGTAATGTTCATCTGTAACAAGTATTTTCTGTAGATAGTAGGGTTGATAAGGCACAAAATCTCTCCCATGTCCCTGAAAGTTGTCTGTATTGTGAGGAGCAAAGAAACTACAAAGCCCAGAAGGCAGTGCAGCAACAGCAAAGGGATCAGGTGAAGGTAGAGGATTTTATGCAAGAAAGGGAGGAGCTGGGCGGTTGATTGGAAAATGGACTCAGACATGGGAGGGGAGGAGCCCCTAGATCGAGAGAAAGGGGAGGAGAGAATGGAACTGGAGGAGGTGGAAGAAGGAGAGAATGAGGAGAAAATGGAAGTACTGGTGGAGGGTTCTTAAAGTGAGTTATGGACTGAGCATGAGAGAGTGAATGAAGACTTGGTGGATTGACCTGGTGGGTAGATGTCAGGAGGATTTGTGCTGAGAAATGAGGGAGGTGGGTCATTAGGTCTAAGAGTGAGAAAGTGACTTAGACCATATTGCTGTTGAATTGAACTGTTTAATTGTATTTCTAAGCTGAACTGTGTTGAAAGCAGTGCTAAGCTGAATTGATGAGGAAAACATTGCTAATTGAACTGAGATTGTGGAAGCAGTGTTCCTAACCTATGCTACAGGTGAAAACCTAATTGAACCAAGCTGGGTGGAGAGTTTGGTTGAAGGTGAGCTATACTGAGCAGCTTAATTGGAGCGGTGCTGAAAGAGCTGCAGTTGGAATCCCGCTTTCACTGAACTATGCAGGGAGATTTGGAAAAGAGAACTGCAGTGAAAAGACATTGATTGCAGACCTTTAAACCTGAGTGTGGATGGTGTGTGGTGCTGTGAAGGAAGAGATTGTGAATGAGTGGTGAGGATAAAGTGAGTGATCCTGACAATATGTATTGAACTTTGGAACTGAGGAACAGAGGGGACACCTGTGTGCGGAAACAGCAGCACATGCTCAGAGCTTTATAATAAGTTCTGAGTCCTGAGAGTGCAGTCCCACCCTGGCACCACTGGATGACATTACCCATCTGAATGCCTAATTAATCCTGATGATTATGGAAAACATTTGTTACAGATGTACAACATTGCTATCCAGAACAACACTACTGGAAAAATTATTGTTTTCAAAGAGAAACATCATTCAGCCTCTCCTCCACCCCATAGTGAGGATCACCTTTTAGGCAACTAAATTATGCATATGGAAATAGAACAAAACGTATTGCCATAAATCTTTGAGAATTACTGTGTCTGAAACTTGTATCCGATTATTGTTGTCACTTTGTTTTGAAATTACAGAGATTATATACCAGATAAAATTGAGGGTGACAAAAATGTCAAGATTAATACTGTACTAGATTTCAACTAGGGCTTCATATGAGCATTTTAAGCATATTTCTAAAAACCTCAAGTTGCAAAGTCTTTGCATTTACATTACCTTGTTGAACATCCCAATTACAAATTCTTTAGAATGACAGTCTCTAATGAATTTGTTGGTTAATGCTGATCACTGCAGTTTTATTAGTGATGCTAATAAACATAGACAGTGTAATCATTTATGTGAAAAGGTTTGATCTTGAGGGGGGAAGGAAGAAAGAGTGATGTATACATGCCATGACTTTGATGCTCTTGTATACTATTAACAGAGATTTCACTAGCCAGATGGCTTGGGAGCAGACAGAACTTTGGAGACACATACAGGTTAATGAATATTTAGGATTTTACTAAACTGATCTCTTATGGATAATAGGAAACATCTCTTGGCACATTGATTCCAGATTTCTATTTAGTTGATTGTGACTGCTGCTTATTTAATGAGCATCAAACGCTGTTAAAGAAATGAAACGAGCATGGACATTATATCCAAGTGAATCTTCCTGTAGATATAAAAATGGACAGATTTTATCTTTAAAATAGAATGGAAAAGAGCAAAGCAAAAACAATAATTATAACTATTGTTCCCAGACATATATTATTTTATTTTTTTGTTACATTTGTACCCCGCGCTTTCCCACTCATGGCAGGCTCAATGCGGCTTACATGGGGCAATGGAGGGTTAAGTGACTTGCCCAGAGTCATAAGGAGCTGCCTGTGCCTGAAGTGGGAATCAAAGTCAGTTCCTCAGTTCCCCAGGACCAAAGTCCACCACCCTAACCACTAGGCCACTCCTCAGTGAGTCAGTATGACTAGATAATGCCACATATTCTTATATTTCTAATGTTTAAAAATGCATATATTGAATTGATATACATTTAGAACACTATGAAGGAAAGACTGATATGCAGAATAGCAGTACAGTAGTTCAGTTTTCCAGTATGACCAGTGGAGGGATTGCAGCCAATGCGTATACGTTTCCCAACTGCCTTGAATGGATACTTCAGAATGTCATGGCCTACCGTTGCTTCATTTTCTACCACTCCTTGTTCTTTTGACCTGTAAGTGTTCACTATAGTACTACATAATCAGTTTATCAGCAAGATATTCCAACTGCCTGCAGTCAACCCAATTTCTTCTTTTGGTAGCCTCCTATAACTTTACTATGCTGTTTCTTTCTGAGGTTAGCTAATCTTCTATAGTTTTATTATTCTCTTCAGATAATTCCAAATATCAAGACAACTGTCTCTACATTCTTCACTTTCCCATACATTTTCTTTTCTGCCTTGTCTATTGCTTATAAGCATCAACATTTTCTTCCCATCCAGTATCACTACTCTTCCTGAGGGCACCTTATCCTTGTCAAATCTCCTTGTCTGAGTAAAGTATCTCGAAAAGTAACCATGATTTCCCTACCTCTTTCTGTTTCTGAATATGGGATATTCCAGTTCACATCCAATAGGATTAAATCTCCTAGTAACAGCACATTCCCCTTCATTCCCAGTGTTTTGATGTCTATGACCAGATCTGTGTTGAGCTTTATGCTTTCTGATACAACTGTAGATGACACCTTTGTGAAATTATGATCCATCCTCTCTTTCCAAGACAATGCACAATGTTTCCTCCATTTTCCACACCCCCTGCCTACATCATTCACTTTGATTTTATTCTTGACCTAAAAAGCTACTCCTCTCCTTTTTCTGCAATCTCTATCCTTGCTAAACAGATTATAACCCAGTATGTCTGTATCCATGGGACTCGTCCTCTTCCATCCTTAGGGCCTGGCTTGCAAGTATGGAACGTCATTACTTAGACTGGAGTTGAGGAGTGGCCTAATGGTTAGTGCAGTGGGTTCAAGCACTGGTGAACAAGGTTTAATTCCCTCTCCTTCTCTTTGTGACCATAAGCAAGTCACATTGCCCCAGGTTCAATATATAGATTAGACTGTGAACCCATTAGGGACAATGTAAAGTACCTGTAATAGAAATTGTAAACCACAAAAGAAGTCTTTTACTAATGATTAGTTCGTGTTATCTGCAGCAGGGCTCACAGGAATAAAATAGGCTCTGCTGCAGATAATTTGAGCTAATCTTTAGTAAAAGACCCCCATAGTAATCTCGGATCACTTGCAGTATATCAAGCAATAAAAATAAACTGTGTTGTCTTACATTCTGTACGGCCTCATACCTGTTCTCCTCTTCTACTTTGTTGCTGATGAGTGAATTACTGAAATGGTTTTCTTTACTAGTTCTTTATTAGTTTACCAATTGCCATAATGTTTTTTTTCTCCAAGAAATGACATCTCAGACTCATCCACTTCCATGTCACCCCCAGTCTCTTGTTAAATGCCTGGTAGCATATTTCTCATATGGGATCTTTTTTCCTGCTACAGAAATTTTGGTAT
Source organism: Microcaecilia unicolor (assembly GCF_901765095.1). Lineage (NCBI taxonomy): Eukaryota > Metazoa > Chordata > Amphibia > Gymnophiona > Siphonopidae > Microcaecilia > Microcaecilia unicolor. Next base: position 330,327,947 of record NC_044031.1, on the reverse strand, counting down.
CTTTCAGTGACCCAGCACTATCTTTCAGAATTTGTTTTGAGCCATAATTAAGACATAAGACATAAGCATTGCCACACTGGGACAGACCAAAGGTCCATCTAGCCCAGCACCCTGTCTCTGACAGTGGCCAATCCAGGTCACAATCACCCGACAAGATCCACGGAGCAAAGCATTTTGTACTGCTTGTCCCAGGAATAGTGGATTTTTCCCTACGCTCCTTTAATAACATTCTATGGCCTTTTCCTTCAGGAAGCCGTCCAAATCTTTCTTAAACTCTGCTAAGCTAACCGCCTTAACCACATTCTCCGGCAACGAATTCCAGAGTCGAATTATGCGCTGAGTAAAGAAAAATGTTCTCTTATTTGTTTTAAACTTACTGCACTCCAGCTTCATCGCATGCCCCCTTGTCCTAGTGGTTTTGGAAAGCGTAAACAGATGGTTCATATCTATCTTTTCCACTCCACTCATTATTTTATATACATCTATCATATCACCCCTCAGCCGCCTTTTCTCCAAGCTGAAGATCCCCAGCTGCTTTAGCCTTTCCTCATAGGAAAGTCGTCCCATCCCCTTAATCATCTTCGTCGCCCTTCTCTGCACCTTTTCCAATTCCACTATATCTTTTTTGAGCTGCGGCAACCAGAATTGAACACAATACTCTAGGTGCAGTCATACCATGAAGCAATACAGTGGCATTATAATATCCTCATTTTTGTTTTCTATCCCTTTCCTAATAATACCTAACATTCTATTTGCTTTCTTAGCCACAGCAGCACACTGAGCAGAAGATTTCAAAGTATCATCAATGATGACTCCCAGGTCCCTTTCTCGTTCCGTGACTCCTAATGCTGAACCTTACATGACATAGCTATAGTTAGGGTTCCTCTTTCCCACATGAATCACTTTGAACTTGCTCACATTGAATGTCATCTGCCATTTAGACGCCCAGTATCCTAGTCTCGCAATATCTTCTTGCAACTTTTCACAATCTTCCCGCGATTTGACGACCACAAACAACTTTGTGTCATCAGCAAATTTGATAACCTTGCTAGTTACTCCCACCTCCAGGTCATTTATGAAAATGTTAAAAAGCAACGGTCCCAGCACAGACCCTGAGGGACCCCACTAACTACCCATCTCCATTGCGAATAGTGACCATTTAACCCTACTCTCCGTTTCCTATCTTTCAATCAGTTTTTAATCCATAACAATATACTACCTCCGATCCCATGACTCTCTAACTTCCTCTGGAGCCTTTCATGAGGGACTTTGTCAAACGCTTTCTGAAAATCCAGATACACAATATCCACCGGCTCACCTTTGTCGACATGTTTGTTTACTCCTTCAAAGAAATGCAGCAGAGTGGTGAGGCAAGATTTCCCTTCATTAAATCCACGCTGACTTTGAGGCTTATTTTCAAAGCACTTAGCCTCCCAAAGTTCCATAGAAACATATGGAACTTAGCCTCCCAAAGTGCTTTGAAAATATGCCTCTTTGTGTGTCATCAGTCCATGCTTTAGAGTGTGCTCTGTTATTTTGTTCTTAATGATAGTCTCTACCATTTTGCCCGGCACCGACGTCAGACGCATTCTCCCCTGAAGCAGCCTTCAGCAAAACAGGGAACCCTTGTTGGGTGTATGCTGAATTGCCTATACATTATTTGTCACCTCTCGTTTAGACTACTGCAATCTGCTTCTTGCTGGCCTCCCACTTAGTCACCTCTCCCCTCTCCAGTCGGTTCAAAACTCTGCTGCCCATCTCGTCTTCCGCCAGGGTCGCTTTACTCATACTACCCCTCTCCTCAAGATCCTTCACTGGCTCCCTATCCATTTTCGCATCCTGTTCAAACTTCTTCTACTAACCTATAAATGTACCCACTCTGCTGCTCCCCAGTATCTCTCCACACTCGTCCTTCCCTACACCCCTTCCCGTGCACTCCGCTCCATGGATAAATCCTTCTTATCTGTTCCCTTCTCCACTACTGCCAACTCCAGATTTCGCGCCTTCTGTCTCGCTGCACCCTACGCCTGGAATAAACTTCCTGAGCCTCTATGTCTTGCCCCATCCTTGGCCACCTTTAAATCTAGACTGAAAGCCCACCTCTTTAACATTGCTTTTGACTCGTAACCACTTGTAACCACTCGCCTCCACCTACCCTCCTCTCTTCCTTCCCGTTCACATTAATTGATTTGATTTGCTTACTTTATTTATTTTTGTCAATTAGATTGTAAGCTCTTTGAGCAGGGACTGTCTTTCTTATATGTTTGTGCAGCGCTGCGTACGCCTTGTAGCGCTATAGAAATGCTAAATAGTAGTAGTAGTAGTAGTAGTAATTTGTAGCATGGAATTGAAGACATTGAAGATATTGCTAATTCATGGATGGACAGAGTCTGCTTTTCAGATAAGTACAAGTTGATATTTATTATGTGAGTGGCATAGCTGAGTAATTGCTCTATTTTATGGGATGTTGAGAGCACTGCTTTTCATAAAGTTTTGTTTTTGCATGTGTTTGTTGTTAGTGGAATTTTTTCCCCCCCAAAGAGCCCTGTGATGGTTATTTTTGCATGTGGTTGTTCTTTTGACCCATGTTCTAGCTGAGGACTCTTTTTCTCCACTTCTTTCTTTTTCTTTTGTATGTAGTGGCTGTGCAGTGTTATCTCATATGCCATTGTGTTTTGTTGTTTGACTGTTAGATATTTTTCCATTTTTGTATTTTGAGTTTTTCACAGAAATATGTAGGCCATTACAGTATAGCCTTTTTTAAAAACAAATATTTATTTATTTATTTAGGTCATTTATACCCCGCCTTTTGCCGCATTTTAACAGCCCCAAAGCGGCTTACAATGAACTAATGAAATAATTACAAAGAGAATTGAGAGGGTAGAAGGAACAGAGAGAGGAAGGAAGGGAATATAAATACAATCTTAAAACAAATAAATAAAGTAGGCAGGGAAATGAAAGCAAAAAAGAGGAGGAAGAAATGAAAAGGCCAAAATCAGGTCTTGACTTGCTGAAACTCATTAAATATACTGCCCCAGATGCTTATAAATATCTAAAACCACCTTGTTCACACCAGTTTTTGAGCCAGGTATTGAAATTGTTCACTCTCTTTCCATGGACAGGTAGTACTTCTGAAAATACTACACTGATGATCTGTGTATAAAGGATTTGACTTTCAGGACTGTAGTATTTTCTCAAGATGACTCCTTAATTGGAGCTGTATCCTAGAAAATGTGTTGCAGCTTTATGCCACATGCTCCCTGTTTGGTTGATTGACTCCTGGTTTATTTATTTTACCATTTTATGTTGGAACTCATAGTTCTGGTTTCTGGCTATGCCAATTTAAGGGGCCATTTTACTAAGCTGCAGTTAAAGGGTCCCTGCACTAGTGGTGGTGGATGTTTTTTGCCACATGCCAGGGCCACTTTTACCACAGAGAATAAAAAGGCCAAAAAAAGAAATGGCTGTGCTGTAAATTCACACGTGTAGTGACCATTTCATGGGGAGCACTTACTGCCACCCATCAGCTCATGGAATATCTTCAGTCATTCTCGATCTTTCATAATTCTCAATCCGGTTTCAGACCATCATACAGTACTGAGACAGCCTTAACCACTCTAATGGCAAATTTTAGAACAGAATTAAGCAAGTGTAGAAAAATTATCAGCCTACAGTATGATATGTCCAGTTGACCATGACATTTTACTAAACCTATTGGACCACTTTGGGATATGTGGCAATGCACTCCAATGGATCAGGGGCTTTCTCCTAGCAACATATTACCAATCGGGCATAATCTCAATTCCTTGGTCGCCTAGTTGTGGTGCTGCACAGGGTTCTTCTATTTTCCCCATCCTATTTAAGGTCATGATGGCTCCATTAGGTGATATACTAGAATCCAATGGATTTCATTCTTTCATGTACGATGATGATGTTACCATCAAGAACATCAAATAAATCATGACAAAAGTCAAAACTGGACTTGATCTAATGAAAACCTGGACCAATATCTTTAAATTGAAATTTAATAGAGAAAAAAAACTAAATACCTGATATTAACACATCCTTAACACCAAAACACAAACCAAGAACTTTGTCATTGATAATATAACATATTCAATATGAAAGTCCTTGGAGTAACTATTGATCAACATCTATCACTTGAACCTCAGGTATCCAAAGTAGTATCCAATGTCTTCAAATCACTAAGGAAACTAAAAAGACTGAGACCATACTTTCCGAGTTCAATTTTCAGATCCTTAATCCAACCATTGGTATTGTCTACATTTGACTATTGTAATGCAATCTATGCTGGACTAAAAACATCACTACTAAGAAAATTACAAACAGCCCAAAATACGGCAGCTCATCTTGTACTCAGGGCCCCCCAGTATTCTAAACTGACTCCCTTACTAATAAAATGATATTGGCTTCCAATGCATGCATGCATCACATTCAAGTTATGTGTATTTGCTTATCAAATCATATATGATCTATCTCCATCTTATATACAGAACCTCATTGAATTGCCAAAATGTAATGCATCAAAATCTACTACAGATTTCCTTGTTTTCCACTTCCCAAATTGCAGTAAACTCTAGTATAAAGCAATTCATAATGCTGGATTCTCTTACCATGTACTAAGAAATAGAACTCTCTTCTCAAGCGAGTATGTCAAACAACTGACTATTTCATATTTCGCAAATTGCTAAAAACTCACTTGGTAAGTTCATCTCTCATTGACAAAAAACCTGATTCACTGTCATTATTTTCGAAGGAGATGGCCGACCATCTTCCGACACAAATCGGGAGATGGCCGGCCATCTCCTAAATCCGGCCAAATCGGTATAATCAAAAGTCAATTTTGGCTGGCTTCAACTGCTTTCCGAAGCAGGGCCGGCCAAAGTTAAAGGGGGCGTGTCAGCAGGGTGCGGAAGGCGAGATGGGGGCATGGTTACGAGATGGCCGGCTTCGGCCAATAATGGAAAAAAAAAGAAGGCCGGCTCTGACGAGCACTTGGCCGGCTTCACTTGGTCCATTTATTTTTAGGACCAAGCCTCCAAAAAGTGCCCCAACTGACCAGATGACTACTGGAGGGAATCGGGGATGACCTCCCCTTACTCCCTCAGTGGTCACCAACCCCCTCCCACCCCCCCAAAAAAATTTAAAATAATTTTTTTGCCAGCCTCTATGCCAGCCTCAAATGTTATACCCAGCTCCATGACAGCAGTATGCAGGTCCCTGGAGCAGTTTTTAGTGGGTGCAGTGCACTTCAGGCAGGTGAACCCAGGCCCGTCCCCCCCTATCTGTTACACTTGTGGTGGTAAATGGGAGCCCTCCAACCCCCCCCCCAAAATAAAACCCACTGTACCCACATGTAGGTGCCCCCCTTCATCCCTAAGGGCTATGGTATACAGTTGTGGGGAGTGGGTTTTGGGGGGGCTCAGCACACAAGGTAAGGGAGGTATGCACCTGGGAGCAATTTTTGAAGTCCACTGCAGTGCCCCCTAGGGTGCCCGGTTGGTGTCCTGGCATGGGAGGGGGACCAGTGCACTACAAATGCTGGCTCCTCTCATGACCAAATGCCTTGGATTTGGCTGGGTTTGAGATCGCCGCCGTTAGTTTCCATTATCGCTGAAAACCGATGCTGGCCATCTCTAAAGCCGGCCTAAATGTTGAGATTTGAATGGTTCCGACCGTATTATCGAAACGAAAGATGGCTAGCTATCTTGTTTCGATAATACGGTTCGATTATGCCCCTCTGTATGGTCTTCAAGATGTACTATTCCTATTGATTCTACTGCATTCTATTTTGTTAATTACATTGCATTCACCCAAGTTTCTGATGGTACAGTGGGGGAAATAAGTATTTGATCCCTTGCTGATTTTGTAAGTGTGCCCACTGACAAAGACATGAGCAGCCCATAATTGAAGGGTAGGTTATTGGTAACAGTGAGAGATAGCACATCACAAATTAAATCCGGAAAATCACATTGTGGAAAGTATATGAATTTATTTGCATTCTGCAGAGGGAAATAAGTATTTGATCCCCCACCAACCAGTAAGAGATCTGGCCCCTACAGACCAGGTAGATGCTCCAAATCAACTCGTTACCTGCATGACAGACAGCTGTCGGCAATGGTCACCTGTATGAAAGACACCTGTCCACAGACTCAGTGAATCAGTCAGACTCTAACCTCTACAAAATGGCCAAGAGCAAGGAGCTGTCTAAGGATGTCAGGGACAAGATCATACACCTGCACAAGGCTGGAATGGGCTACAAAACCATCAGTAAGACGCTGGGCGAGAAGGAGACAACTGTTGGTGCCATAGTAAGAAAATGGAAGAAGTACAAAATGACTGTCAATCGACAAAGATCTGGGGCTCCACGCAAAATCTCACCTCGTGGGGTATCCTTGATCATGAGGAAGGTTAGAAATCAGCCTACAACTACAAGGGGGGAACTTGTCAATGATCTCAAGGCAGCTGGGACCACTGTCACCACGAAAACCATTGGTAACACATTACGACATAACGGATTGCAATCCTGCAGTGCCCGCAAGGTCCCCCTGCTCCGGAAGGCACATGTGACGGCCCGTCTGAAGTTTGCCAGTGAACACCTGGATGATGCCGAGAGTGATTGGGAGAAGGTGCTGTGGTCAGATGAGACAAAAATTGAGCTCTTTGGCATGAACTCAACTCGCCGTGTTTGGAGGAAGAGAAATGCTGCCTATGACCCAAAGAACACCGTCCCCACTGTCAAGCATGGAGGTGGAAATGTTATGTTTTGGGGGTGTTTCTCTGCTAAGGGCACAGGACTACTTCACCGCATCAATGGGAGAATGGATGGGGCCATGTACCGTACAATTCTGAGTGACAACCTCCTTCCCTCCGCCAGGGCCTTAAAAATGGGTCGTGGCTGGGTCTTCCAGCACAACAATGACCCAAAACATACAGCCAAGGCAACAAAGGAGTGGCTCAGGAAGAAGCACATTAGGGTCATGGAGTGGCCTAGCCAGTCACCAGACCTTAATCCCATTGAAAACTTATGGAGGGAGCTGAAGCTGCGAGTTGCCAAGCGACAGCCCAGAACTCTTAATGATTTAGAGATGATCTGCAAAGAGGAGTGGACCAAAATTCCTCCTGACATGTGTGCAAACCTCATCATCAACTACAGAAGACGTCTGACCGCTGTGCTTGCCAACAAGGGTTTTGCCACCAAGTATTAGGTCTTGTTTGCCAGAGGGATCAAATACTTATTTCCCTCTGCAGAATGCAAATAAATTCATATACTTTCCACAATGTGATTTTCCGGATTTAATTTGTGATGTGCTATCTCTCACTGTTACCAATAACCTACCCTTCAATTATGGGCTGCTCATGTCTTTGTCAGTGGGCACACTTACAAAATCAGCAAGGGATCAAATACTTATTTCCCCCACTGTATATCTAGTGTAACTTGAATATGTTGCCAATTGTTCTACTTGACTGTGAGTCACATTGAACCCAAACTTGTTTGGAATAATGTGGGATATAAATATAATTAATTAATAAGTAAGTAAGGGGTCCTTTTACTAAGATGCGTTCAAAAATAGCTTGCGGTAGTGTAGGCACGGGTTTTGGGCACGCACAGAATCATTTTTCAGTGCACCTGTAAAAAATGACTTTTTAAAATTTTTGCCGAAAATGGATGTGTAGCAAAGTCAAACTTGCCGCGCATCCATTTTGGGCCTCTGACCTTACCACCAGCCATTGACCTAGCGGTAAAGTCTCACGCAGTAACTGACGGTAATGACCTACATGTGCCAAATGCCACTTGGCACACGTCCGTTACGCGCGGCCAAAAAAAAAAAAATTCGGATGTGCACCAAAAATTAAATTGCTGCAACAGCCATGCGGTAGCCGGGCAGTAACTCCATTTTGGCGCACGTTGGGCACGCGTGGAGCCTTACATGCCTTAGTAAAAGGGCCCCTAAGAAAGTAAATAAGGCTGGAGAGAGACAACCATGCCTCTGTTTATTTTGTAGCAGATAGTAGCAAGAACATGATTAAGGTTGCAAACAAGATCCAGCACTTTGTATGCTTTCTGCAATTGGTAGTAAGAGACTTACTGATTCTGGGAACCAAGGGTAGTGGCAGCTCTGTCTTGACGATACTAATCAGTAAAAACAGATGCCACATGCTAATGTTTCTGGAGAGATTTGTTACATAAAGTATCTGCTGCATTCTACTCCACTCCCTGGCTCTTCCTAACATTGTTAATAGATGACCCAGGTGATCCACCATACTGATTCATCCAACAATGCTGTTAGTTTTTGTTTGTTTATCAAAACTTGGTATTCCACGGTCGATAACATCAACATCAAAGTTTAAATGGTCTGCAATCAGTGTCATTATACATAGATGCCAGTCTTCCTCCAGTACCTGCTTTCCAGTTTTCTTGGTTGAATTTTCATTATACTGTTGTTGGTGCTACTCTAAACCTTCAGTGGTGCTTTGGGAACTTCTTTCCTCCATGGTATATAGGGGAAATAATTGCTGCAGCCAAGTCCCTCAAGAGAACTTACAATCTTGAACTGTGCACTGAATTCTGATTGCCAAATCTAAGAGTAGCCCCCACCACTCAAAAATCATCAGCTGTTTGTGCTTCTTGCCCCTCTCAGAAAGGCCACTGTTAATGTCCTCTGCCCCTCTTATAGTTTATTGTAGTTTATAGTTTATTAAAACTTGATATACTGCCAAGCTTTTCATAAATCACAGCAGTTTACATAAAAGGAATGCAATTAGAAAAGAACACCATTAAAAATAGGAAAGTAACTAAAACATAAATTTGAAGAGACATATATTCAAGCGTCTACTTCTACAGGCACCTAAGTTACCAGATCTCTACCCCGTTCCTGGGAGCTCCACACCAAATGTTTTCTTTTCTTTCTTTCTTTTTAATTTGAAATTTAGCAGTGAACACTCAGGATCACTTTTGTAGCACATCATACAAGAAAACAAAATATTAAGTAACAAATCAAGAATTTCATCATTAGCCTATGAATAAGAGATGGAGTAACAATAAGAAATGCTAATAATAATAATAATAAGGTGATCAGCATATAACCTTGTAAATGTAATTGAATCAATTTAATCTCTAACAACTGTTAAATGTAAGCCACATTGAACTGAAACTCATCTTTGGATAATTGTGGGATGCAAGTATAAATAAATAAATAAAATAAATGTCCAGCTTTCTAAAATCGCTGCTTTCTTTGAATATGGAGGGGCTGGAAGTTACTGTTCTGCTCCTATTTTGCAAAATAGTATGGGGATTACACATGTCCTGACTTTTACATGTGAATTCCTGCCTTTACATCCTTTTTAAAATCTGCCCCTTATGAAGAACACCTATACCAGAAGTGTGATGGGAGCAGCACCCAATTCCTTGCACCCTTTTGGCAGTGTTAATAAATCAAATCAAGAAAGAAGAGATTTCACAGACAGAATTCCATCCTATATTAAAAATGAATGTCATACTTATGTTTCCTGATCCTACCATGAATGACATATGTGAACAAAGAGCTACTGTGTGGATTCTCCCCTTAAAATCCTAAAGAATGGATATTGCAGAGAGAGAATATTTGTATGGTGCATATAGGCTGAATTTTCCATTTCCCCTACCCTTCCTATCCTCCTGTTATCTATATATTTTTGTCAGATATGGAGAGGCTAAGCAATGATTTTTCTGTGCAAGGGAAGTGTGTCATTTTCCATCAGAGATGCTAGTGTTTCACTTTAATGAAAGGAAACCTGATCCTCAATTAAGGAGGGGGTGAAGTGCTTAGATTGGAAATAGTTATTTTGTTATTACTTCAGTCATTAGTTGTCCATGACAGTAGCTAATCATCCTTGTACATCCCTCATGCATTGAGATTTATTTTTGAATGTGAAAATAACTTGGATAGATTCTGCCTTCCCTTCATTGTTTGCAATAGACAAGGTCAGCAGCACTGTATGAACTTATGCATTTCATCCAACACAGTTCTAATGTTCTTTAACATTTAATTTTGAATCTAAATGCAATATGACCCACTAGCATATTTCATGTACCTGGAGTTCAAAACCTTTTTTCAAGAAAAAAAGAACATTATGCTGATTTTATTTCACTGCATTTGGGTTTACTGAAGTATGGATAAATAATATTCTGTAGGCTAAGCATAAAATGGTGGATAATAATCCTCTATTTGGATAAATAGTCTTCTGCTTGCTAGGAGTTATAAAAGAGTGTGCCAAAAATATTTGAAACAAGGTGTTTATTTCATGTTTGTTTTATAAATACAACATAGGTGCCTATGTGCATTGAGAAAATATTAATCCAGAAGCTGTTGTAATATACACTTGTAAATTTAAACTTGCTCCAGGCATTAGTAAATGTCTGCATGTACTCTCTGGGTGTATATATGTAATTTTTAAATTTGCATGCACATTGTAATTCTACCCTAACTCCAGTTCAGAGAATGCTTTCATATAACATACATATATGTAAGTGTGTGTGTTATTGTTGGTGCATGCTTATAAACATCTATACAGCTGCACAGTTTTAGACAAGCTCTTTTCCACATGGAAATTTTTTTTTACATGAGGAAAACATATCCAGTTGATGTTCAGCCAGCAGTAGTCAGCATTGCTTTAAACAATGACTGCCATCAGCTGTATTATGTCCAAATTTTCAGTGCCTGCCCTTATCCTAGTGCTGATACTGACTATTTATTTATTTATTTTCCAGATTTCTGTATCACTTAAATACTACTACTACTTAACATTTCTAGAGCGCTACAAGGGTTACGCAGCGCTGTACAGTTTAACAAAGAAGGACAGTCCCTGCTCAAAGAAGCTTACAAAATCCAAGTACTTTACAAGAAACTAAGGGGCCCTTTTACTAACGTACACTGAAAAATGGCCTGAGCTGGTGTAGATTCATGTATTGGATGTACGCATGTCCATTTTTCAGCACACCTGCAAAAAATGCCTTTTTTGCCGAAAATGGATGTGCAGCAAAATAACAATCAGTGTGCATCCATTTTGGGCCTGAGACCTTACCGCCACCCATTGTTTTTTTGTTACATTTGTACCCTGTGCTTTCCCACTCATGGCAGGCTCAATGCAGCTTACATGGGGCAATGGAGGGTTAAGTGACTTGCCCAGAGTCACAAGGAGCTGCCTGAGACTGAACTGGGAATCGAACTCAGTTCCTCAGTTCCCCAGGACCAAAGTCCACCACCCTAACCACTAGGCCACTCCTCCACTCCACTCCATCAACTTAGCGGTAAGGTCTCACGTGTTAACTGGGCGGTAATCATCAGCGCATATACACTGTCGATTACCGCACGGTTAGCACCACCCGGTAGAAAATAGAAATTATTTTCTGATGTGCATTTTGGACGTGCATAGAAATTAGAATTACTGCCCAGGGCATGTGGTAGCCGGGCAGTAGTTCTAATTTGATGAGCATTGTAAGCAGTTTATCTGGTGCCATGTTCTAGATGTCTGCACATTGAATCACTCATGAATGAGGTTAAAAAGCTAAGAGAGGAGGTGGAAAGACTGAAAAGCATCCATGGCAAAGACATATCTATCTCTGAAATGCTTCTGGAGCTAGTCGTGGATGTTCCTGATCCTTATGTATCTTTGGCAAAAAAATATATGTATGGTATAGAGGGGTATTTTAATAGTAGGAAATCAGCTTCTTTTTGTGTCAACATCCCCCGACCTAATGCTAGTTCAACCATATTCTGAATCTCCCTAGTGATTTCTGCTGTAGGGTTCTCTTGAAGCTGAGAATACACATTTTGATCTTCTAATTGAGTATAGGCTTCTCTCTGATATGCTGCCCTGGATTGAATTACTATTGCTCCGCCTTTATTGGCGCGTTGAATACACATTTCACCTTGCATACTTGCTTGTTTTAGTGCTTCCTTTTCCTTTTGTGATATATTATATAAGATTTTCTTCTTGGTAGGATCAGTTTCTATTCTATCAAGATCATATAAGATCAGTTGCAAAAACCTATTAATCACAGGATCCGTAAGTGGCGGATGCCCATTAGATTTCAGTTTGCATATCAAGATGTCAGCTGTAGATGCATGGGTAGAAAAAAACATCTTAACCTGCAGGAGTCTATTAAAATGGTGGAGCACTATTCAAGTCTTAAATGGATCATAGGTAGCAGCCGGGACAAACGACAAACCAAGATTCAATACAGCATTTTGAATATTAGTTAGTGAAATATGAGATATATTTACCACTATGGATTTGTCCCTTGATGTGATCTGGACATCGGGCCTCGATCTCCCTGTTGTTGATGTCTTCCTTTCCGGTATCCTCTGCGACTTTTTTCAAAAGGGTATCCTGTTTAATTGCTCCCTTGATTGTTACGGACAACACGGGTGTTTCGACCATCATCACTGCTGCCATCTGATTCACCCATCGAACCTTCAAATGCTTGTTCTTGTTTATGATCTTTAATGGGGTTATCACGTTTACATGAGTACACCATATCTTGATGGTAATCTCTTTCATCACGCTTATATTTTTTAATCTTAGTCTGACATGTGGTATCCTTAAATGCATTAATCGTTTGCAACAATTCAGCATGTTGTTTATTGTATTCCTCCAAATTAAATTTTTCTTTCAATTGAATTTCTGCATCACTAATGTGTACCTTAATTTCCTCTTCAACAGAGTAGTTTTCTCAACAATCAATAGCATTAGGCCCCGACTACACCTATTCAAGATCGCAATCCATTTATCTGTAAACTCTTTATCATAGACAAATAGTTTCGATTCTTTCAAGATCCAAAGTCCCCTCGGGATCCTAGATTTTTTAAAATATTGTACCAGTGTACTACCGTGCAAGTCAGCCCTAATCAGTCTTTTATGATAGTTCAGTAGTTCAGTCCAGGAGTTAAGAGAGGTGTTACTGGCATTATCATCTAATAATGCCGGTCTTTGTAAGATCCGGGAGAATTGCTCCTCAGAAAATCCTGCAAAATCCATATTCATGCCAATTTATATTATATCAACCAACAAACGACACTCATATAATTTTAAATAGTGAAGGGAACATTCAGTCAATCTTTCTCTATACGCTCAATTTCTCCAGTAGTTAATCCTTTATCTTACTCAGGTCTAGATGATCAGACTGTCATAATAGGATCATCAGATCAATGTATCCACCTCCTTATTGGCTAAATATTTCTTCATGAGCCAAGCATATTTATAGAGGTGGTACCGTAATCCTGATTAATCCCATATTTTAACAAAATTCAATATTTCTTATATATATTTTTTGATCAATTAACTGTCTTTATAAGCATTCTTAGACTTCTTCTTAGTCTTAATTTATTCTTTTATACATATATGTTGAACTTATTCAAGAAATAATACTTAGCTTTTCAGCTACAGACATAGATCCATGTTTAGCTACATGCTGTTTCAAGGTAGTCTCCTGCAACATAAACAGTAACAATTTTAACCATTTCTGACAAAGCTATTATGCCCCGATCCAAAAATAAAATACCGTTAGTAACCCACAGTAATTCAAGCTAACGTCTTCTAAAATGGCCTCCGTCTATTTTATCCTAGATTTTATAGTCACAAAATACACTTGACATCTAACACCAATCAGAATCTCCCGAGCTGGTCCCTTATTATAAACCTTCCCATCTATATACCGCCAATTAAGTACTAAGGCCAAAATGTATGCTTTTTATTTTCTTTTGGACATAGAAATAAACAACACAGCATTAAGGATAATTACTCCCTTAGTCTCTTGTGTAAAGCCATGGTTGAAACAAGCACTTCATTAAATCTGTGTGTACCTCCGAGCTGGTGAAAATTCCAACATGGACATTAAAAAAAAATGTATATGTGTATTATCCATGCCTAAACCACGGTCAATTCATGAACCCTCAAAATCTTTGTGTCCCATGGATTGGTATCTTCATATTCAATCTCCAAGGGCTGCACAGCTCAACTCAACAGAACTGGTGCATTTTTTTGCATAGTGCCATCTCTATGGCATGTACTATCACCTCAAGTGAGACCTGAAACATCCTATCTCAAATTTTGTACAGAAAGCATTTGGTGACACTTCAATAGATTGCATAAAGGCACTGAGAGTCACTGACCCTCTTCCCCTCTTTTTTTTCTTCCCTCTCTCTCCCTTTCTCCTCTCCTATTTTTGAATGATTGTTGCCTGTCCTGTGATTATTGGCATTCCTTTCTGCATTGTATTTTTACTTGATTTTATCTAATTGTAATATTTGTAGGAAGGGTCGTGTAGTAAATTGAAATAAACCATAAGTGTATGCAATCTACGCTTGTAAATTCCACTATTAGCATGTGAAGATGCTTTTAAAATAGTTTATTTTCATTTTAATTTAGCTTAGTAAACAGGAGCTTAAGTCTGTACCCAAATCAATGGAGGGTGAAATTGCCCTTATATGGAAGGCTGACACCTACCAGTAGGGCGGCGAGACTACCACTAGAGGTTATTGCCACTATATTTGCACCCAGAGCTTGACAGAGCAGGAGAGGAGGAAGACTGTTCCTGCCCTGACCCACTGGACTACCAGGGACCAATCCAGGTAATTCAGGTGATGGGGGTCCAGGTCAGGGGTCCAGAGGGGGCAGAAGGAGGGTTTCCCTGGGAACATGGGCAGGGCTTGAATTCAGGGGAGAGGCTTATCAGGATGGTATCAGGGGTTGAGGGATTGGAAAATGTTCTTTTAAGGGGACTGGATCAGATGGTGAGGGATCATATGAGGGTACTGGTTTGGGCAGGATGAAAGCTGAGTGGGAGAGATGGGTAGCACTGCTGTGAGTGTCAATATTTTGTTAGGTTTAGGGCCAGGGTTATGCTACATGCCAGGGCAGGTAGTGTAGATCCATGCCCATGTACAGTAAATGCAGGACATATTTTGGGCATGACCTCTGCATTTATCACACAGGCTTTGCACTTACAGCACATTCATTTTTGCTGTTAACAAATGGTAAGTGTACAACCTTACTGAATTTTAGTAAAAGAGACCTTTAATTAGCTAATTAAATTATATGCTTAAATAATAAATAAACCATTCTGCACAGTAAATCTGCATGACAGTTTGAGCATCCTATTCTGTATAAAGATCTAAAATGTTTCTTATCCCTGTCCCCACCTCTTATAGATTCCTTTATTTAATCACTAACTCAACATCTTAAATCTTCAAAACAATATGAAGTTTCTTTGCAATGAGCTACCATAGGTGTTTCTGTTTTGGAAAGTTTGTGACACAATCTGTGTTTACTCATATTGGTCTTTCTGACTTACCGACATAGATTTTATTACATGGACAACGTATAGCATACACGACATAAAAGCTGTTACAATCCATATGGTACTTTGAGACTATATTTTTTGTTGTCAACTGGGTTAATACATTCCCTAGATTAACACAGAGAGAACACTGGATATTCAAACGTCAAAGATCCCGAAAAGACACAATGCCCGAATTGATTGGAAGATGTTTTTGTAAGAAGGGGAATCTTCCCTATATAGCATATAGGGTTGTTAAAGTCCCTTTCAAAATCAAGTATATTGCTTTAAATATTTCCAACATTCTGGTAGGCTGTTCAGTTTCAGCAGCCTTTTAAATTGGCAAGTGCCATTTGAGATTTTCAAAGATTGAACTTACAAGGTGTAGAAAAATATATACCAGTGCAGGTATGTTGGAAAGAGAATGTCTGTAAGCAGTATAATGCCTAGATCCTATATTTTAATGACAAACCATTAATTTTTGCTTGTAGAATGAACTGGCTGTTATAAACTGTTAAGCTCTTGAAAAAGCCCTAGCGAAACAGTGGTGCTCCATAGAGCTACTTGATGAGCATCAGAGACTCAACTTGCCAGATAAGTCATTCGAGCTGGAATAAAAATAAAGGGCTCATGACATATAGTTAGATTAAAAATATAAGAAACATAATAAATATTGCAGATTTGAAAAAGAGGAGGTTTTTTTAGATCAGTGAAGAAAAATCTCACCTTTGTAAAAAGCCATGAATACGCTGCAAGTGGTAAGCTGTAAGTTGTAAGTAGCACTGGTAGAGCGGCAGAGATCTTTTTCCTCTGTTTTTAATTATAAATTTAGGAAAAACAAGAAAAACTATGGGCTTCTTTTACAAAGCTGGACTAGCGATTCCCGAGTGACAAATGAGAGGAAGTCCATAGGAACTGAATGGGCTATCTCTCTATTTAACAATTTTATAAGGGACTGAACCTTTCTACTGATTATATCAACACTTGAATCTATACAAGGTTCTGAATGAATTGTGCACACTTATCTATACGGAGTAGGAAAAAGCCTCGAGCAAACTCCTGTTTTACCTCAACATATAATTTGCTAGGAGTTGGACTTCCCCATCATCGGCAAAAAACCTCCTGGGGCTCTTAATGGTACTTTACTATATCTCAAACTCACAGACTAGATGTAAGTTCAAACTTAGCTTTCAAACTTAACTTTATAGTCCTGGTCTTAGTGCCTTTCTCCAGAAGATGACCATGATCAACGGCGGCCAGTGTTTCGAATTACTTCTGCTTCAGGATCACAGGCCCTTTATTCTGGAAATCGGAGCAAAATAATATTAAGAGATGAAATAATTCCCCTCTACTTCCACATTTTTACTTCATATTTTCTATAATGTGCTTACCTCCGTTCAATTTAGCCGGTGGACGCTACTAAGATGCCCTTCCTTGAAAATGGCGGGTTTTTAAAGGACTATGGACGTCACGTGTCATTCTTACATTCCCTCCTGCGTTCACTGCCATCATTCCTTTTCAAATGCAACTCTTCAATTTTTAAATTTTTAATTTAGACATTTAAACTAGAGCAAATGAATCCATTCAATTTTTGAATTCAGCCCATTTGGAACAGAAGATTTTAATTTAAAAATCCACCTCTGTTCATTCCGACATTTTACTGAGCCACTCTGTCCGGTGATCTGCTGTAGTACTAGACATCAAAGGGTGTTAAACTGATGTTGGTATTCTTCACAGTGTAGTGCTAAAGGAGAAGTATTTTTTTACAGTTTTAATCATACTTTTATGCTCCACTGGTTTAACGAAAAGAGTCCTCGTAGTTTGGCCAACATAAATTTTATTACACGGACAAATGGTGCAATAGAAAACAAAATCTGATTTGTATATAGTGTTAATCTTCAATTCATATGTTTCTCTGGTGGTTGGGTGTGTGAAGCTTGTAGTCTGTATCATCAAATCGCACATCACACAGGCATTGCATTTTTTATGCCCTTCAAAGACCACTGCAGTGGACTGTTCATCTGAAAATTTGGACAGGCACACGAAGAATTGGTAGCATGGCTTTGTATAAAAAACATTTATCAGTTAGAATAGCAAGCAAATACAGATTGGGAATAAGGATTGATTTAGCTTCTTGCTATGGAAGGTCTTGACAGTAATTATTGAGTGAGAAAAATGTCTTTACTTGAAGTAATTATCAGTTATTGGCACTAATTGGCCTTAATTGAAAGTTACAGCTCTGGAAAAGGGGTATTGCCATCAGATGAATAATGGGCAGATCAGGGCACTCCTAGAATTTATACACACTGTTATAGATTAAGGGTGATCCATGCCTAATTTACATATGAGAATTTAGACTAGGGTTTACTTAGTGTAAATCCTTGCTTCTAAAGTTAGGCACTAACTCCCAAATTCTATATAGTGCAACTTAGTTGTGTTCACAGATCTGGTCATATTCTGGATTTGCATGTGCAACTTAATTAGCTTAACAAACCAATCAGCGCTGATAATTGCCAATTCATAAATGTTGACTCTAATTGGCATTAATTAGAATTTACATGCACAACTTTCTAAACATATTCTGTATAGTAATGCATGTAATTTCTAAGGTGCCTAGTTGAAAAGGGGGCAAGGCCATGGGTGTCAGAAGGCATTTGACGAAGTACCTCATGAAAGACTCCAGAGGAAATTGGAGAGTCATGGGATAGGAGGTAGTGTTCTACTGTGAATGAAAAACTGGTTAAAAGATAGAAAACAGAGAGTAGGGTTAAATTGTCAGTATTCTCAATGGAGAAGAGTAGTTAGTGGGGTTGCCCAGAGGTCTGAGCTGGGACCGCTGCTTTTTAACATATTTATAAATGACCTAGAGATGGGAGTAACTAGTGAGGTAATTAAATTTGTTGATGACACAAGTTATTCAAAGTCATTAAATTGCGGGAGGATTGTGAAAAATTACAAGAGGACTTTACGAGACTGGGAGACTGGGCGTCTAAATGGCAGATGATGTTTAATGTGAGCAAGTGCAAAGTGATGCATGTGGGAAAAAAGAACCTGAATTATAGCTACGTCATGCAAGGTTCCACTTTAGGAGTCGCAGACCAAGAAAGGGATCTAGG
Organism: Microcaecilia unicolor; assembly: GCF_901765095.1. Lineage (NCBI taxonomy): Eukaryota > Metazoa > Chordata > Amphibia > Gymnophiona > Siphonopidae > Microcaecilia > Microcaecilia unicolor. Next base: position 330,309,491 of record NC_044031.1, on the reverse strand, counting down.
TGTCGTACTTGATGATACGTTGAAACCTTCTGCTCAATGTGCTGCTGCAGCTAAGAAAGCAAATAGAATGTTAGGTATTATTAGGAAAGGAATGGAAAACAGAAGTGAGGATGTTATAATGCCTTTGTATCGCTCCATGGTGCGACCGCACCTCGAATATTGTGTTCAATTCTGGTCGCCGCATCTCAAAAAAGATATAGTGGCATTAGAAAAGGTGCAGAGAAGGGCAATGAAAATGATAAAGGAGGTGGGACGACTTCCTTATGAGGAAAGGTTAAAGTGGCTAGGGCTCTTCAGCTTGGAGAAAAGGTGGCTGAGGGGAGATATGATAGAGGTCTATAAAATAATGAGTGGAGTTGAACGGGTAGATGTGAAGCGTCTGTTTATGCTTTCCAAAAATACTAGGACTAGGGGGCATGCGATGAAGCTACAATGTAGTAAATTTAAAATGAATCAGAGAAAACCTTTCTTCACTCAACGTGTAATTAAACTCTGGAATTTGTTGCCAGAGAATGTGGCAAAGGCGGTTAGCTTAGCGGAGTTTTAATAAGGTTTGGATGGCTTCCTAAAGGAAAAGTCCATAGACCACTATTAAATGAACTTGGGGAAAATCCACTATTTCTGGGATAAGCAGTATAAAATGTTTTGTACTTTTTTGGGATCTTGCCGGGTATTTGTGACCTGGATTGGCCACTGTTGGAAACAGGATGCTGGGCTTGATGGACCTTTGGTCTTTCCAAATTTGGCAATACCGTACTTATGGTGTGGAATAGGCGGGCCATGGACGTTTCTAAAAAATATGCATGCTGTTAAATAATACACCTGGTCAGCACCTAATTTAGTCATAAGCATTTATACCAAGTTTTACTTTGTGTAACTGCCTGCCACTAAGTTTAGTCACGTGGATGTGCGCTAGGCATATTCTTAATACACCTAGGTGTATTTTGGGGGGCACTGATATTTTGGGCATGATATATAGAATCTAGCCTTGAGCGTATTCTAAAAATGACACCGAACTTTTAGCTATGTTTATAGAATAGTGCTTAGCGCATTATTTGTTTGGCATAAGTTTTAGCACTATTTATAGAATTTGGTGCATAATACATAAATAAATGAATGGGAATGGTGTTCATGGGAGGAAAGCTAGGAAGAAACCACTGCTCTCTAAAAACAACATTGTTTTCACCATAGATTGAATAACCCAGAAGAAGTTTGGAGTAACATTCTCTGGACAAATAAGTAAAAAATTGAACTCTTTAAGCAAAATAATAAACATTTTATTTGGTGATAATCAACTACTTTGCTGCATCAAGACGTGCATGGCTTGTTATCTTTATGTCAGAAAATTCTAGAGGAGAATATCAGGCCAAAAGTGAGTCATTCAGCAAGGTAATGACCCAAAATTTAACTAAATCACCTATAACATGACTGAAGAGGAAGAGATTTCAAGTTTTGTAATGGCCAAATCAATGCCTTGATTTAAACCCTAGTAAAATGTTATGGCAAGATCTGAAATGAGAAGTTTCTACAAGGAAACCCTAAAATGTCATAGAGCTAAAACAGTTCTGTATGAAAGCATGGGCAAGGGAAATGTCAGAAACTGATTGGCAGTTATGGGAAAAGCTTAGTTGAATCTATTGCTCAGGGAGGTACCACCAGTTACTGAATGAAGGGTTCACACACTTTATTCACACAAGGATACTTACTGTTGAATTTTTCTAGTGAATAAATAACCAAAATGTATCCTTTTTGAAAGTTATTTAATTCAGTGTGGTTTATTTTTGTCTCATCAAGATTTAGACTAGGATCTGATCATGTTTTGAGTATATAGTTTATACTTCAGCACAGACTTTGGGTTTTCACATACTCTTTCTCAGCACTAAGGGGCCCTTTTACAAAGGTGCATAAGGGACTATCTCGCTCATTTTCGAAAGAGAAGGATGCCCATCTTTCGACATAAATCAGAAGATGGACATCCTTCTCCCAGGTTTGTCCAAATTGGTATAATCGAAAGCCGATTTTGGACGTCCCCAACTGCTTTCCGTCGCAGGGACGGCCAAAGTTCAAGGGGGCGTGTCGGAGGCATAGCGAAGGCCGGGCTTGGGCTTGCTTAACACTTGGACATCCTTGACCCATAATCGAAAGAAACAAGGACGTTCCTGATGAACACTTGGACGACTTTACCTGGTCGTGTTTTTCTAACGACCAAGGCACAAAAAGGTGCCTGAAATGACCAGATGACCACTGGAGAGAATTGGGGATGACCTCCCTTTACTCCCCCAGTGGTTACTAACCCCCTCCTACCCTCAAAAAATATCTTTCAAAATATTGATTGCCAGCCTCAGATGTCATACTCAGGTCAATGACAGCAGTATGCAGGTCCTGGGTGCAGTGGGTGCAGTGCACTTCAGGCAGGCAAACACAGGCCCATACCCTCCTACCTGTTACGTTTGTGGAGGAAAGAGCAAACTCTCCAACACCCACCACAAACCCACTGTACCCACATTTAGATGCCCCCCTTCACCTGTAAGGGCTATGGTAGTGGTGTACAGTTGGAAGTCGACTTCAGTGCTCCCTAGGGTGCCCGGTTGGTGTAATGGCATGTCAGGGGGACCAGTGCACTACAAATGCTGGCTCCTCCCATGATCAAATGACTTGCATTTGGTCTTTTGTGAGATGGACATCCTTGGTTTCCATTATCGCCGAAAATCAGAAACGACCCAGTCCAGGGACGACCAAATTTAAGGATTTGGACGTCCCTGATGGTATTTTCCAAATGAAAGATGGATGTCCATCTTGATTTGAAAATACAGGTTTCCCCGCCCCTGGATCAGGACATTTTGTGAGGACATCCATATCAAAACATGGATGTCCCTTTTGAAAATGCCCCTCTATGTGTGTGCAGCGCACATCAAATCGGCATTAGCACTTGGCTACTGCATGCACTGGGCGGTAATTCCAAATTTGGTGCACACCAAAAACCCGCAGATAATTTTCTATTTTCTACCATGGGGGAGGCGTTTCTGGCGGTAATCGGTAGTTGGTACATGCTGGATGGTTACCACGCGTGAGCTCTTATCGCTAAGTCAATGGTTCGCCTTAAGGGCTCAGGCCGTAAATAGATGCATGCTGGTTTTAATTTTGCCGTTTGTCCATTTCCAGGCCTAACCCCCCCTTTTTTTCCAGAGGTGGTGGAGAAATGGTCCAGTACACATCCAATACACATGCCCACAGTACTGCAGACCACTTTTTTAAAAAATTTTTCTTTATTGAATTTTTCATTTTTACAAGATAGACTTATAAATGGAAATACAGCAGTAAAATTGTCATAGGTTAACATTACCATGAAACAATTCAACATAATCTCTAACTAATAAGTATTTCAATATACCTAACAGATATTAACTATGAAACATAGTCTACTTTCTTAGACCACAACAATCAGAAGGAGGGAGAGGAGATAAAGCAATTAAGGAGATAAAAGAAGATAGACAAAAAGTAAATAGCTTGGCTCATGCAGACCACTTTTTGGCACGCCTTTGTAAAAGGGCCCCTATGAGAGGGCAGAAAATTGATATGCAATAGAAAAGAAGATGCATATATGGTAAATGAAAATGTTAAGTTCATTGTGTGAGATGCTGAGTGTTGTGATCTGTTATGAAGAAAACACTAATGTTGCACAAGAACAACTTTTGCCATATGAATTTGCAGCTAGCATTTCCATTTGTTGTGTTTTGCTAAAAAGCCTTTGCTACATTTTCTTCTCATGCCATGAGATGCAGTAAAGTGATATAACTTATTTAAGCTGGGCTTGAGGATTTTTGCCATGTGAGGAAGGAAAAGAATGGCAATAATATTGCTTCCATAATTTAACATAGGAATAATGTGACAGCAGTGGGGAACCTTACAGAGCTATTTTAACTCAAGGCAGGAGAACATATATTCACGCTTTATGGTTCTTGGTACTGAATAGAAACCATGGAAATGTATGGCTGAATAACTCTTTGTGAACTTTTTGTGAGCAAATTAGAGGCCATTAATATTGGTTCCTCTTCCTGCATATACTGACTTCTTAAGTTATGTTGAATATTATTTCTGGCCATCACAGATATCTCATGATTGTCCCCTTCTACAACAGTTCCTATACATAAAATAGTTCAATCTGTTAGCCTTTGATTGGTCAAAAGAAAACCCCCAGAACTGTTATCAACTCTTTTTCCCCAGTATTCACAAAGTAATGCAATGATTCATGAGAAACTTTTGACTACATTCACTGACGCAAATGAAAGATGGAAACCAAAGATGATTCATGGTTGCTTTGTATATGCATTATCCGAGCTTAGGAGCTTCAAGTCTAATTCCAGATGCTCTCAGCCAGAAATGACTCTGATTATCTCAACTGAGCTGAACCTGCCATGACTCATAAGGCTTAGAATTAATCCAAATTGGCTTACTTTCTCTAGAGTCCAATATACTAAGTCTTTAATAAATCAAATTCTTTTTCACTCATTTTACATGAACTCTGGTTCATCAAATGAGAATACTACACAGGCATGCTCTCTTACAATGGGTAAGAATTGCATTCTATCAGAATTTCTAAATTATTTAGGGGCCCTTTTACTAAAGGGTTGGCGCTCGGCAACAGGCTTGCCATGTACCAATCTGGAACTACTGCCAAAGACCGGCAGTAGTTCCCACCCCCAGCATGCACCATTTCTGGCGATACAAAAATATTTCTACTTATGTAGTGCTGGTGCTTACCCTGTGGTAATTGGCACATTGTTAACCAGAGGTTTGAGAAGAAAGCATCACAGAGTGAAAATACCTGAAGGTGCAAAAGAAGGCTTAAGGCCCTGTTTACTAAGCCGTGCTGTAGGCGCACAAACATTTTAGCGCATGCTAATGCTGTAGACAGCCATAGGAATTTAATGGGTGTGTCTATTGTTAGCATGTGCTAATTTTTAGCACACACTAAAAATTTAGTATCTAATCTGGATTTGGAATTATTTACAGATGCGTCTGGAAATCAAAGATTTGGAATTTATTTTCATGGTGCTTGGTGTTTGGATGAATGCCACAGTAGTGGAAAGATTTGGGCTTCTGTTCAAAATATAGTATTTCTAGAACTTTTTCTAGTGTGGGTGGCCTTGATGCTTTGGGGTGATTCTTTATGTAATCGGTGACGTATAATATATTAGAATTATATTGCAGTAGTTCAATCATTGAACAAGCAATTTGCAAGCTGTTTATTTCTAGTAGCATTATTTCATTTGGTAGTTCTAGTTACCGCCGGGTTAGTGTGCAAGCCCTTACCACCAACTCAATAGGTGGAAGTAAGTTCTCTCTCCACCCCCCTGAAATGGCTACACGGCAAGTGGTTCACTTATCGCATGGCCATTTCTTAGTCTTTTACCCGCTGTAGTAAAAGGGGGCCTCATCGTGCATCAAAAACACTCTGATGCTAGCACAGGCCCCTTTTTACAGCAGCTTAGTAAAAGGACCCCTTAAGTAATGTGTAAAACTGTACCATGCATGTTGTTAAATAATTATTTTTTACTTAGCAAGTGACTTAGAGGGGAGGTTATCAATGCGGGCTACTCTTAGGTTGGGTTATTTTACCATAAGTCAGGTTATTTTAGCACAGGGTACCATATTATACAGAGAAACTATACACAAATACCCAGATTTGTGGTAAATTAACCCAACTTGATAATAACCCACATTAATAACTTCACCCCTTAGTGGTGGTGGCGGGGGGGGAGGGAACATGAGATACAGAAATTCCTTTTTGGTTCTTTTTCACTGTATGATTCTTTAAAAAGAGTGAAAATATGAAATAGTTGTTGAAGTTGAAGTGTCACCTGGCTGAAAGGAGAATACACTACGAGAAATACAGGAATGGCTACTCCAAAGACTATCAGGACAGTGATGATTTAACAGGAAGTTGAGGTTTTGTCCAGATTGAAAGGTATAAAGCCTTTCATCTACAAATTAAAAAGCTGTTTCTCAAGATAAATTTCAGTAATAAAACAGTGCATTTTTTTAGATGCAGAGGGGTGAAGTGGACTACTAAGGGGGAAAGTGGGTTACAAAGGGGCATAGTTATCAAGAGGAGCCACCATAATGACATATTATTTAACTGTTATTTTACTGTTTACTCCATTTATTAATTCCCAGTTTACAATTTCGGGAATAACATGTATTAAATGGTTGTACGTTTAGGTAGCTTGCCAGGTGCCCTTGACCTAGATTGGCCGCTGTCGGGGGACAGGATGCTGGGCTTGATGGACCTTTGGTCTTTTCCCAGTATGGCATTACTTATGAACTTATGGAATCTTGGTTGGTATATTGGATGTTGGGAATCATGTTTCATGCTGACGTTTCTCCATTTCTTCTTCTACAAAATGAATAAGGAAGATGCATATAGAATGGAGTGGGAAAGAGTGTCTGCTGAGAGAAGGTCTCATATTTTGTCTTCTACTGTGGATTCACTTACTTTAAATTGATAGTAGAAATGAAAGAAATGTTCTTTAAATTCATTTGTGATTAACCTTACTTTTCCTATGAGGGATATATTTACTTTTTGTTTTTGATTCCCCTTTGTTGAACTCCTCTTTTTATAGACCTCTTTCTGACTCCGTCACACGGGGGACTAAAGGTACTTATTTCATATATCAGGTTCTGTATAGTTTTTCTAACCTCCATTGTCACCCAATCATAAGAGGGTGGCATTAGGAGCCATAATTGAAAACTAATTCCCATAACTACTGCTTACTGTTTTTCTGGGTCTAGGTATATTCTGGGCCATTTATGTTCCTACATAAATCTTATTAAACATCTGTCTAAGTTTCTGCAAAGACTGAGTGTCACTTGTATATGATCTACCTTGTAGGCTAAATGTAAGGTAAAGAGAAGATAGAATCAATAAAAATAAAGACAGAGATAGGTTTAGATAGATAAGTACATTTTATTTCTTACCCAAACACAGGTCTTCAAGTTGATACAAATACAGACATCAGATTCTGGTTTCAGCCGCACAGGGCTTCGCCGTCTGACAGAAGCTTTGGAGAAGACTCTCAAACTAAGCCAAAATCTCCCCTCTTTTATACACAAACCTCTCCATAGAAGTGAATGGTGAGAAACCTTGCTCCTAATCTTTCTCACTTTCTGAGATCATACTTTCCCATGCGGTCTGCTGTCGGATGTGCCCACCTCCTTCCGTTCTCAGCTACTGCTAATTATCAACATGTTTTGGGAAGCGTTGAGATAACAGTTTCACATCTTCCGGCTGCAATACTTTTCACACCATCTCATGAACTCTGTATTACCTCTGTATCATTGTATACCAAAACTAATAAGCTCCATTTTATTCATCTGATCCATCATTCTTTCATTACAGGTGCTGATTTAAATTAAAAGTTGTACCAGTTTGTATCAGGACTCATTGTTCAGACCTGCTTTTTTTCAGATTCTCAAATATTAATTCACTTGCTTGCTGTTTGGCCTAGTCAGTATTTTTTTCAGTTGTTCTAGGCTGCATAGCTTTGGCCATCACTATTCCAGTGGTAGCCTTAAAGCTAGGCCATATATTAACAATAATTATAATGACAGATATGTTCTCTTGCTTCTTTGGTACTTTATTTTTCTGCAGGTAAGCCAGCGCTAGCTTTGAAATCTTCATACCTTGATCCATGGCTAATGCTGCCTCAAAAATACCCATAATCTGAAAATGAATCTCCAATGTCTCCCTGTGCACATCCCTAGTGATACATAGTTTTGTCCTTCTTTCGGTAGACTCCAACCCTGTACCCCACTGTCTATGGCTGAATATAGGGAGAGGCATCGTATCATGGTGTGTACTGACAATAGTCCTCCCCAGTATGTTATATCCTAATGATAAAATTCACAGAAAAAATCCCCCTCTTCACTATAGAGTCCAAAAGAAAAACAACCTTTGCCCTAATTCCATCCATTCTAGGTTTCCAGAGGTAGGGAGGAGACAAAGAGTTTGGAGTATAAGCAGCAGAATAGGATGGGCCACCAAGGCCATGGATGGCCACCAAGGCCATGGATGGCCTTGACTAACATTTTGTCCCTCACAGAATAGTCGTTAAGGAAATTGGTGAACAGGTCTGGAGGTTAGCTTGTTTGTCTCTCCCAAACAAATGTGTTCCACTATCCTTGATTTGAAGAAAATACATTTTTAGAAAAATATGAATTTAAAAGAAAAAGAAGAAATGTATGAAAGCTAATTTTCTTTTTTCATACTCAAAGTCAAGTTAAAGATTTAAAAAAAATTGTATTTCACACCAAATGTAAGCTGGCAAAGATTAAGATATTTAACTTCAATTATGCAATCACAGGAAAAATCATTAAATGCTTTCTTTAACTTCTCGGAGTTTGCAATAAACAACATTAAATAGCAAATTCACAGCAGACAACCTTTTTTTCTGTTTTTCTTGCAGAAATCCATAATTACTGAAAAGAGCTCTTGTGATTCTTCTGTGCAACCTCTTCTGCTAATTTTTTGTCTATTTTTTTTTCACTTTAAGATTGTACCTTATTTACTACTGTACTTCTCTGTTTTTTGAAGTCCCATGAAAGTTAAGATTCTCTCCCTTGAGATATTTTTTCTTTTAAACTATCTATCCCCTTACTTTTGATTTCCAGTATTCTACTTCTGCCTACTCAGATTGCATCTGTATATGTTTCTTTTTGTGCCCATCAAATTTTGGTCTGTTTTACCTCTGTGTTGTGTCTATAGTCCTTAAACTGTCCTTGAATTAGCGGTCCTTTTACAAAGGTGTGCTAACACATTTAGAGCATGCTAACAATTAGCATACACTAAATGATGATATACCCATAGGTATACAATTGGTTTCTTATCATTTAGGGGCCTTTTTACTAAAGGGTTGGCATGCAGCAATAGACTCGCTGTGTGTTATCCAGAACTACCACTGGGCTACCACAGCAACCCAGAGGTAATTCTGCCTTCAGCGTGTGCAATTTCCAACTCTATGGTAATGTATTTCTGTATTTTTACTGCCGAGTTAGCGTGGGAGCCCTTAACGCCACCACAGTGGGTGGCAGTAAATACTACTCCCTGAAATGGACGCTTGGTAAGTGCAAACTTACCACATGGCCATTTCTTCTTTTAGCCTTTTTACCCTCTGTGGTTAAAGGTGCTTCAGCGTGTGGCAAACACATGTGCTGCCACTAGCACAGTGTCCCTTTTACTACAGTTTAATAAAAGGGCTCCTTAGCACGCACTAATCATTAGTATGTGCTAAATCAATTAATGCAGCTTAGTAAAAGGACCACTTACTGTAGTAGAACTCTGTCCAGAGTGTTTTTAGTGTTTAGTGCGCACACTTAACTTTTCAATGGCTTGTTTTCTTCTCCCTTCCAATGTTCAAAGGCTCAGGAGCTCAGTTATCTAGGTGTTCTGTTGTCCCGTATCTCTACTATGGTCCAGTCTCTGTAACCAGCTCAATAAACTAACTACTCTTTCACCATGAATCATCCATAGCAGTAATACGTTCCCTGTTGTTCTGAATTACTAGCTGGGTTTGTCAATTTTTCTAACTAGATATAATAAAGGATAATTATATTTCACTTACTGAGGATCAGGGTGTACCATGATACCACTTACTAGCCATTCAACTTCCTTATGATTTAAATTATGGGTTTGGTTTCTAATGTATTAAACAAAAAGGCCCTTTTACTAAACTGCATTAGGAAATGTATTTTATTTATTTTTGTTACATTTGTACCCCGCGCTTTCCCACTCATGGCAGGCTCAATGCAGCTTTTATGGGGCAATGGAGGGTTAAGTGACTTGCCCAGAGTCACAAGGAGTTGCCTGTGCCTGAAGTGGGAATTTGAACTCAGTTCCACAGGACCAAAGTCCACCACCCTAACCACTAGGCCACTCCTCCACTCACTATGTGCTTAGTGAATTTTAACGTGGGACTTACTGCACATTAATCCCATTTCTGTCGCAGAAGTATTTAAAACTCAAAAATGCTCTACTTCCCAACAATTCCTCAAACTTCTACTCAAAAGATCAGTAGAGTCATGATAGGATCTATCAGACAAGTGTATCCACCTCCTCTTTGGCTAAGTGAGCCAGGCATACAACTAGGGGCAGTACCACAATCTTCATTGATCCATTTTTTAATTTTTTTCTAATAATCCCAACTTTATTTAACCAAAAATTTTTTAAATCATTTATATTTTCAAGCTTATCTTTATCATTCTTTATAGTCCACATTCATAAGGAGGTAGCATAGTATCTCTTGAATTAAAGATACGTACTTAGCTTTTTAGCTGTAAGCAGCAGTACATGATGGATACCAAATGTCACTGCCATAGATCCATGTTTTGCTAGCAAGCTGTCTCAAGGTAGTCTCCATAGGTTTCATCCAAACGACGGTTTTAAAATGACATCTCAGTCTGAATTTGGACATTTTTTGTAAAAAGTCCAAAATAAGAACAGGAAAGGTCATTTTCTACAAAAAAAAAGTCTACCTTTTCCTTTTGAAAATGCTGTTCAAAAAAATGTTTTGTGATTTGGATGTTTTATTTTTTTGGCCCATTTTCAAACAAATACATCCAAATGCAAGACGTACAAAATACACAAGAAAATCCACAATAAAGTGAAACCATTCACATGTTCTAAGTGTGGTAAAAGCTTTGGTTGTAATGTAAAGTGCATCAGAAAGTCCACATGGGAGAGAAACCATTTGCATATATAGAATATGGTAAAAGCTTTAGGCAGAAGGTAAACCTCACAATGCACCAGAGAAAACACAGGAGTGAAACAATTTACATGTCCTGAATATGGTAAAATCTTTGGTTGGAAAGTAAGCCTCACATGGCTTCACATAATCCACACAGGGATGAAACCATTTAAATGCATTGAGGAGGTAAAAGCTTCAGTTGCATTGGGACATGTAATTAGGGAATGTAACTCTTGTACACATCTCACCATTACTCCCTTACCTTGTCTGCTGAGCCCCCCCCCCCCCCAAACCCACTACCCCCAACTTACACCACTACCATAGCCCTTACAGGTGAAGGAAGCACCAATATGTGGGTACAGTGGGTTTGTGTTGAGTTTTGGAGGGCTCACAGTTTCCTTCACAAATGTAACAAGTAGGGGGAGGTAGAAGCCTGGGTCCACCTGTCTGCAGTGCACTGCACCACTACTAGACTACTCCAGGGACCTGCATGCTATTCTAATGGACCTGTGTATAACATCTGAGGCTAGCAAGTAATATTTTTAATCACATTTTTTGGGGGTGGAAGGGGGATAGTGACCACTGGGGGAGTAAGAGGAGGTGATCCCCAATTCCTTCCAGTAGTCATCTAGTCATTTGGAGCACCTCTTGTGTGTAGTAGAGGAGTATCCTTAGTGGTTAGTGCAGCATACTTTGATTCTGGGAAAGTGGGTTCAATTCCCACTGCAGCTATTCATTATAAAAACAGGTCTAGCTCAAAACGTCTAAGTTTTATTCTTGGACAATTTTGTTTTGTTCCATTATGGTTGAAAGACTAAGTTTTAGGAACGCCCAAGTCCTGCCTTGAACACACCCCTGGCATGCCCCTTTGAGATTTAGATGTCCTTCTGACGGACTTCAGAGAAAGACGTCTAAAAATAGGTTTCAAAAATACGGATTTGGACATCTTTGTGAGATATATGTCCAAATGCAGACATGTCACTTTTTGGACATTTTGAAAATGAGCCTGAAAATGTGTGGCAGTAAGTGCACACACTGTAATTTTTCAAAATGGCCATGTGCTAATGACAACGTTAGTGCATGACCATTAATACAAAAAAAATAGAAAAATGTCAATTTTACAGCAGTGGTAAAAATGACCTTAAAGTGTGGGAAAGACCTGCATAAGAGCACACTAAGGCTACCTTCTACATCAGCTTCATAAAGCCCATAATTTCTAAATTCAGTTATTTACAATGTCCAGACTCTCAGTACAATCTCAGTACAATCCCTCATATTTTAGATTTCATATTTGTGAGAAGCCATCTGTTCAAACTGACATGGAGGGGCATAATCGAACAAGGACGACCATCTCTAAGGGCGTCCATCTCTAAGGAAGTTCCGGGGAATGGGTGGGGAAACCGTATTATCAAAATAAGATGGACATCCATCTTTCAATAATATGGTTGGGAACGCCCAAATCTCAACATGTAGGTCGACCTTAGAGATGGTCGTCATTAGAGATGGTCATCCTCGGTTTTTGGTGATAATGGAAACCGAGGACGACCATCTCAGAAATGACCAGATCCAAGCCATTTGGTCATGGAAGGAGCCAGCATTCGTAGTGCACTAGTCCCCCTCACATGCCAAGACACCAACCAGGCACCTTAGGGGGCATTGCAGTGAACTTCAGAAATTGCTTCCAGATGTCGCTGAGCAAAATGCATTCTTCAGCTTGTTTTAATGATTTTTTAGAATAGCCATTTTCTTCAGAGTTTAGATAATCCATGTGCTTGATGTTTAAAATCAGCTAAAGATGTGGAAATTCTTCTAAGTTGGAGATATTGACTTATTGGTAAATTGAACTTCAGTGTAAATGGATGGTAACTGGAGAACTGTAGAAATTTATTCCTCTCCACCAGCTTCCTATATAATGTGCTATATAATTTATCCTGTTGTTTGATTACTCAGACATTCAAAAACTCAGTTTTGGAAGAACTATATTTCAAGGTGAATTTTAAATCAAGGTCTATAGAGTTAAGCCATTGTTCAAATGACTTTAATTATTGTTCAGTCCCATTTCAAATAAAAAATATATATATTGTCCATATATCTCCTCAATAGAATAATGGGTTGAAACTGTGAAGAATTATAAAGGTTTTTTTTTTGTACCCCACGCTTTCCCACTCATGGCAGGCTCAATGCGGCTTAGGTACTTATTTGTACCTGGGGCAATGGAGGGTTAAGTGACTTGCCCAGAGTCACAAGGAGCTGCCTGTGCCTGCAGTGGGAATCGAACCCAGTTCCCCAGGACCAAAGTCCACCACTCTAACCACTAGGCCACTCCTCCACTGTTGTTCAAATCTAACTATATACAAAGTCGCTACTGATGGAGCTACAATGGCCCCCATGGCCACTCCTTTTCTTTGTTTGTAAAAACCTTCATGACAAAAATAATTTTCTTCAATAACTAAAGAGGCTAAAGCCATCAAGAATGAATTAGAAATCCTAACTGGTTGCATTTGTCTCTGTAAAACATCACTGATAATGTACAAAGCTCCCTTTTGGGGAATGACTGTATAAAGAGATGTAACGTCCAATGTGGCTAGGCATGCATCATCTGGTAAACTTGACAAATATTAATAATGTTCAAAAAGTGTGTAGTGCCCTTTAAATAGGATGCAATTTTGCAAATTTCAGATCTCAAAAAGCTATCTATAAAAATAGACAATGGCTCCAATACTGAATCCTGAGTGGACACCACAGGTCTCCCTGGAGGATGTTCCAAATTCTTGTTTATCTTAGGAACCAGATACAATTTTGGTGATTTTGGTTGCATCTCCATTAGAAAGGATGCCTTCTTAGATGTAAGCATCCCAGATTTTAAGACCAGTTGGACTATGCTCTTGATATTTTGTTTTAATCCTTCAACTGGATCCGTGTCTAATTTAATATATGCGACAGAATCTGACAATTGTCGAATAGCTTCTTGTTTATAAGCCGTGATGATTGGACCACAATTGCTCCACCTTTGTCCACTCTCATCACTATCAAATCTTTTGACTGTACTGCACAATGGGTGGGATGGGAGTGGGGATGGGGGGAATGGTGACGGGGAATGACATCACTAATAAATATCTCACCATTGTCACAAATAATATGTCACAAATAATATGTCTGGATGATTTGATCCCAGACCTCCTGGCTCTCTTTCATGCTTGGTGAAGTGGCAGATTTTCTTGGGATACCTCTGGTTCCTCATCCTCATTGTCACTGTCCTCCAAATGAGAGGTGAAATGATGTCACTTTGACAAAATACTTAAGGAACTCTTTATATGACAAAACAACCATTTTGCACATTCCCAATATTCAACTTTAAACACCTTTCCCAGAGGCGGTCACATATGTCCTCACCTATGGCTAAGGTTTGTGCAAGCTCCACAACAGTCTCTTCCCAAGTTCTGGTTGTCAGTCCCAAAACATTATCAAAGGGTTGTATGGGTAAATTAGCTGTAGACAAGGTGGGAATTGAACCCATTTTACCTGTCTCTTAGTCTTTACTCTGAGTCAAGTCTTTTATTCAACGTAATAAAGCATTTTACATCACCAAGATTCTACTTTTGGAACTCCTCTTTGTCACCTTTGCTTTTGTGTTTTGTCTCTTAGTCCTAAGCCATTGTCACTAGGCCACTGGTCTACACACAACTCTTTAGTGTTCCAATGAGGGACCCATAGCACTGCATAGGATAGATATCCAAGTTCTTTGGCCAATCAGAAAGCACCCTGGTATAGGATGTGAGGTATAGGCTCCAGCATATGTTTACACTATAGCCCAATCTCCCTAATTGCGAGCAGCATCCTAGACCCTCCAGCACACCAAAGATATCTGTGACAAAGTTCCTCAAGTCAACACAGTTCAACACTGATCTAAACATCACCATTTACAGTTTTGAAAAATCATGCTCAAAACTGTGTTGTACAGAATTGCTGAAAGCAGGCCTATGACTTGGTGCCGATTTTAATGTGCGGACAGGTCTGATTCTATAATAGCATGCCCCCTTATCACACCCTTTTTTTTAGTTCTACAACTTATAAACTTCACACATGTAAATTCTACATAGTGCCAATTAATGCTAATAATTGGTTGTTAGCGCCCACTTATCAGTACTGATTGGCTTGTTATCCAGTTATGCTGTGCGCACAAACTGGCAGTGTGAACTGATTTGCGTGTGCATCTTTGGACATCATATCTAGAGTTAGAGGGTCAGTGCGTACCTTTTGCATTTTACAATATGCTCTTCTACATACTAGAGATTTTGCATAGTTTCCCCTATGTAAAATGTGTGTGTGTGTTTGTGTGTGTGTGTAGGGGGTGGTGGTGCAAACACAGTTCTTATTTCGTTTTCATTCTACTTCTGTCCAAAAATATAATTCTCAAAAGCATTTCATCAGGCAGTAATGAAAATGTGCAAGCTTAAAAAAATTTGCTAATGAAACTATAGCATTGTTAATAGGCAATTTATAGTGGATGACAGGTTTTCATTACTACCCGATCTCTGAAATCTTTCAGAGTAATTCTTTCTTTCCCGTTGCTTTCTTTTCCCTTTAGAGACTTATATGCTATGGTTGACCACTGATAAAATGAAAGGTCATATTAATTTCTAACCACATCAATTACAGTGTAGTGGTTTCATATTTTTCTAAGAGGGCGTGAAATGAATGAAAGATTCTATTCTGAAAGGAATTAGAATCCCATTTTCCAGTTATCAATTGTTCTGTAGCACAGTTCTATATCTTCAAAGAAAATATTTAAGATGAATGATGCAAAACAGGAGACCCATGAAAATAAAATGTTATAAAGATATGTGATTTTCAGTCATATTTAGAGGGAAATTTTAAAAAAATGGGGTGCCAAATATGTGAATAATGCACCTACTTTACGATTATTTATAAAAATAATTATAAAGGCTTGTGTATTTTTCCTACATTTAACATCTTCAACATTGCAACTTTTATTTTATTGTGGTGTGTGGTGGTTATGTCATAACACTGTAAGCAGTGTTGATATGTTGTGAAAAGCACTTTGGCAGGCAAGCTAAACATTAACATAACCATAAGCATCTATTTATTGTTATAAAATAATCACCCCGATCATGAACAAATGCAATCACAGAAATGTACAAATACTCTAAAGCAGGTATAAATTTATTTATTTATTACATTTGTACCCCGTGCTTTCCCGCTCATCGCAGGCTCAATGTGGCTTACATAGTAACAAGAGAATACAATCTGTAGTATCAGAATCAACAAAGGAGGTATGTGATAGGACAAATGAACAAGGAGTAAATGGAATAGAAGAGATGTGAGAGAAAGGATAGGGATAGGTAAGGAGGTGGGGCGATAAAGGATAAGTTGGGAAGAGCATGGAGGTAAGAAGGTTGGTAGGAGTTGTTTTCTGAGTCAGTGTTGTTAATAATTAGTTGAACCGGTAATAGATGGATTGCTTATGATTACTTATGGTATGTCAGGTCATTCAGGTAAACCTGTTTGAATAGATGGGTTTTCAATAGTTTCCTAAAGGGAAGATATTCACTAATTGACCGAATGTATCTGGGCAGAGCATTCCAGAGTTGGGATCCTAGGTAGGGGAAGTTAGATGCATGGAAGGTTTGTACTTTAGTCCTTTGCAATTGGGAAGGTGCAGGTTAAGGTATGATCGTGAAGATATTGACATGTTTCTGGTCAGAAGGTTTAATAGATTGACCATGTACTGTAACTTGGTGATACTCCATAGATGATCTTGTGGATTAGTGTAATGGTCTTAAAGTTGACTCGTTCTCTAATAGGGAGCCAATGAAGTTTCATACGGAGGGGTATTGCACTTTCGAATCTAGGCTTCCCATAAATAAGTCTAGCTGCCGTGTTCTGGGCAGTCTGAAGTTTTTTCATAATTTGTGCCTTACATCCAACTAAGATACTATTACAGTAATTAGCGTGGGTGAGTACCGTAGATTGTACCAAGCTGCGGAAGGTATTCAAGGGGAGATAAGGTTTCACATGTTTCAACATCCACATCCTGTTGAACATTTTCTTCGTGATGGATGTTGCGTGGTCTTCAAGGGATAAGTATTTATCCAGTGTAACTCCAAGGACTTTCAGATTGTTGGATATAGTAATTGTGACATCAGGAGTGGTGAGAGTAGTTGGGTGGTATGTGGAATAGTGGGAAGAGAGGAATAGGCATTGAGTTTTATCTTTGTTCAGTTTCATTTTGAAAGCGTTAGCCCAAGAAGTTAGAATTTTCATACCATTGGTTATTTTGTCGGAAATTTCTGCCAGTTTAGATTTGAAGGGAACAAATATGGTAACATCGTCAGCATAGATAAAAGGGTTGAAACTATGTTTGGAAAGGGATTTAGCCAGAGGAATCATCAAAAGGTTGAACAGAATTGGGGATAGAGGAGAACCTTGAGGCACACTGCAATCTGATGACCAGGGAGATGATATTTCTGTAGATGACTTGACTCTATAGGATCTAGAGGTAATAAAGCCTTCGATCCATTTTATAACATTGCCACCAATTCCCAACTTATCCAGAAGTCTAGTAAGAATACAATGGTCAACCATGTCAAATGCTCCAGACATATCAAACTGTAAAAGGAGTATGATATTTCCAAATGATATTTCTTGTTTAAATTTGGATATTAAAGTAAGCAATACTGTTTCTGTATTGTGGGTAGGACGGAAACCCGATTGAGACTCATGAAGGATGGAGAACTTTTTATATACTCATTGACTTGAAAGGTCACTCTGTTTTCCATCAATTTAGTTAATAGAGGGATGGAGGCCACTGGTCGGTATTTGGTAACATCACTTATAGGTTTCTTGGAGTATTTGGGTATAGGTGTGAGCAATATGTTACCATGTTTGGTAGGGAAGGAACCCTGCTGCAACAAGAAGTTAAGGTGGGTGGTGAGATCTGTGATGAAGCGTTCAGGGGCATCTTTCATTAAATGGCTAGGGCAGGAGTCAAGATGACAATGGGATCTGGAGTGTTTGGAGATCGCCTTGGAAACTTCTTCGGTGGTGAGGAGGGTAAAACTTGTCCATGAGTGGTCAACCGGAGTTTCATTAATGTTAGGATCCAGTTCATCAAGAAAGGTATCTATGTAGTTACCATCAAGGGGAATCGATTTACGAAGATTAATAATTTTATTATAGAAGTGCTTAGCCAATTGGTCTGCAGATGGGCTATTTGAAGGTCAGAGGGTAACTAGATTGGTGTTAAGGAGGCTCTTTATAAGTTGATATTTCTTTATATCTGTGCCATTGGTTGTGATTTTTTGAGTATAGTAGGATCTTTTTGCTCTTTTAATGGCATTCTTATAATTTCTCTGTGACTGTTTCCAAGCGCTAAAAGGTGAGATTATTTGAGTCTATACTGTGAGGGAAAATGTACTGAAGATTTGTACTTAAGTACTGAAGTACAAGTACTTCATTACTATCCATCTCTGATCAGCAATACCTTTGACCAAAAGTGGCAACCACTCTCTGTCCCCAACCAAAAGTACCACTCTCCCACAACCTGTAGGCCATCCCCAGGCCTCTGGTGGTCTAGTGGCCTAGCTGGGCCGAGTGATTCCCAGTCGCTCCTGCCCATATCGGCTCTGAATTCAAAATGGCTGCCTCATCCTCCCTTGGCATTCTCACAAGACTGTTGCTGGAGGTTCTGGCAGCCATTTTGAGATTGGAGCCGGCATGAGAAGGAGATACTGGGGAACATCCCTGCCCATGGCAGTTCCTGTCTCAAAATTACTGTGGAATAACTAATTATGTTGCTTTGATCAAAGCAGAAGCATGTTGTGAAACAGATGTTACATAAGTATCTAAAGTGTCAACTCGAGCAAAGTTTTTAAATATTGTTCTTGTACTTTGAATTCAGAGGCAAATCTTTGACTCTGTTGGGCTAAGGCAGAAAATTGAAGTACCAGCAGTTTACATAAATCCTCTGTAGTATTCCATATGGAGTCTAAAGAGAGTACTTGCAGGTGTTGCAGCTTGAATTCAAAAACCGGAAGTAACTCCATAGATCTCCCTTCACCACTCTCCAAAGCAGGAAGCCATTGAACAGCCTCAATAGGAAGGTGCAGCACATCTCCCTTCTGCCGCAGCACTGACAGCACTCCTCACATCATCCGGTAAAAAAGATTCTGATTGTGCCAAAAGACCTCTGTAAAGTTGGGTTTGGTGGGAGCTGCTTTTCATGGGGGCTTATAGATGTTTCTAATACCAATGGACCTGTTGTAAGTTCATGTTCCTTCAGCAGTCCAAGCGGCAGCATACCCATTGTTTCTGCTTCTCTTGGGCGCTACACATGACCAATGGAGCTGGTTAACTTCCACTGCTACTTCTCTTCCTTTTCCCTATTAAGGGGTCCTTTTACTAAGGTGTGCTGAAAAATGGCTTGTGGTAGTGTAGGCACGGGTTTTGGGTGCACGCTGATCCATTTTTTAGACCTTTTTTATATTTTTGCTGAAAATGGACGTGCGGCAAAATCAAAATTGCCATGCGTCCATTTTTGGTCTGTGACCTTACGACCAGCCATTGACCTAGCACTAAAGTCTCACTCGGTAACTGGGCAGTAATGGCCTATGTGCGCCAAATGTGCATCCGAAAATAACAATTATTTTTCAGCTGAGCATATCGGATGCATGCCAAAAATGAAATTACTGCAAGAGCCACATGGTAACTCCATTTTGGCGCATGTTGGGCGTGCATAGAGCCTTGCACGGCTTATTGAAAGGACCCCTAAAAAAAGAAAGAAAAAACTACCTAGGAGTAAGAACACTTGAAGTTGGGTGGAGACAATCTTTTCTACAAATTTAAATATAAATGAGAGATTGGAAATGTGATGATAGTTTGAGAGTTTGGAAGGGCTGCTACATTCTTTTGAACAGGTAGTATAATAACTTGCTTCAAAAGGGAATGTGCTTTCTTTGCATAAAAGCTGGCATTAATTATTGTACACAAAGTTGGAAATAATCCTAAGGATGGATTTTTAAGTAAGCTAGAAGGGTGATTTCAATTACCCAATATTGACTGGGTAAATGTCACATCAAGACATGCTAGAGAGGTAAAGAGAGCTGCTAGTGCAAAAAGTAAAAAGAGAGACAGCCAGTTCAAACCAAATTCTTACTGGAGTACATGATTTGGTTTGAGACTTAATGATGTTGGGGCCTCTGAGCAATAGTGATCATATCATCATCATCCTGGACTGGAAGAAACACATTAAGGAAAATTGCAATATTTAACTTTCATAAGGGAGACTGAAAAAATTAGGAAAATGGTTTACATAAAGCTAAATGGAGGTTAATGAGGCAATTCTATAACTTAAGGGCCGATACTTAAAGATTGGGGCTAAAACCCACAATGCAAAACCCCATAGCACAACAACAATGAAGAAAAATATCTCTAAGGGATGCTCAAAGGAAGTGATATGCCCTTAGGGTCCACTGCTTACACAGTCTTTCAAAGCACTATTGAAATCTCTAACTCTTTTGATTCAGCCTCTTAGCCTGCATCCCTCCCATTCCACTCTCCCTGACTTTACCCTCTACCAAGTTCCCCTTCCTTCCTTCATCAGCACAGTAAGGATTGTTTTTTATTAATATAAACTACTTAGTCGCTTGTTTAGGTTCTATTTGCAGTATATCAAGTGTGCAGAATAAATAAATAATGTGTGGTTAATTTGTGTTAACAAACTGAAAGCAAGGGGGGGGGGGGACATGTGCACAAGGGTTTTGCAGCAAGCGCAGCTCTTGTGCGCATTTCCAGACAAAACCAGAAGTGCAAGCACACATTGGTGCTGTTCTTCTGCACTTTTAAAAATGAGTCTTTCGAAAATTATTTGCAATTGAAATTTTTGAAAGTCTCATAAATAAGCACAGAAAAACAAATACCGATGTGTGTTTTCACTTTCAGTATTGCTGGAACTCACACACACATTTGTTTCTCACTATCAGTGCTTAAAGTTGCATGGGCTTCCTTCTGCTTGCAAAAGAAGACTAAACCCGCAGCACAATGTAAGAAATTGACAAGAAATCTTCTCCTGAAAACCTTCTATGCTGCCCCTGACCTGGCATTACTTCTGCATTATGGGCCATCTATTCCTTCTGTGCACTGCAGCGCTTTTGTTTGTGCATTGGGAAGGAATACTTCCTGACCTCATTAATATCCATTTAAACTGAAACTACAATTTACAACCATCTTTAGCACACATGCTAACACTGGAGCTCAAGCCCTCTGAGCATTCAGCACTGTAAAAAGTGAGCACAAACCCAACGTTAAATTCATGTTAACACCGGCAGTAGTTTTGAGCAACAGCCCCTTACTCCCAGATTCTATATAGCACACGTGGAGGGGCATAATCGAACACAAACGCCCATGTGTAAGAACATCCATCTCCGAGAAAGGGGCCGTGAAGGAGTGGGCCGAATCGTATTTTCGAAAAAGATGGACGTTTATCTTTAGTTTCAAAAATAAATGCATTGGATGTGGGCGTTTTTGAGATGTGGGCGTTTGTTTGAGCTGAGCGTTTTAGTTTTTCAATGATAATCGAAACCGAAGCATCCCAACTCAAAAACGACCAAATCCAAGGCTTTGGGTCATGGGAGGGGCCAGGATTCGTAGTGCACTGGTCCCCCTCACATGCCAGGACACCAACCGGGCACCCTAGGGGGCACTTTTAAAAAATGGGAAAAACATTAAATTACCTCCCAGGTGCATAGCTCCTTTACCTTGGGTGCTGAGACCCCCAAATCCCCCCCCCCCCCACAAAACCCATTCCCCACAACTCAACACCATTACCATAGCACTTAATGGTGAAGGGGGCACCTACATGTGGCTACAGTGGGTTTGGGGGGGGGGTTAGAGGGCTCCCATTTACCACCACAAGTGGTACAGGTAGGGGGGGATGCGCCTGGGTCCGCCTGCCTGAAGTGCACTGCATTACCCACTAAAACTGCTCCAGGGACAGGACTTGTTGCTTCTGTATAACCTTGGCACAGCAGTTCACACCGTAAGACTAATCTCGCTGAAAATGTCCTTTATTTCAATAACCGCGTTTACTCACAGTTAACTGCAGATCAGAGGTTGTGCCCCACTGGCAACGAGTCTCCTTGGTACTGAGATTAGCAGTAGGTCAGAGCTGGCATAATGCTGTACAATGCTCTCTTTCAGCCACATTCAAGGTAAGAACTAAGTTGTCTAACGTGGCTAACACACGAAAGGGATCTAAAACGGACTTACAAAAATGGCCACTACCTCGTGGACTACCGGAAACAAAACAGGGCACACTCTGACCCAGTAGGTAGGGGGAAAAGCACCATGGGAGAAGAGCCTACCAACTACCAACATCGTGAGACTGTAACACAAGCTAGTGAAATCACGGAGCCCAATACCCTACACCCACCACAATGCAATGTTGATGTGACCCTGCAGTGCACCCGAGAGCCACATCTGACCCAGGGAAAGGCTGTGAGAGGATCGAACACATTCTGTTGTCATGGAGGTGGGTACGGAATTTGAGGGTGGCATAGAGGCTGGGAAATAAGGTTTTTGCAAGTGGGTTTTTTTTGGTGGGAGGGGGTTAGTGACCACTGGGGGAGTCAGGGGAGGTGATTCCCGATTCCCTCCAGTGGTCATGGTCATTTAGTGCACTTTTTTGGGACCTGTTCGTGAGAAAAAAGGGCCCAAAAAAGTGTCCTAAATTCTCGCTAAAAACGCCTTTCTTTTTTCCATTATCGGCCGAGTGCGCCCATCTCTGCTCGGCCGATAACCACGCCCCAGTCCCGCTGTCACCATGCCTCCGACACGCCCCTGAACTTTATTCGTTCCCGCGAAGGAGTGCAGTTGAAGACGACCAAAATCGACTTTAGATTATACCGATTTGGCCGCCCACGGGAAACGGACGCCCATCTCCCGAACATGGGTGTTTTTCTCCTTTCGAAAATAAGCAGGCTAGAGATCCATTCTAATTTGGCTTAACAAACTAATCAGCGGTGAAAACAGCTCTTAACAAGAAATAATGAGCACTAATTGGCACTGATTAGAATTTACAGACACAACTAATTGTTTCGCTGAACATGTGCAGGCAAAAAAGGGTATGGTTTTGGGTGGGAAAATGACCATTTCATCTGCGTTATGAAATTTACATGCATAGTTATACAATATGGTTCAGTGTTCCTAATTCTACGCACTGGGATTTACAATATATTTTTATTGGTGTAAATGAATATGTATAGTTTTAGGCGCTGAGATATCAAATAAGCATAATTCTAGATTATAGAATATGCTTAGTTGACACTGATTTCAGCACCAATTTTTTTGGTGCCATATATAGAATCTCCTCAGTGCTGTAGGAGTATTTACCTGTGATCTCATCTTTGCTGAGAGAATCACTGGGGGCTTCAGCTTGAGTATCAGAGGAGGAATCCGCTTCTTTACCATTAGAAATCTGCCAGATGGCAAGGTGAGATAACTGGATATACTACCTATGGTCAGGGTTTGGTTAGTCCACGGTTTTATCTGTGATAGATTGGTTGTCAGGATTGGTGGTCAGTGAGTCATTAGCTGCTAAGTGTTTTGCACAAGTCAGGTTAGTGGTGTAAGTTTTCATAATCAGAAGGATAGCAGTTTTGTGATTAGCGTGTGATCACTCATTTAGATAGTCCGTTTGGATGTTATTATTATTATTATTTGTTGCATTTGTACCCCATATTTTCCCACCTATTTGCAGGCTCAATGTGGCTTACATAGTACCGTCAAAGGTGATTGCCCAGTCGGTTGATAACAAATACAGGTTGTATAGTGATCAAATGAGGTATATGTGGAGGATCGGAAGGGATGAGGATTGCGTGATGTCCAGTACGATCATTAGTCATGTTATGTTCCCGGGTGAAGAGGTTTACATGGTGCTGTTGGGGTAGGCCTTTTTGAAGAGGTTGGTTTTTAGTGATTTCCTGAAGTTCAGGTGGTCATGGATTGTTTTCACCGCTTTTGGGAGGCCATTCCATAGTTGTGCGCTTATGTAGGAGAAGCTGGATGCGTAAGTTGTTTTGTATTTCAATGCTTTGCAATGTTAATTAAATGGAAACACATCTGCCTTATTTGGCTTTTTATCAGCGGATTAGCACCAAGTAGGGATTTATTCATATTTGTACATACATCACTTTAATGCCATTTTACACCAGCTGCCACGACCGGTGCCCAGTTAGCTTTGTGGCTAATTATGATAGCATTTTTCTGTTCTTACTTTAGTCTCTTACCTAACCGGTTAATTTTCTGAATATGGCCACTAACCAGTTATGTCCCCGCTCCTCCCGTGCTCTGCCCAAGTTCCACCCATGGATCTCCCTTGTACAGGGGCACTGTCTGATTAAGTGCTGCTGAATATCACCACTTAGGTAGTCAGAAGCTATTTAATTGAGTAGGAGCCTCTCCTGAATAGTTAGATCACTTTCAGGCTCATTTTCAAAAGAGAAAAATGTCCAAAAAGTGACATAAGTCTGCATTTGGACTTTTATCTCACAAAAATGTCCAAATCAGTATTTTCAAAAACTTTTTTTGGATGTTTTTTTCTCTGTGTATATATTTTGGTGATAATCTATTTTTGGTACAAGCTATTTTTGTAATCTTGCTTTGCATTTGCCATAGGTAACTATTATTTTTCTATTCATAATAAATAATAATGTATTCCATCTGTAGCATTTTTCCATTCATTGGAACAGCTAGCTAGTCAGAAGAATCTAGGACCAAAAGAGGTGCTCTTCCCCTAGAAAAGTGTCCAGAACAATTGCTATTTAGTAGTGTTCTATCAGCCAAGTACCTCTGATTATATATTAGGAGCTTCAGTGCATCCAGTTGGGTGAGGGGGCTATGCTGTGTACAGAGCACCAATTCTATAACTGCATCTGTGTGTCAAGATGCTGTTGTAGAAAACTAGTGCAATCCTGTGTTTGTATGTCTACATTTACAGTACTACAGGTTGGTTTCAGGTGTAAATGGGTGCCCCTAACAATGCCATGCAAAGCACCTAACTTGTAGCATTCTGTAAGTTGTGCATGCATGTTGGAGACACATCCACGCCCCTCCCATGCTTTGTCCATGTGCGTGCCCTCTAAGCTGTTTTTAATTGCTAGAGACAGGCAGGTTTTTTGGAGTCCTGCAGAGCTTGTCTGTTCCTCGCTATGGAAAATATGATAGTGAAACAGCACTTCCCATTGGGAGGATTGTAGGTGGAGGACTTCTGCTCATTTTAGAAGGAACAGTGGTGTGCACCCTTACAGTTATGCATTATAGCACCTTGTGCTATCTTATAGAATAGTGTGTAATATACATATGTGCATAAGTGGCATTTTTCTGTGCAGTAATGTGCATAAGGTATGGGTAACTGCATGTACCCAGTACAGAATTGTCTTTTAAAAGTTTAAGGGGCCCTTTTACTAAAGTTTAGCGTGTGCTAAATGCTAAGATGCCCATTTTATGCCTATGGGCTTCTTCTCATTTAGCGTATAATAATTCTGTTAGCACACTCTAAGCTTTAGTAAAAGGGCCCCTAAATCAGGGGTTAACATAGTTTTAAAATACTGTGGCCGATATTCAAAGCAATTCAAGCAGACCTGTTGCCACCCAACCACGGATGTTCAGCAGCACTAAAGTGGGAAGAGCCGTTGAATATCACCTCTGACTGGCCCTAAGAAAAGTGGGCCGGTCAAGGGTGGGCCAAGGGGTGGCACTGGGGAGGAGCCAGGGCTTATGCAGGTGCTGGAAATATTCAGCCAAGACCTGTATAAGTTAAGTGGTTGAAGTTAGCAAAGCTCAATAGCTGTCTTAAATTCATCCACTTATCTTTATGCGGGCCCTGGCTGAATATCGAGCTGGGACTTGCATTTTAAAAAACGTTTTTCTCCCCTCCTGCTGCCTCTGACAACAGTCCCCCCCCTCCCCAATCAGTAGCCTCATCTTAACCCTCCTCCACCCCCACCTCTCAGAAAAGATAGGTCCCCCCAGGGCCTACCTGACCTCCCTGATGGTCTAGCGGGGCATCAGGGGCAGAAGTGAATCCCTCTTGCTCCTGTCTTTAGCGGCATCTTCTTGAAAAATGGCTGCTGTGATCTCTCGTGACAGCCTCGCTGTACTTCAAGTACTGTGAGAGGTCATAGCTGCCATTTTCAAGAAGCTGCTGTTAGGGGCAGGAGAGAGGGGGTTTTATCCTGCCCCTGAAGCTCTGATAGACCACCAGTGAGGTCAAGTAGGACCTGGGGGGGTGGATAGGTGGGGGGGATGGTGATGGGGCTGCTGACCAGGGGGCAAATCTTTTTTTTTTTTTTTTTAATGTGGGTCCTGACAGCCTGATATTCAGTCAGGGCCCATATGACTTTCTTATGTAGGCTTGGCTGAATATTGGTCAGGCCCGTATAAGCTCCACCAGCCTGCCCACTCAACATTATCCCCCAATATTCAGTGTCGTTGCCTGGATATGGCTTGGCACTGAATATTAGGGGATAATTTAGCCGGCAATGATTAGCATTTTAAAAAATGATGACTGCCACCAGATAAATATTGGGGGGACTGTCTTGGAAGATCAGGCCAGCTCCATTCATTAAAAAATGTGGAAGGAAGACCTAACTACTGTCAGCATGGTTAAAAGGAGAAGTGAAAGAGGCTAATATAGTAAAAAGAATAGCTTTCAAAACTAGAAAGCATATCCAAATGAAGAAATTGGAACAAAGCACAAACACTGACAAGTTAAATACAAAGCATTGATCAGGCAGGTAAAAAGATCATTTTAAAAGAAGTTTGCCATAGAGGCAAAAACTCATAATAAAAACTTTTTCAGGTACATTCAAAGCAAGAAACTTGTGAGGGAGTCAGCTGGACCATTAGATGATTAAAAGGGGCACTAAGGGAGGGCAAGGCCATAGCTGAGAGACTAAATGATTTTTTTTCTATCGTCCTTTACTGGAAAGTGATAAGGGAGATACCCATGCCGTAAATGGTATTTAAAGGTGACGGTTCAGAGAAATTGAATCAAATCTCAGTGAACCTGAAAGAAGTAATAGAGCAAACTGACAAATTAAGAGTAGCAAAACACCCCAGAGTACTGAAAGAACTCAAACATGAAATTACAATCCTACTATTAGTAATTTAACCTATCATTAAAATCATCTATGGTACCTGAAGTTTGGAAGCTGGCCAACCTAACACCAATTGTTTAAAAAGGTTCCAGGGATAATCTGGTGAGCCTCATATCAGTGCCAGGCAAAATGGCAGAAACTATTATACAGAACAACATGTTTCAACATAGAGTCATGGTTTAATGCAGGGAGGTCAAACATATGACCTACAGACCACTTTAACCTGCTGGACTCTCTGGTCTCAAAAGAAACAAATAAATAAATAAAAGCCTGTGCCTACTGCCAGGTAGATAGTAATACAGTACAGACAGGGCCAGCATCCTCACCACATACCATCTTCTTGCCCTTCCCCAGGTGACCCAGTATCTCTCCCTTCTCTTTCCTTCCCCCGCCCCTTGGCCCTGCCAAATTTCAATGGGCCCATGGCTTAAATGGTACATATGGAGGGCACCCAGAGCTCATTAAGCTTGATCTTAATTTAAAGGCGACAGAGATACCATGGATAGGAATGGAAGGATACCTACAGAGATTTCTATTTAAACTTGGTAGGTTATGATGTAATAGCTTCTCATCAAGTAAACAAGGCTGGGAATGATTTTGGACTATGAACAGATTTTTGTCAGTAATAATAATAATAATAATAATAAAAACAAAAAAACAGCATAGTGCAAAAAGGTATCTAGTGCACCAGTTACACTCCTATATAGTCCAAGGGCATTGTAAAATGATTATCCGCCTTATTTTTGAAAGAGAAAGACGCCCATATTTCGAATCAAATCGGGAGATGAGCGTCTGTCTCCCATGGGCGCCCAAATCGGTATAATCGAAAGCCGATTTTGGGCGTCTTCAACTGCAGTCTGTCGCGGAAACGGCCAAAGTTGACGGGGGCGTGTCAGAGACGTAGAGAACGCAGGACTGGGGCGTGTTTATCGGCCGAGGAGAGATGGCCGTCCTCAGCCGATAATCGAAAAAAAGAAAGGCGTTTTTAGTGCAAATTTGGGTCACTTTTTTTGGACCCTTTTTTTTTCACAAACAAGTCCCAAAAAAGTGCCCTAAATGACCAGATGACCACCCCTGACTCCCCCAGTGGTCACTAACCCCCTCCCACCCAAAAAAACAACTTTAAAAACTTTTTTTTCCAGCCTGTATGCCAACCTCAAATGTCTTACCCAGGTCCATCACAGCAGTATGCAGGTCCCTGGAGCAGTTGTTAGTAGGTGCAGTGGACTTCAGCCAGGTGGACCCAGGCCCATCCCCCCCTACCTGTTACACTTGTGGTGGTAAATGGGAGCCCTCCAAACCGCCCCCAAAACCCACTGTACCCACATCTAGGTGCCCCCCCTTCAGCCATAAGTGCTATGGTAATGGTATAGAGTTGTGGGCAGTGGGTTTTTTGGGGGGGGGATTTGAGGGGCTCAGCACCCAAGGGAAGGGAGCTATGGACTTCAAAGGTAGTTAACTTTTTTTTGTTTGTTACAAGTGTCCCCTAGGGTGCCCGGTTGGTGTCCTGGCATGTGAGGGGGACCAATGCACTATGAATCCTGGCCCCTCCCACGACCCAATGCCTTGGATTTGTTCGTTTTTGAGCTGGGCACCTTCGGTTTCCATTATCGCTGAAAAACGAAACCGCCAAGCTCAAATCCGCACAAATACGATGCATTTGGCTGGCACAAACCGTATTATTGGGAAAAAGATGGACGCCCATTTTTTCCAAAATACAGTTTGTCCTGCCCCTTCACGTACCCGTTCTTGGAGATAGACGCCCATGGAGATGGGTGTTCGCGTTCGATTATGCCCCTGTATGTAAGCCATAGTATTCATCCATCTAGATTATTGAACTTTAGTCTATGTGGGCCTTTCACAGTCCTTCCTGGCTCAGCTTCAGCGAGTACAAAATGTTATAGAATGATGGCTTGAAACTACCTGCAAGATCGAACTACACCTTTTCTCTGGGCTGTAGAGAGCTTTGACAGAAACTCTAGTAATTCGGAACGTTAGGATAGTGCCAGGCAGACATTTATGGTCTGTGTCCCGCAAATAACAAATTGCTGGATTACAAAGATGAATGAGAAGAGGATGAAAATAGATCTGGGGAAGTGATCATGGGAGCAAGCAAAGATTTGCTTGGGATAAGCAGTCCTGAATTAACCATTAAGCAAAATAGCAGTGCATAGGGCACCAAGGGAAGGGGGCACCACAGAGTTTTTCCCCTAACTATCATGCCCTTAACTCTTTCACTGCCGTCTGCCTTACCTATTATCCAACATGAATTTCAGTGCTTTATTGCATTCGGGAAAAGAATGAATTACCATCAAAGAGACCTCTAGCAAGGAAAGGGAAGTTGGAGATATTAATTGAAATGGATTTTCTTTTCTTACTTTTAAATAAATGGTTTTGTGTGTGTGAAGGGAATGCTGTTTGCAGCACGAGCAATGCTTAGGTTGTCAGAATTCCCAGGAGAGTTCTAAACTGCCTATGGAGTCAGTTGGGTGGGTTTTATCATGAGTTGAAGACTTGTGTTTGAGAGTTTGGTATAAGAGTCCAGTGTTAAAAAGAAATCTTGAAGGGATTCTATAAGTGATGTGTGGTGTGAGTCTGAATTAGTTAAATTAGAAGTCCACAGTGTAACTTGGCTTCAGGGAATGGAGTGACTAGGATGTAATATTGCAGTGCGTTTTTTTCTAGTGAAAAAGGTGCAGGTACTGAAATGCCAGGTCACCCTTCAGGGACTGAGGGACCCACCCCACAATTTCGAAGCCCCTTGCAACCAGTCACAGAATCTATGACAAGGCAGAAATGGTGTGTAGGCCCTGAGCTCTTTCATTAAAACTTGGGGGGATCATAGGTCAATTTTAGCAGACAATGGAAAAGGTGCCAGTACTCAGTACCCCCAAGTACTCCCTCAAAAAAAGCCCTGTAATATTGTAATCTGATCCTATTCTATTTATATTTTGCTAGCTCACTTAAAATTAGGGTTTACTGAAGTTTAAACATAGAATCCTGGTTGTGCAGGTGGGAGTTTTGAATATTATCTGACAGCAGAGATTGTTCATTATAAAACAGTAGCTATTTGGAGTTTAAAAAAATTAAGTGGGGAGTTCCTGGCTCTGTAACGATACCATGTCCTCAAATTGTAAATGATTTTATAGAGATCTGTCACTGAGTTCTTCAAGATTAGCATTTGAACAAATAAGAATTTTAATGCAGCTGTTCTTTACAACAGTTTTAATGTCAGTACTAAAGTTCTAAACTGGTTCTGGATAATTTAAAGCTGATTATTGTTTTAAAGATATCAGCTTCTCTATGAGTAGAACACAATTTAAAAGCTGTAAAAAGAAGGAAATATTCCTCCATTTTGCAAGTCAATTAAATTGAATAGTGACAGCTTCAGGAAATTTAAAGCTGGAATTTTGAAGTCTGGAATATTAAATAGTAAATACTTCAGACTTGATGCATGTTGTCTTTTTGTGTTCAGACCCTTAATTTGTGTTTGACATTAAATTGCTATTTGAATGGTTTGAAGTGAAACAACTGAAAAAGTGGTTCTTGGAGGGATTAAATAGGGATACCAATTATCCATTTTTTTTAAATAGGGAAATGTAGGGAAGAAACAGGTGTTACAGACCTACTTTAGGTAGTATAGCATTTCTCCTGTTGAGTTTGTATAGTCAGGGAGTAGGTTTATCACAAAAAGGACAAGATTTGAAGAGAGCTCCAACTTAAAAGAAAGGATAAGAAAAGCAAGAAAGACCAAAGAGAGCTAAGTGACAAACAGACATTTAAAGACACAAATACATAATACAAACATCTACTTACCCGAGAGATTGAGTCCTGAAGTGGGTGTTGATCCTGGAAAACAAGTGGTTGACACAAAGAATCAACTCTTTGGTTGGATATTTTATTGCCAACACTAAATTTTAGTTGAAGAGAATAAAAGAGGGGATACTTATCTGATATATGTTTCCTTTTGCTGTTTAAATATTTCTTTTTTGTTGTTATTTTTAGTTTGTAAAATGGATCCAGTATGATATCTACAACAAAGATAAACTTCATTTAATTATAGTTTTTGTGTGTCTTAAAACATTATTTTAGTACTGAAAATTAAAAGTGAGTTTGGGGTAGTCCTTATTGGCTGTTCCCATTCCCTCTTCTGGTCTATTTTTATCTGTGTGGTTTTATTTTTATCTATGTGATCTTGTCATCTGGGCAGTTCAGGACATCCAAAATATTTGAAAGAAGGACATCCATGCCTTCGCTATGCTTCTGCTGACACACACATACCTCCCCTCCCCGGGACCTGCATACTGCTGCAATGGGCCCATATTTTGGATGTCCTGAACTGCCCCCCCACAGGGACAGTCAAATTTCAAGGGCATGGAGTGGAGTGGAGGAGTGGCCTAGTGGTTAGAGCACTGGTCTTGCAATCCAGAGGTGGCTGGTTCAAATTCCACTGCTGCTACTTGTGATCCAAAATCTAAAGGGGGTGTCAGAGGAATAGCAGGCATGGATGTCCTTCTCACAGAAACATCAAGGCATGGACACAGAAACATCCACATTAGTCACCACTGGGGGAGTCAGGGGAGGTCATCCCTGATTCCCTCCGGTGATCATCTGGTCAGTTCACGCACCTTTTTGAGGCTTGGTTGTAAGAAAAAATGGACCAAGTAAAGTCACCCAAGTGCTCGTCAGGGACGCCCTTCTTTTTTCCATTATCGCTTAAGGACACCCATCTGTTAGGCATGCCCCAGTCCCGCTTCCGCTATGCCTCCGACACACCCCTGGGAACTTTGGTCTTGCAATCCAGAGGTGGCCGGTTCAAATTCCACTGCTGCTACTTGTGATCCAAAATCTAAAGGGGGTGTCAGAGGCATAGCAGGCATGGACACAGAAACATTCACATTTTGGACATCCTCAACTGCCATTGCAGGGATGGAGGCATAGCGAAGAACGTCCTTCACCCATACTTTATAAAAAGGTCCCAAAATAAATAGATACTGAAAGACATAAAATAAGTATTAAAAGAACAGTGCAAATGCAACCAAAAACTCAATGTGTATTGACAACTGAAAAACACATCCAGCCATATGCTTTTACATATAAGGCAGCCTTAAACAGTTTCCTGAAGTTCATTTAACACTGTCCATCCTCAAAGTATCAGGCAATTCTATAACAGAGAACTGGCATCAGAAAATGCTGCATTTCTTGTAACTGTGAGCAGCATATTGAACTGTTCTTCTTGTAAAAATCACAATCTTCTCTAATGTCATGTGGAGGAATACTTTCCCTTTGAAATTGTAACTCAAATCTAGAATGTGCTCTGCAATGTGACTTTAATTAAATCCTAATTAGTGGAAGCCAGAACAATAGAGTTCTGTTTCTATTTTTAAAATTGTCTATTACTCATGATGAGCCACAAGCTGCATATAAATAAATTAGAATTGACCAGGCCAATATTCAGTCTGCAGCAGTCAACATTTTTGATAGTGCTGAATGCCATGCACAGACTTGGGCCCAGAAATTCAGTATCAGCATTTATATGGGCACCAGCATTATATAAGTAGGTCTCTGGTAGTGTCCTGATGGAAAGTGGGTATGTGCAATATTCAGTGCTATACACACATAGCTAATCTGGCATAATTAAGATTGCCTTTTGTGTGGACCCACATGCCTACTTAGCTTTCAGAGCACCAGCACTGAATACTCATAGCTTCTGGGTCTGCCCCAGCTCCACCTTTGGACAGCTCCAGCACTAACCAGAGTGTGCCTCGGTGGTCAGAGTAGACATCAAACAGCATTATCCACTAACTGCTACTGAATATCTCCTCTCTGGTTAAATCACTTTGAATACTGACTCAGACAAGGGTCATTTTAATTTAGCTGCTGAACACATAAAAATATGGATAATGTATCTTTATAATTATTTGCAGATTTTCAGTCAGGTGATGCTGTAGACACTGAAAATGCTAGTGCAACTTTGTATCTATAAGTTTTACATTTAAAGTTATTTCTATGTTCACCGTTGAACAAATAAGTTAGATAGTGTCACAGTTCAAATGGAAGTTAGCCCTTAGGCTGTAGAAGGGACCAACTATGGCAGGTGAGTTACTTGAGCTAGGCACAGTATTAGGCAAAGTACTAGGCAAGGATTGGCAGTAAACAAGGCAGTCAGGACTTGGCAAGGCTGGAAAAAAAGGCAGGACTTGGCAAGGCTGGAGACAGGGCTAGGCGGGACAATGCAAGACAGACAAGCCTAGGCAGGCAAGGCTAAAACTGAATCCAGACAGGGGAAGGAAAGCAAGAGGGGCAAGAACTGGACTCAGACAAGGCAAGATAAACAAGGCAAGAACTGGGTCTAGACAGGGCAAGACAAGGGAAACAGAGCAAGAACTGAATCCAGACATGACTAGGTGAACAAAGCAACAGCAGGAGACATAGCAAGACAGAAATTAGAAAACAAAGCAAGGCGCAGCTGGAGATTGGAGACAAGGCAAGGCAAGGCAAGGCAAGGCTGGACCATGTAGACAAGGCAAGACAAGGCTGGAACACGAAGACAAAGCCAGGCCCTTGGAGTAAAGGCAAAGCATGACTGGAACTTTACAAGGCAGGAACTTGAAGTTAAGACTGGACTAGAGCTTGAAGACAAGGCTGGACAGGTCTGGGGCTGGGAGACAATGAAAGGCAGGAACCTGAAGAACAAGCAAGGCAAGGCTGGAACTTGGAGACATGGCAAGATAAGGCTAGAACTCAGAGACAAGGTAAGGATAGGCTGGAACATACACATGGAGACCTGTTGCGAAGGCCCCGAAGCAATGTCCAAAACACCCTAAAGTAGGGCTCTGCTTCAGACATCAGAGGAAGGCGTCCCCAGAAGTTTCCCACTGCTGGATCTACAAAGGCAGGATTTCCAGTTCACATGCATGCCTAAGTGGTCCCGACGTCAGCCTGTGCAGAATACTGGAGAGGCAGCCCGGCTGGCGTCCTAGCACACCTGATGCAATGGTGCAGGTGACATGCCACATAGTGGACAGGACTTTCAAGGCCCAAAAGGGACCACCACAGCCAAGAGGTGAACTGGGATGTGGGTCACAGCCGTGGCCATGGCAGTAAAACTCCTCAAATGGCCTCCTCCCTTCAGTCCAGGGTAGAAAGTATCAGAAGCAGAAGATAGAACCTTCTCCGGAATTCAGGAACACAACTAACAGACTTCCATAAGTTGTCCTAGAAACCCTCTTCAAGAATCCGAAGTGTACTAGACCATGTACCCATGGTTTGATTATTCGGGCATGGTACAAGACATCAAAACAATGAGATTTTTTAGGTAGATTCCCAGCCAAGCCCTATATCTCACATGCAGAAAGTGAACAAGTCTTACTCAGAAGAAACCTCCCTCCCAATGGGAGATCTGTGGCCTCCTTGCTTTCTAAACAGAGAGGACTTGTCGGGGTTCATGGCCTTTACAATCTGCCACAGTTCAAGGGTAAGTGAGCCCTTAGACTATGTGAGATGAGTCACTTAAGCTAAGCACAACACTAGGCAAAGTACTAGGCAAGGCGTGGCAGTAAACAAGACCAGCCTGACTTGAACTGGAGACAAGGCATGACTTCGCAAGGATGGAAACAAGGCAGGACTTGGCAAGGCTGGAGACAGGGCTAGGAAGGACAAAGCAGGGAAGGCTAGGCAAGACGAAAGGCAAGGCTGGAGACAGGGCTAGGCAGGACAAAGCAGGGAAGGCTAGGCAAGACAAGAGAAGCAAGGCTAGGCAAGACAAGACAGATAAGTCTAGAACTGAATCCTGACAAGGCAAGAGCTAGATCCAGACATGACTAGGTGAACAAAGCAAGAACAGGAGACACAGCAAGACAGAAGCAAGGCAAGGCTGGAACTCGGAGACAGGTAAGGCAGCAACCGGAAGACACAGGTAAGGCAAGGCTGGAACTTGGAGACACGGCAAGGCAAAGTTGGAACTCAGAGAAAAAGCAAGGCAAGACTGGAACACACATGTGGAGACCTGGACACTTGGAGACCTTTTTGCAAAGGCCCTGAATCAGAGTCCCAAACAACCTAAAATAGGGCTTCACTTCATACATCACAGGAAGGCAGCCCCTGAAGTGTCCACCACTGGATCTACAAAGGAGGGGCTTCCAGTGCGTGTGAGTAACTAGGCAATCCCAGCGTCAGCTGGCACAGGAGACTGGAGAGGCAGCCCAATGAGCATCCAAGTGCACCTGAAGCAATGGTAAGGTGACTTTCCACACAACGGACAGGACCCCCAAGGCCCAAAAATCACCACCACAACCAGGAGGTGTACCACGGTGTGGATTATGGCCATGGCCATGACGGAGAACAGCTCAATTTTGCTGCTATCAATATAATTTTTATCTCATCCCGGCATTATAGCAACTTATACATCCACATTTTAACTGCATATGTAATGGGAAATTTTTAAAAAAATCACTTTCACAGTTAGCACCCACTGCTGATTGCATACACACTTTTGAACATCTCCCTTGCGATACATATGTTTGTAATATGGTCAGTTGTCCCAGGCTCTGTGTTCCTTCTCATATTGTAAGAATGCTCTCTCTAGTTTTTCTGCCTCTGTTTTCATGAGAAGATACATATTTAACAAGGGATATGAGTCTCAAACATAAAACTGACAAGATATTGATGCATAGGGATTTATGAGATTTATACAAGAGACGTACTCCTTCCAAGTCATTTTTTATTCAGTTTGCTAAATGTGCTTAATATGTGACTGAAACTGTTAAAAGTCCAAAGTGTGGGTAAGTGGATATGGCCCTTTATTAAATCTCTGTATGTACAATTGTATACAAAAAGAACAGAAAATTTCTGGTGCCTTAGAACACCAATACTGAAAAGAATAGAAATCTCTAAAGACTTACCTGTGTAATCGTTCTTACTCCACTCCTGCTTGATCCCCTGCATCCCCTCATTCCTCTCCCCTGTTGACCCCCTCTCTACCCCTCCTCTACTCTCTACTCCATCTTGCATATGACTTATTGTATTGTACTCTTCCTTCAACGTTGTAAGCCACATAGAGCCTGCCTTGGTGGGATTATGTGGGATATAAATGTTCACAATAAATAAATAACGTACCAAAAAATAATTTCAGTGCAGCGAAGATTCATGTGTAGAGGAGGGTGCTTGCTGGAAAACAGGGAGGATTAAATGATTAGGGAGTGTCTCTTGGGGGTCACTAATTAGGAGAAGGTTATAAAGTACAGTATATATCTGATGGGAAGGGAAGAAAAGGGCATGAGGAGGAAGTAGGCGATCAGGATCCTTAGACTGGTGGCTAGTATTAGGAGAAAAGAGGCATAAAAGAAGCAGAGGAGGTAGCAGTGAGGAGAGAAGAAGAGAGAGGAGTGGTCTGTCCCAGTATGGCAATACTTATGTACTTATGCACTTATGTACTGAGGGCCAGATGCACTAAACTTAGCGAGCCATTAACGAGCAAGTAGTAAACCCTGGCATGCACTAAAGACTTTTTTCCAACGATGGTAGCAGCTAATAAAAACGGAATGCAGATGAGCAAATTCTATAGAAACCCTATTGTAATGAGATGCACTAACCTTTTCTGATTGCCTTGGAAAATCTAATGAGAGGTCTGCACCTCTCGTTGGGGCTGCGCGGGATAAAAAACTTCTATAATCAAGGGGGAAAAAAAGTGCTTGTCAGGGACGTCCTTTATGGACGTGCTTCACTTTAAAAACAAAAAAAAAAAGACTTTAAAAATAACAAAAAAAGATGAGCGCGTTTAGCTGAGCTCAGCTCTAACCCCCCCCCCCCCCCCCCTGAGGTCACCGCTGCCGCTCCCCCTGCATCGAAATGACAGCTTCAGCACCAGCCTCCCTGCCATCCTCTGCACCCCTGTGGCCCCGCCCCGCCGCTCCCCCCCTGAGGTCGTCGCCGTCGCTCCCCCCCCACCTTCCCCCCTCCGTCTGCCACCTGGCCCTCACACCCCCTCCGTCTGCCACGTTGCCCTCACAGTGCCTCTCACCTCCGTGTGAAGGCGCTGCACCAGGCAACAGCTGATGGCTTCCCTTTAGACTTCCCTCCTTTCCTCCCTGGCCCGCCCTCGTCTGATGTAAGTAACCTACGCAGGTAACTTACGTCAGACGAGGGCGGGCCAAGGAGGAAAGAAGGGAAGTCCGAAGCGAAGCGATCAGCAGTTGCCTGGTGCAGCGCCTTCACACGGAGGTGAGAGGAGCTGTGAGGGCCCGGTGGCAGACGGAGGGGGGAGCGGCGGCGATGGCGATGACCTCAGGGGCGGGGCCATGGGGGTGCGGAGGATGGTGGGGAGGCCAGTGCTGAAGCTGTCATTTCAATGCAGGGGGGAGCGGCAGCAGTGGCGACCTCAGGGAGGGGGGGGCTGAGCTGAGCTAAATGCGCTTGTCTTTTTTTGTTGTTTTTAAAGTGTTTTTAAAGTTTTGTTTTTTAAAGTGAAGCACGTCCATAAAGGACGTTCTTGGCATGCGCAGAGCAGCCAGCATAACGCTTGGCTGCTCTGCGCATGCTCCACCGGCCGACTGGCCGAGTGTTTACCGATGGAATAGAGAATGCAAGTGAGCTACAACGAGCGACTCATTTTCATTCCTATTCCTTGATGCATGTCCTTCCCTTACCGATTCGCTAAGGGAATCGGTAAGGGAATCGGTAAGGGAAGGGCTCTAATGATTTTTTAGTGCATCTGGGCCTGAGTATCAAATTTAAAACCACCATAGTCCTAGTTTGTTTATCTTTATGAATCAATAATAAGTCAATAAGTTATTCATCATAACAATAATCATTTGCCAATGAGATTGAATGAAAATAGTGTGGATCTCTAATATAGGTAAAAGATGAACATCTAGTATACCCAAGAAAAAAGAAATTCAGTTGGTAACTTGATTTATTGAACAAATAATGGGCTAGCCTATTCTTCATAAAACTAATTAAATTTAAGCATGTTGAAAAGTGAGAAACAGATTGTTTGATAAAGATATAGCCAAGATCTACTGCTTAACAGTCATTTGCAACACTTGACCATACTTCATCAACACTCCTTCTAGTTGTTCAACTAATTTGGTTTCAGTCTATTTAATCTCCATCAGCATTCCATTTTCATCATTGTCTGCACTTCACTCCCAAGCTTCAAAAAGCAGTTAATGATCTGGGGCTTTTAAAGAACTGTCTAAGTTAATTGTGAAATAGATTCATAATTTGTTCTATGGAATTATTTTCTTGTTACTCCAGTAATTATGGCTACCTATAAGCAGTAGGTTTCCACAAATGCCTGCTCGAGTTGCCACTCTCACACCCAAAACTGTCACTATTTTGAAAATGCAGTATGGATGTTCAGAAACCAAACTTATGACCAAATTATTACTCAAAAAGTGTGTATTCTTTGCTATCTTGTGAAAATTGGCACCATTTTCATGTAAAACTTTGCATACTTAAGGGCCCTTTTACTAAGCTGCAGTAAGCACTAATGTGCACTTACCACAGGTTAAAAAGAAATACCGCAGGTCATGCTCAGGTATCCCGCAGCAGTTTTGGGATTGGCATGTGCTTCCCACACACTAAAAAATAGAATTTATATTTTAGTATAGGCAGCATGTCTGGGGGCTGAGAGTAGGCTTGTTCTGCGGTAATCGATTAATACAGCTACATCACTGCGCTCTAACTGGTTAGCGTGTGGTTAGCACGAGAGCCCTTATCGCCTAGAAAATAGGTGTCAGTAAGTGCTCATGTGCTAATGATCATATGCTAACCCCTTAGGGTGTTGTGAAAGTTCACAAAAATGCATGAAGCCAACTGCAGACATATTCCAATTATAGGCAGTCCAAATAAGACTCTGGTAGCAGCTTACAGAACGATTACAGAGTGAGAGATTGATAATGGTAGCACTACAGAATCACTTGGAGTACTTTAAAATAGCTGAGCCGCACTAAACTGGGGGACTTGCCTTCTTTTTCTACCTTGTCTCCTCCTTATTTTGTTCCTTGCAGGGGAGAGAGAGAGGGCAGAGTGAGGCATACTATCGCCTGTACAAGCATGACTAAAGAGTTCACGCCGCTCTGCTTTTTTACAGTGGGGGGCCAACTCAGGAATACTGTCAGGAAGTACTTTTTCACAAAGAGGGTGGTAGATATCTGGAGTGCCCTCCCACAGGAAGTGGTGGAAATGAAAACAGTAATGGAATTAAAAAATGAGTGGAATAAAAGCAAAGGAATCCTGTATAGAAGGCATGGAAACAAACAAGGGATTGGGTGTCAACACCAGTAATTTGGAACCAAAGCCAGTACTGGGCATGGCTGGACAGATTCAACTTCAGTAGCTGGAGAACAAGGCCAGTGCTGGGCAGACTTCTACATCTTGTGCCCTGAAAATGGCAAGGACAAATCAAGATGACTATATATGTATATGTGTCACATCATACCTTATGCTATGAATTTATCTTGTTGGACAGATTAGATGGACCGTACAGGTCCTTTTCTGTCATCACATACTATGTTACTATCCTCCCAATATTCAAAACCATTTAACTGGCCAAAAATGTCACCTGATCAGTTAAATGATACTTAGCCGGCTATCCGGAGATGTTCAGTGGGAGATTGCCAGCTGTCTCCCGCTGAATATTGCCGGTTAGTAGATAGCCAGTTATATCACGCGATATAACCGGCTATCCGCTGATTTTTAGCATGGGTTTGGCACCCATGTTTGGCCACGTGTGGCCAGTTTAGGCTTGGTTGGTTAAGATCAGGCTTGTCAAAAATACATTGTATATTCAATGCTGGACACTGGAAACGGCCTGGCATTAAATATCCAGCATCATTCCTTATGTTACTATGATACTTTCTTGGCCCTCAGTTATGGAAGTTACTTACTTATGGCACCTACTGTTACTCTATTTTCCACTCTGTATATATTCCCAGAGTTGGTACTCTCCTCTCCGGAACCTGTAAGCCACAATGAGCCTACTGCTATGCGGGAAAATGTGGGATACAAATGTAACAAATAAATAAACTTACTACCTAAAGATCTGAGAGATCAACTTATATTTGATAAATTTAAAACAGGACTTAAAATGTACTTGTTTAAACAAGCTTTTCCTTATGTTGTTTAGTGGCTACCTGTAGATAATATGGAATATTGGATTGCTGGCTATCTTTGATGTGTGTTTTATGGTTTATTAAACTTGATATACTGCTTTCTGTGCAAGGTGGTTTACAATAACACTTTTCAATAAACATAAAGAAAATATATGGAACAATGCCAGTATTTCTTTAAAAAATGACCAAGTCAACACAAGGGAGGGTAGCCCAGACAAGAGATAGGATCATAGTAACATAGTAGATGACGGCAGAAAAAGACCTGCATGGTCCATCCAGTCTGCCCAACAAGATAAACTCATATGTGCTACTTTTTGTGTATACCCTACCTTGATTTGTACCTGTCCTCTTCAGGGCACAGAACGTACAAGTCTGCCCAGCACTATCCCCGCCTCCCAACCACCAGCTCCGCCTCCCACCACCAGCTCTGGCACAGACCGTATAAGTCTACCCAGCATTTTCCCCGCCTCCCAACCACCAGCCCCGGCACAGACCGTATAAGTCTGCCCAGCACTATCCCCACCTCCCAACCACCAGCCCCGGCACAGACCGTATAAGTCTGCCCAGCACTATCCCCACCTCCCAACCACCAGCCCCGCCTCCCACCACTGGCTCTGCCACCCAATCTCAGCTAAGCTCCTGAGGATCCATTCCTTCTGAACAGGATTCCTTTATGCTTATCCCACGCATGTTTGAATTCCGTTAGCATTTTCATTTCCACCACCTCCCGCGGGAGGGCATTCCAAGTTAGTTGCTGTTGAGACTTGGAAGGAGGAGGAAGTGCTGCCAGAGGCTCTGCAGGCTTCCAGGGGGAAGGGAGTGAGGCCTAGCTCCTTCCCCAGAAATGAGGAAGGTCCCTGGGGAGCGGTCCTCAGGAAAGCCCCAGGCCAGGGGGTCTCCTGGGGCCAGGGACCAGAAGGCCAGGAGAAGTAGTTCCCTCTCTGGCAGGGCTCCAGAGAGGAGGGAAAGGAGCCCTGTGGATCGAAGAGTGCAGGCTTCCACGGGAGGAACCCAGACCGGTACCCCCCTCACAGTGGCACGCCATCTAGCAGGTGAGGGGGGGGAGAGAGCTGGGGGAGGCCCCAGAGAACAGCAGATCGGAGGAGAGAGAGGAGAGAGCAGAGGTAATGGAGATCTGCCGGGAGGCCCTACCGGTGTCAGAGGAGGAGGACAGTGACTCCTCAGAGGAGGAAGATTTCACAGACTATAGTCAGGATCCAGAGGACCCGACCAGTGGCCTGATTCAAATGGTGAGAAAGATAAAAAGCACAGAAAAAGAGGTGGTAGAGTTGGGGAAACGGGTTAAAATGGCAAAAGCCCTGTGCAAACTAGCCCCAGTGGAGCACCGCAAGACTTATACAAAGGAGGTAACCCGTTTACTCAAGCTTCTTCAAAAGAAAGAACATTTGCTGGGGGCATTGAAAAAGGGCCCTGGGAACCCTCAGAGAAGTTTACATCAACAGAGAAAGAATGGCCTTGGGGGGAAAAGCCCTGACAACCTTCAAACAGTCACAACAGCAAACAGAGAAGGAGAGTACGAGCTCAGACCTTGGACCCCAGA
Organism: Microcaecilia unicolor; assembly: GCF_901765095.1. Taxonomy (NCBI): domain Eukaryota; kingdom Metazoa; phylum Chordata; class Amphibia; order Gymnophiona; family Siphonopidae; genus Microcaecilia; species Microcaecilia unicolor. The sequence goes on along the minus strand of NC_044031.1, from coordinate 330,267,898 downwards.
ACACCCAGGGGCCAGAGGAGCTTCCTGGGCCCAGTACCCAAAAGACATTACAGTATATGCAGTACCTTGCTAGTCAGTCTCTGGCAGCTTCTGGAGCAAGCAGGACTGGAGGTGGGGCTGGAGAGGCATCCTCGTTAAGGGAACCTGAGGTTGGAAAAACTGAACAGGAAAAAAGTTTTAAAACCCAGACTTTTCATCTGGTAGAAACAGGGGCTGGAAGTTCAGGAGAGAGACTCTTTTCTACACCAGTGATGGTGGAAGCAGAACTGAAAAACTTACTTGAGCAAGAAGCAAGAGGTCAGCAGAGGCAGTTGCAGCCACAGGTTTTGTGCCCATTGCCTGCAGCAGGAGTTGAGAGCAGCAAACAAACACTGACTCCATTGCAGCTGGGGAGGCCCCGCCCATGCAGCACTGAGGGGCTGGAGGTCACGGCCAGGCAGGCTGCAGCACTGCCAAAGACTGAGAATGCTGAGGTTTTAGCAGAGGAAAACCTGGTGACAGAGAGTGCTGCAGCTGGACAAACAGCAGGTGAAAAGGAGGGGTTCTCAATGAAGAAAGCACAGGAGGATCAGGAGTGTTTGCAACAAACCAGCCTGGCAGCAGAGGCTCCAGCCAATCGGGCTGTGGGAGCAGGAAAGACTGCAGAACAGCTACAAATGCTGGCAGGTGAAATAGCTGCAGCGCCAGAAGATTCCCCATGTGTGAGAGGGCAGGCACTTCTGGAGTGTGGGAAGCCTCATCCGCTTGGCGAAACAGCGGGGCTGGAGGATCCGACGGAGCAGAACGTTGGAGGAAAAAGGGACCCGGTCCAGAGAGCAGGTTTTGGGCGGGAGGGAGGGGTACTTGCCTTGCCATGCGCACCAGAAGTAAACGTAACTGGTGGTACTGGGGATTCTGATTCCGGCCAGACAGTGGGGTGGTTGGTTCTGGGGGGAGGGGTTGATTTGACGGGAGGGGGGCAGGGGCACCGGGAGGGGACCGGTTATATAGGGGAACCTGCTCTCAAAGTTCATACGGACCAAATCGATGGGGAGACAGGCAGGGTTTCTGTTGCAGGAGGCATTGAACTGATGGACACTGTGACTGCAGGGGATACGAGTGCTCGGGGGGTGAGGGGTGCAGGGGACCAAGGTTTGCTGGTTGAAGGGGTACAAGGCATGTTGGGGGGAGGGATAGGGAGGGAGGCTGAGAAACGGGGAAGGCTAGAGAAGGAGGATATGATGCATCAGGAGCGGGGGGGTCCCCGCGCTGGAGAAGGGGGGGGACGGTGGGGGGGGGGGTCCGTCCTTTGCGGCGGTGGTGGGTGGAGGAGGCGGGCGCAGGGGAACTAGGGGGGTAGGGGGCAGCGGGGAAGGATGGGGAGGGGGGTGGGGGGGAGGCCAGGTTCCCAAAAGGAGGAATGTGGTACAATTGAAATGGGTGGGGGAGGGGGGGATGCCAAGCAGGGATGCAGTCCTGAGATTGGTCCTTGGTCTAGGATTCCTCCCAGAGGACCTCTATGCCTGTATTCATCCGGTGAATATACCAGAATACGATATCAGCTTTCTAACCCAGCGAGGCATGGAGGTCTTCTGGGAGAGATACGAAGGGGTACGGGGGAGAGGGGACTGGAAGAACTACCGGGCCGTACCGATTAGCAGACCCGACCTGGTGCAGGTAACCCTTCTGGTTCGAAATGAGTCTCTATCAGGGGCGGACCTGGCCTTCTGGCTACAACGGTACGCAGAATTGCGTACTCCCTTGTCCAAACTCCCGGACCCCAGTAGGGTGTGGGCTGGAGGTTGGGGTGCGCAGGTTAGGCTGAGGCAGGCAGGGCATGTCACCCAGCACATTCCCTCCTCGGCGTTCATCGGCAGGGATCGGATTCTCTGCTTTTATAAGGGGCAGCCACGGCAGTGTCACAAGTGCGGGTCGTTTAGACATTTTAGTATGTCATGCCCGGTTGTGCAGTGTGGAAAGTGCGGGTCTAAGGAGCATCCCACGGAGTCCTGTATGTCTATTCGGTGCAACCTGTGTGGGGGTCTGGGGCATGCATTTCGAGCCTGCCCTTGGGCCTCCCATAATGGGGGTGAGGAGGAGATAGATAGGGATGGTTCAGGTCAGGGGGAGGGGGGAGGGGAAGCAGACCATGATCAGGTTCCCGGGGCGGGGGGGAAAGGGTCCAGGGAAGGACAGGGACAGGTAGAGGGGGGGGCTTGGGGGAGGGTCGGAAGCGGCAGGAAGGGGAGGATGAGGGCTGGACGCGGGTGTCCAAGAAACAGCGAAGAGGAAAGGGGGGAAGGGGGGTGGGAATGGGGATAGAAGTAGGGAATAGATTCAGGGGTTTGGAAGAGGAGGGAGGGGTTGAGGAACTGGCTGGTGAGGAGGTAGAGGATGGGGGTAGCCGGCAGGACGGGTTGGGAGGTAGGGGAGAAGGAGTGAGGGGAACAGCGGGTAAGAGGAAAGAGAAACGGGGGGGGGAGGGTTTTGAGGGACAAAGAGGGGGGAAGGGTAGGGGGGGAGGTGGGTGGATCGGGGGAGGTGACAGCTGATGCAGGGAGGGCGGGAGAGGAAAGGAAGGTAAGAAAGGATGTAGTAATGCAGGCCCGTGAGGGGAGGGAGGAAGGGTCGGAGGCGGGATTGATGGGAAGGGTGGAAGAAGAGGAGGTAGTAGGGGTGGAAGAGGGAGGAGAGGAGGGGGGCAGGTCGGTTGATGATCCCCAGGGAGGGAGGGAGGTGGGTGAAGACAAAAAGAAGATAGGGAGGAAGAAAGCAAGGGTGGGGGAAGGGATGTTTAAGCTAGGGGTCCGGGATTGGGCGGAGGAGGAAGAAGAGGGTGGAGGGGAAGGGACCACGGATGATGGTGTGGAGAGAAGGGAAGGCAGCCAGGAAGGCGGGGGGTGTGGTAGCGAGGACTGATGGCGGGACTGCTATTGGTGTTCGCCACACTTAATGTGGCTAGTGTCGCCTCCCAGAGGGCAAGAAGCTTGGCATTTGATGGCCTCTCTGCTGTGGAGGCGGACTGTTTCCTCCTCCAGGAGACCCGGTTGCAGACGCTGGAGGACATCCGGCGGGCAAAGAGGGCCTGGAGATGGGGACCCTCTATCTGGGGTCTGGCCGGGGAGAGGTATGGGGGGATAGGCATCCTCTTTAAAACCAATAAAGTAGAGATTCAGAGGGTGGTGGAGCTGGGTATTGGTAGGTGTTTGGTGTTGGACGTAATATTGCGGGGGGTGGCCTTGCGGGTGATTAATGTGTATGGACCGCAAAGCAAACAGGGAAGGTCTGCATTGTTCAACAAAATTAAGCCTTACCTATACACTTCAAGGCAGTTGGTGTGGGGAGGAGACTTCAACACTATCTTACGGAAAGAGGATAGTGAGGGGCGGGCACCACAAGTACGTTATGATGGGGTTCGACTAGCGGGGATTATGAAAGGAGCAGGGCTGGTGGATGTACATATTGCACTTGGTGGTGGGAATCAGGGTTTCACCTTTTCACGGGGCACCTGTAGGAGCAGAATTGACCGGTTTATAGTTCGGGAAGGGGCATGTAGGCAGGCACCTAGGGTGGTGGAAGTAGATTTCTCTGACCACAGGATGGTGATGATAGAGTTGGGGGGAGGGGGGGCGTGCAAGCTAGGGAAAGGGTTGTGGAGATTGAATCTCAAATGGTTGAAGGAGGGGGTGTTGCACCAGGAGTACCTGGAATTCCTAGCAGACCAGGTGTCCATTCAGGGTGTCTTCCCTTCCCTCAGGGACTGGTGGGAAGTACTGAAACACCGCACCAGAGGGTTTTTTCTCCGTCAGGCAAGGCGGGAGGGAAGGGAGGCCACCCGGTTGGGGATCGCCCTGAGAAAGCGACGGGATAATCTAATTTCCCGGGGGGGGAGGAAGGAGGATATTGAGGTACTGCAGCAGGAGGTTGAAAGAGTACAGTACAACCGCTACTCTTCCCTCGTCTACGAGCGGGACTTCGGGAAGCTGCTTGGTCCGGACCCGTATGACTGCTGCAAGGAACGAAGGGAGAGGAGGGTGGTGGTGGGGTTTAGGGATGAGGGGGGGGTGCTCCAAGAATCCAGGGAAGGTATTTTGCGGGTGGTGGGGACGCATTTTGGGCGGGTTTTCTCGGACCTACAGTTGGGGACAGAGGCCATGGGAAGATATATTGAGGGGATCCCGGGGGTGGGTAACTGGGGGCCCCATCTTCAGGTCTTAACGCAGCCGTGGACGCTGGGTGAGGTGGAGGAGGCCATTGGGGCCTTGCGGCGCAGAACAGCGCCGGGGCCGGATGGACTTCCGGCGGAGTTTTACCAACGGTTCAGGGACCAGCTGGCGCCGCTCTTGCTGGAACTCTGGGAGGAGGCGCGAACAGGAGGATCCTTGCCGGAGTCTATGGGAGGATCAGCATTGGTCCTCCTTAGCAAAGGCAAGGACCCTCAAGACGTGGTGAACTGGCGACCAATAGCACTATTGAACAGCGACCGGAAGATCTTCGCCCACATGCTTCATGCTCGCATGAGGAAGGTCTCCGGTGAAGTGCTAGCAGTCCCGCAGAGGTGTGGGGTCCCAGGAAGGGGGGTGCTGGAGGCAGTAGCCTGGGTGAGGGAGGGCTTGGAACATAGCCGGGTGGGAGATGGTAGGTTGGTCGTGGCCTTGGACCAGGACAAGGCTTTCGACCGAGTGCAGTGGGAGTTCTTGTGGAAGGTCCTGGATCACTATGGCTTCCCGGGGGAGTGGATCGCACAACTGCAACTGTTGTATGCTGGGGCGCGATTTTTTCCCCTGGTGAATGGATGGAGGGGGGCGGAGGTGGGGGTCACGGCAGGGGTACGGCAGGGGTGCCCATTGAGCCCCCTGCTGTACGCTTTTGCCATAGATCCCCTGGTGCGGAGGCTAGGAGGAGGGGGGGAGGGAGGGCTCAGAGGGGTAGAGGTTGGCAAAGGGAACGTATTGAGAGTCATCGCTTATGCAGACGATGTCACCGTTTGGGTGGCAGACCAGAGGGAGGGGAGGATGCTGCGGGAGACCCTTGAAGAATATTCCAAGGCATCGGGGTCACGGGTAAACCTGGGTAAGTGTACTAGCTTGTGGGTGGGTCCAGAGGAACGGCGATTTAACCTAGGGGGCGGGTTTCCTGCAGGGATTGAAAGAATGCGGGTGTTGGGAGTGTATTTTGGGGGGGGGGATTACGGGCGGGGAGAGTTGGGAGCAAAAGATATCGGAGGCAAGGGAAAAGGTGGATCGTTGGAAGGGGTGGCGGATGTCCATGGCAGACAGGGTCCGGTTGTTGAAGACCCAGATGTTTCTCTTCTTGAGTTACATCTGCCTTTTGCCGGAATGCTGTTTCACTTCATTGTACAGCATGTTTTTTCAACTTTTGTGGGGCAACAGGATGAACCCGGTAAAACGCAATATTACTTACCGGTCGCGGGAGGAAGGGGGGGTGGGGATGGTAAACCCTGTCTTGCTATTCTCCTCCCTGTTCATCCAGTTTAACCTTGGGTGGGGGGGAGGGTCGGAGGCCCCAGGGTGGGCACAAAGTGTTGTGCAGTGGTGGGAGGGATTTTGGGGCCCTTGGTGGGGAGGGGGGAAGGTGGGGGAGGTTGCGGAAGGGTTTCCCAGAGGGGGTAGGCTACTACAAATCCTTAGTAAAGCTGGTCCGGTTGTGGGACATTACATGGGAGGAAATAAGGGCGGGGCAGAGGGAGAGCTGGGTGGAGCGGGTTCGCTCCCAGCATTTCTCATCTCCCCTGACTCTTAGGGATGCTCCAGGGCCCGTGCTGAGGCAGGGCCTGGGCTTTATTTCATCTAGACGACTCCCGAACAAGTACAGGGACATTGCCTGGCTGTCCCTTCACGGTAAATTATATGTTAGGGCAAATATGCACTGAAGCATGCAGGACCGAAACTGCCCGAGGGGGGAGTGTGCTGGTCAGCTGGAGACTATGGACCACTTCCTTATGGAGTGTCCATTCTCCAGAGCAGTTTGTGGAAGAGTGGCCGCCTTGTTGGCCATCCCCAGCTTCACGTCCTACACCTATGCAGACTGGGTGTACGGGAGGCAGCAGGGGACGGGGCAGCTGGAGCCAGGTACCGCCTTCCTCATATCAGTGATTATCAGGTACTGCCTGTGGGTGGCCCGATGTGGGGTGTCTATGCGCCAGGAGTGCAGGTCGGCTGAGCAGGTTTCCTGGGACGTTGTCCGAGCCGTCCAGGAATTGGCACACTGGGAAAAGGTGGAGGGGGGGGTACTTAATTTTGGGGTTTGGTGGAAGCATGTACGCTTGAAGTTGATTTGAATGTATGGTGTGGGGGGGATTTGGGGGGGGGACGGGTTTTATCGGGTTTGTATTTTTTGTATAAAAGTGTAATGGGGCTGGTTTTACAACGGCATGATGTAATGTCTTGAATATTGGTTTTTCCGTTTTATTTAATAAAGGAATTCTCCAAGCATCCACCACTCTCTCCGTGAAGAAATATTTCCTGACATTTTTCTTGAGTCTGCCCCCCTTCAATCTCATTTCATGTCCTCTCGTTCTACCATCTTCCCCTCTCCGGAAAAGGTTCATTTGCGGATTAATACCTTTCAAATATTTGAACGTCTGTATCATATCACCCCTGTTTCTCCTTTCCTCCAGGGTATACATGTTCAGGTCAACAAGTCTCTCCTCATACATCTTGTAACGCAAATCCCATACCATTCTCGTAGCTTTTCTTTGCATCACTTCCATTTTTTTAGCATCCTTCGCAAGATACGGCCTCCAAAACTGAACACAATACTCCAGGTGGGGCCTCACCAACATCTTATACAGGGGTATTAAAACCTCTTTTCTTCTGCTGGTCACACCTCTCTCTATACAGCCTAGCTGAATACAGTGTGCTGAAAGACAGAAAACTACCCCAAACCTGGGTAATCCATATTATAAAAATATGTTTTCAATTCTGTCCTGAACTCAACATATGAGGGATCAATATGGAGATCCCTGGGCAACAAGTTCTAAACATGTGGAGGAGTGGCCTAGTGGTTAGGGTGGTGGACTTTGGTCCTGAGGAACTGAGTTCAATTCCTGGCACAGGCAGCTCCTTGTGACTCTGGGCAAGTCACTTAACCCTCCATTGCCTGCCACATTGAGCCTGCCATGAGTGGGAAAGCACAGGGTACAAATGTAATAAAAATAAACAAATGGTGTAAGGGGGAAAAAAAGGAGATTGCCTTGTAGAGTCATACTGAGCAACCTTTTTATATGTACTTTGTTATGGAGTTCTTTTCTATCTTTTTTATAATTTTTGTTTTTACTATTTTAATTTGATTTGTAAACTTCTTAGATATACATTGTATGACAGGCAGTATAAACCAGAAACCATAAATTATAGCTGCAAGTCAGGACTGAAGTAGGTGTATAATTGGTGCTTAAGAGAAGTTGAGCACCAGTCATATTAAATAAAGATCTATGTGGCAAAAGCACATGTTTGTGGCAGATTGGGTCATTACTGTGAAGGACCCCAAGTGAAGGAGGGTGTCAGTAGTGCTGTCACTTTTTCTATGCACTTATCTGTGGGTTGTGAGGGCCAAGTGCGGTGAAAGTGTTCTATGGTGGAAGAAAGATTTGTGCTGCTCAGTTCTATTGTTCTGGGCTCTGATTGAAAGAAGTTTTTGGCTGGTGGTGTTTAGGTCTGTAGGTGAGAAGACTGGTCTGAACTCTGGGGTGTCCCTCTTGAGGATAGTTTAAAGGAGCTTGGGTATTGGTGCAGTTATTTGGCTGAATGACACTGTTGGGAGTGTGAAAGGGAATTAAAAGTTTTAGGATGTGTGGTTGTGTGTGGCTTTTGGGGTCCATGAGATCGTAGCGCCTGCTTTATTAACATCTGGGTTTGTCATTTGGGAGTTTTGAGGTGGTATAGTGTGAGTTTTGGAAATCTGGGTGGACAGTGGACTAGAAAGGGAGAGGGAATTTGGGGGAGGAATTATAGGATTTTGTGGAAAGTGGTGGTTAAGGAGGTGGGGAGGTGGGGATGGGGAATTCAGCGCTCCAAAATGGCATTGTTGGGGAGGGGGACAAGAGCCCTTTAGAATAGGGCACCAACAAAAAAGGTTTCAACAAGCCCATTCGTTTTGTGCAGCATAATGAGATCAAAGTGGATCAGTTTGTTGCTGGAACTTCAGCTTTGGTGTACAAGGAGGTTTGGTAGTGTGAAGTCAAAGAAGTGGTGAGTGTGGTATTTCAGTTGCAAGCAAAGAAGGGAGGTAGGAAGTAGGATTATACCAGGCACTTGAGGTAGAAATTAGGAGGTAGGATTATGCCTGGTTGGGTAAAATGGACAGGCGGAACTGTGTGATATTAACTTTAAGAAGAATTGTGTAAGATTGTGAAATGATTGGACAGAGAAAAGAGGTTATGGAGGAGTAAAGGAGTTGGCCCATTACAAGTGTGAGAATTGGATTTGTTGATTTCTCAGAATCTTCTTCTTTTTCAGAGTCAGATTTAGAGGTGGAAATTTCTCGGACCAGGGTAAATCTTGTTAATAGTGAGGCAGCAGATGAGTAAGTTTCATGGTGAGGGCATACTTTTTATGGTACTTCACCATTAGATATCCAGATGCCTCAGAAGTTGAGGCATAAAATTTTATAAAATAAATGCAAGGGTTGAATAAAAAAGTAATCTTCTATTTCCATAACTTTTGTTTAAATAAAGATATTGTAATGAATTAAAAATGAAAATAATTTTGAAGATTTATCTTTGATTACATGTATTTACTTTTCTACATAGTCACCACCATGCACCACATATTTCTGTCAATGATGGACATGTTTTTGAAAGCAGTCGCAAAAGAACTATACCACATCTCTCTTCAACCAGTTGCTCACAGCCCTTTCCATCTCTTCAAGTCAAACAAATGCCTCAAAGATATTCCTTCAATTTTGGAAAAAGCTAGAAATCACATGGCACGAGTCTGGGCTATATGGCGGTGGGGTAAGAATGTGAAACTCATTTTCGCAATTGCCTCTGTGGTGTTTTATGCTGTGTGAGGCCTAGCAATGTCATATTGTAACAAAATCTCCTCCTTGTGCTTCTGAACTCTTGAAAGTTTTCAGGGTTGAGTGATCCTCCAATTGCTCTTTACAAGTTTGCCAAACATTCTCATTTGAGACTCATATGTTGCTGTCACGGTCATCTACTTTATTTTTGATCACACAAATCAGTCCTTCCTAGTTCACAATCGTTACATTTTTTTGTATTTACTAGCTTGAGACCTGGATAATGGGGAGTGGAATAAAAGTGTAGAGGGCTTACTGCAATATTCAGATTTGATTTTGAGAGCTTATAAAACATGTGAAGACTGGAATTGACACAATAAGATGAACAATTTTGTAAGAGCTTAGCTAAGGATGAGTCAGACACCTGTGGCTTTAAGGTATAGATGTGTGATTACAAGCGATGACTCCAGCTAGGCCATGGACTTTTAAAGGGGGGCTTACAGCAGGTGGTCAATGACAGTTAGGTAGTGCAATGCCAAAACCATCAAGGTTTGCAGGGACATCAGACTGTGCTAATTTAGTGAAGTTGGGTATTCCACTAGCTGTTCAGAAGTTGGAAGGGCCTTTCACTGTTCTTACTTTCTTGGGTATTGAGTTGGATTCCATCAAGATGAGTTGGGTTTTCCAGAAGAAAAAGTGACAAAGTTGGTGAGTGCAATTAAAGAAGCTTGTGGGGCAAAGAAGCTTATATTACAGTCTTTAATTGATCAACTTTGCTTATTGAGTCACTCCAACTGGCAGATTTTTTATTACACACTTGACTAGACTCACAACAGGAGTTGAGCAGAAATATCATGTTTGCAAATTTTTGTCAAGGTAAAAGAGGGTTTGCATATTTGGAGGTGATGGGATGTGCCCTTGTGTGTGTGTGTGTGTGTGTGTGTGTTGGGTCATATATGCCCTGTGGAGTGTCATTCAAGATTCCTTGGTGAGTGTATGAGTTATGATGGAGACATTTGAGGGTCTGCCATTTTATGTCCCATTTTCTTCAGCACTAATTTTGGATTTTATTGAATATATACATTGGTCATATCATTTTGGTGATTTCTGCTATTACCAGTGTGTAATTTTTATGTAGTTCGGGGAGTATGATGGATCCTACTTCTTCCTGTTTGATGAATAAAGTATTATTATTATTACATTCTGAAGGACCAAGATGCAGTGGACTGGCCTGACTACCTATTCAGCAAACAATTAGAAGAGTTATTTAACTGTCAGTAGTCTGTTCATCCAGTTATAAAGTTGCATTTTTTTTCAAGTGACATTTCTATTTGCCTTTTATGATGCTCTTACATTGTGCAAATTAATTGCAGCCACTAAAACAGAAGCTGGTCACATGAGTTTGTTATGATATTGCAAAGTATGTGGGATTTTCACAGTTTTTTTTTTTTTTTTTTGCTGTGTGCTAGAAAACCTCACAGTCTCAATCAATAGCAATGTGAATTTTGCATGCAATGACATCACTTGTCACTAAATAAAACAGTGTTCTAGTGATCTCTCATAGCCCTATTCTGTCCCTATGAGATGGCAGTGATCAGTGTGACTAGTATTCAGAGTTAATTAGTTAGGGAATTTTGTAAGGCTATAAAGCCATAATCAAAATTTAACCCTTTTGTCTTTTGGTTTAGCCAGGATTCTTAGCTGTGAGGGAAATCCCTCATTCCTTATGCCAGTGGTTTCCAAACCTTATACTGGAGGAACTCTAGCCAGTCAGGTTTTCAAGATACCCACAATGAATATTCATAAGAGAAATTTCCATGTACTGCCTCCACTGCATGCAAATCTATCTCATGAATATTTATTGTTAACTAGCACTTCTGGTCTTAAATCTTTATTTATCAGTTAATAGAAGAATTGATTTGGAGAGGAGCAGATTGCGTCTGATGAGACTGACTTCTCCTAAGGATATTGGATTTGTTTTGACTGGTGAATGTTGGTCTTTTCATCAACGAACAGTATATCTGACTTTGATTTATGGAAGAACATTACAACATCTTTTCGGGAAAATAAGATAAGTTTAAGACTATATATATAACATGCAAAATTCTGGAAGATGTGACTTGGAAAGTACTGTTGTATGTCATAGTTGATAATTATCCTGCTTCGGTGGGAGTGTTGAATCTCCATTACCAATTTTAGAATTTGTGTTTAATGTTAATAAAGGTATAGTTTTGATATATTAGTAGTGGTTGAAAATTGTTTTGTAAATTGTAAATTTAGGTTATAATAGAGATAATGAATATTTATTGTGGATATCATGAAATACCTGACTGTCTGGGGTGCCTCCAGGGCCAGACTTAAGAATCACCACCTTATTCCCTAGCCAGCTGAAAATAACGTGTATATTTAACTGTGATCTCCTAACTCAGTGTGTACATAAAAGCTAACACGTTTTTAGCAGGTGATAGAATCCGCAAAGACTTCTGCCCTGCCTTGAGTGTTTGGGGAATATGAGTACCCCTTCACCTTACTGCAAGACTGAAGGAGAAATAAGGACTAAACTGTTTCCTATCACCTGTGTAAAACACAGTGGGCATCTTTTACTAAGGTGTGTTCATGTTTTTAGTGCGCGCTAAATCTGTGAGCACGCTAAACGTTAGAGATGCCCATATGAATGCAATGGCGTCTCTAACTTTTAGCATGCCTACAATTTTACTGAGTGCCAAAAGCGTGAGCACGCCTTAGTAAAAGACCCCCAGTGACTCTATCCACTTTGTTATTGGTCTTCTATTTTATCTTGAGGCTGAGGTGAGGAAGACTTACACCATTGCAGTTCCCTAGATACCATCAACTCCAAAGGAGTTCCAATTATTATTTACCTCAAGCTCAGAGGCTTAGATCTCAGAGCTCCCCTGTACCAAGAGAGAGCAAAACAGAGAGAGAGAGAGAGATCATCAAAGACTTAAGCACTGTTTACATCATTGCTGGTGACAGTGGAGAACTCGAGTGTGTAGTATAACCTATCCAGCTTCCCAGAAATCTTTCTAGGTTCGGTCCATGTCCAAAATAAATAATATTATTCACCTAAGCCATTGTCATGCTCTAGTGTAATGACTACGCATCTACCTAAGCTAAAACATAACAAGGCCCAGTGCTAAAATGTGATATGAGGATTTATGCAAGTCTGATACATTATGAATTTGTTGCTCTAAGACGGATCATCCAGGAAAGGGGTCATTTAGCGCCAAGTGTCAGGCTTACTTACTTGCCCGTGGTGGTGTACTCAGTTATTTCTGCATTTGTGCATTCATTGTTTTTTTTTTTTTTTTTTTTTTTTTGGGGGGGGGGGGGGGGGGGGGGTTGGTTCATCTGGATGGCTCTTTGTTAACCAGATTTCATTTCAGTTCTGAAGAAGTGCTTGGTATATTGTTGATTGGATCAAAATGTTGGCCATCGTTGGGAGCAGGTTATAAGTTCATTTTGAAACGTAGATAATTTTTCAAACTTTCCTTGGTTTTACAAAAATTGTTTTTGATTTTTGAGCATGCATGAATATTGGAAGTTGTTTTGCCCATGATTGAAATGTGGTGGCTCTGGCTGATTAACATATGCTACCATTAATTTCTGAGGCTTTTTCTTTTCCAAATTTAGGGACCCTTTTACAAAGGCATGCTAGTGTTTTCAGGGTGCGCTAAATCTAAGCATGTGCTAAACGTTAGGGATGCCTATATATTCCTATGGGCATCTCTAGCATTTAGCATGTGCTAATCATTAATGTGTGCTAAAATGGTTAGCGTGCCTTTGGAAAGGACCTTTTATTTTTTAGTTTTTGATAGAAGTCTGGAGCTAGTATATATTGTGCTGTATTATCAATTGAATCAACACCTGTAAGGGACTCATTCTTTCTGAAATGGGACAACTAGTTTTATTTATTTATTTATTACATTTGTATCCCACATTTTCCCACCTATTTGCAGGCTCAATGTTGCTTACATAGTGCCGTAAGGCGTGAGCCAAGTCCGGCAGAGAAACGAATACAGGTGATGTTGTGGTCGAATAGGGTACATTAGAGTCGGACACAAACGGGTTCGAAAAGAGGGAAGATTATATAATGTCCAGTACGATTGTTGGTTTTACTGTGTTGCAGAATGTAGTCATTTATGTTGGGTCAGTAGGGTATGCCTTTTTGAATAAGTTGTTTTTTTAGTGATGTCCTGAAGTTTAGATGGTCATAGATTGTTTTCACTGCTTTTGGTAGTACGTTCCATAGTTGTGTGCTTATATAGGAGAAACTGGATGCATAGGTTGTTTTGTGTTTGAGTCCTTTGCAGTTAGGGTAGTGGAGGTTTAGGTATGTTCGTGATGATTTGGTTCTGTGTCTGGTTGGTAAGTCTATGAGGTCTGTCATGTATCCTGGGACATTGCCATAGATAATTTTGTGGACCAGGGTGCAGATTTTGAAGTTAATATGTTCTTTAATTGGGAGCCAATGTAGTTTTTCTCGGATGGGTTTATCACTTTCGAATCGTGTTTTGCCGAATATCAGTCTGGCTGCTGTGTTTTGGGCGGTCTTGAGTTTCTTTAAGAATTGTTCTTTACATCCCGCATAGATTCTGCTGCACTAGTCTGCATGGCTTAGTACCATTGATTTGTAGAATATTATGAAATATTTCCCTTGGGAAGAAAGGTTTTACATGTTTAAGTTTCCACATTGAGTGGAACATTTTCTTTGTAGTGGAGTACACTTGGCTCTCAAGAGTAAGGTTACGGTCGATTGTGACACCGACTATTTTTAGGCTATCTGAGATAGGGAGGGTGTGGTTTGGGATGTCTATGGATGTGGATTTGTACTTGTGTTGAGATGAGAGGATGAGACAGTGTGTTTTTTCTGTATTCAGTTTCAGTTGAATGAGTTTGCCCATGAATCCATGGTGTGCAAGCCGAGCTTGATTTCATTGGCAATTTCTGACAGATTGTGTCTGAAGGAGATGTAAATTGTGACATTGTATGCATAGATGAATGGGTTGAGGTCTTGATTGGATAATGCCTTGGCCAATGGGGTCATCATTATGTTGAAGAGTATAGGTGATAGTGGTGATCCTTGAGGTACTCCGCAGTCTGCTTTCCACAGCGGTGATATGTTTGAATTAGACTTTACTTGGTATGTTCTGGTGGTTAGGAAGCCCTTGATCCAGTTAAGTACATTTCCACCAATCCCGAAATGGTCTAGGGGCCAGATGAACTAAACTTAACGAGCCATTAACGAGCAAGTAGTAAACCCTGGCACGTACTAAAGACTTTTTTCCGATGACTGTAGCAGCTAACGAAAACGGAATGCAGATGAGCAAATTGTGCAGAAACCCTATTGTAATGAGATGCACTAACCTTTTCCGATTGCTTTAATGGTGGAAAATGCCGGAAAATCTAACAAGAGGTCTTACCTTTCGTTGGGGCTGCGCTGTATTGAAAAACTGCTATAGAAGTAACAACAACAAAAAAATTTGTTCTTCAAAAAAGTCTTCCATTTTGGCCGTTTTTTAAATCAGCTGATATTGGAGAGTGCAGTTGAAAGCGTCCATCACAAAAATAGCCTTCCATTTTGGCCATTATTCACACCCAAATAATAAAAATGTGCTTTTTGGCCATGCTTCACTCAGCTGAGAGACCTGGAAGTCTCTGAGCTAATCACAGCGCGTTTAGCTCTAAAGAGGCGTATTTGGTATGCGCAGAGCAGACAGCATAACGCTTTGCTGCTCTGCGCATGCTCGACTGGCCGATTGGCCGACTGTTTTACGATGGCATAGAGAATGCAAGTGAGCTACAACGAGTAGCTCATTTGCATTCCCTTTCCTTGATGCATAGCTGTTCCCTACCGATTCGCTATGGAATTCGGTAGGGAACGGCTCTAACGACGACATTAGTGCATCTTGCCCAAGGAGTCTTTGTAGTATATTGTGGTTTACCATGTCAAATGCACTTGACATGTCGAATTGAAGGAGAAGTATACTTTTACCTGTAGCTATTTCCTGCTTGAATTTGGTCAGGAGTGTGACTAGCACCGTTTCAGTACTATGGAGGGGGCGGAATCCTTTTTGTGATTCGTGTAGTAAGGAGAACTTGTCCATGTATTCAGTAAGCTGGTTGGTCACCAGGCTCTCCGTGAGTTTGACTACTAGTGGGATTGATGCAACTGGGCGGTAGTTGGCGAGGTCGTTTGTTTTTTTCTTGGTGTCTTTTGGTATTGGGGTGAGTAAGATGTTGCTATGTTCCTCGGGGAAGAGACCTTCTTGGAGCAGGGTAGTTTAGGTAGGATGTGAGGTCTATTATGAAGCACTCGGGGGTGGATTTAAGTAGGTGGCTGGGACAGATATCCAGTTTGCAGTGGGTATTGGAGAACCTATGGGTCGCCTATGTAACTGATTCAGCGGTGAGACATAGGAGCAGACTCTGTGGGTGCTGTGGTTGCTTGAACACCCCCAATATTGAGCAAATTCCTTGTATGTGTTCAGAGAGGGGTTATTTGCATTAGGCTTAGCACCCCCAATAATTTTGAAAAGTTGGCTCCTATGGGTGAGGACAGCAAATTTTAACCAGATGCGGTCTGCTGGATATTCTCCATCAATGAAGTTTTCCATGTCGGTGTTGTGCTGAGGAAGTGCATTGCGTAAATTTATTATTTTTTCATTGAAGTATTTGGGTTTGTCTGTGGATGGGACGTCTGTGTTGGTAGTAGTGATTGGAATGGTGTCTTTATTATTAGTTTCTTTTGCAGAACCTTCACCACCAGAGATTTGTTTTTGACTTTGTGGCTATTTCTTTTATCTTCTGGGCATAGAAAAGAGTGAATCAATGTCATTGGGGTCCTCATGCTGCTTGTCATCTCAGAGAGAGAGGATTTGCTGGCTTGGAGTGTGTGGCATGCTTTGGAGGCAGTTACTACCTCTGTTACTTCAGTAAAGATGCTTCTAGATGCCTGCCCTGCTGCTGATTCATTTAGGGGACAATTACATTTGCACAATGAAAGAGGTGGAACTTATTTGGTAAATGAAGAGGACTTTATTGGTTACACAGTGTTATTTTCCTTCTGCTTGTTTAATCTGTTCTCAGATCAATCTTAGGTTTGTTTGGTAAGGTGCAAGAAACATGAAGACAATTGAGAAACTTTGCAGTTATCTGCCTGTGGAGGTTTCTCAATTTGTCAGTACGTTTGATGGGTTGTTTTTCTTCTATGATTTGTTGACTGTCCTGGATTGTATCACCCAAATGGGGTTCACTTGTCTGACATCAAATTAAACATATTTTTGTTCTCCATTCAAGATTTAATGGAGGTTGTGTAGCACAATAGGTCAGCAGTGTCTCCACCTGGAGGGGAGGAAAAAGAAAAGTGACAAGCTAAACTGTGATTGCTTGTGGTGGAATTCTTTGAATTGCCACCCCTGTCATGAGATTGATGTGGTTTTCACTGACTCCCCCCCCCCCCCCCCCCCATCACAAAAAATGTTCACAATATCATCCCCTGTAAAAATGAGCTCTTTTAGCTATAGATTCAGAGAAGGAATATGACCGATTTCGCTGGGACTTCCTATGGCAAGTGACATGTAAAGTGGGACTGGGGCCTCTGACGGTTGATTTTGTGAATATTTTTTATGGGAAAAGAGGTTTCTCCTGACATTTTTCCTCCTGATAAAAAGATTACAACAAAACCTATATTTGTGTCGAGGAAATGTATGTTTTGGATTTGATGTGATGGTTTTTAATGTTTCACATTGTGGAGTGGGGACTTGTAATTTATAATTCTCTGGTACCTCTGGCACCATTTTTGTCTGCCTGGAATCAGATAAGTGCATTATATTTACTCTTCCGTTTACTGCTTTTTATGAACATTTTGCAAAGATTGAGCAGTATTGTAGTTCAGAGGGCCTTTGTGGGTTTATATAAGAACGTAAGTGTTGCCATAATGGGACAGACCAAAAGTCCATCAAGTCCAGTATCCAGTTTCCAACAGTGGCCAATCCAGGTTACAAGTACCTGGCAAGATCTCAAAACAGTAAAATAGATTTTATGACACATGTAGTAGAGGAGTAGCCTAGTGGTTAGTGCAGTGGCCTTTGATCCTGCGGAATTGAGTTCAATTCCCACTTTAGCACCTTATCATTGTGGACAAGTCACTTAACCTTCCATTACCCCAGATATAAAATAAATACCTGTATACAATATTAAACCACCTTGATTGTAACACAGAGAAGTGGTATATTGTTCAATCCCCTTACCCTTATCCTAGAAATAAGCAGTGGATTTTCCCCAAGTCCATCTTACTAATGGCTTGTGGACATTTCTATTAGGAAGTTATCCTTTTTTTTAGTTATAATTTTCTTTTAGGAAGTTATCCTTTTTTAAAAACCCTGCTCAGCTAACTGCTTTCCCCATATTCTCGGGCATCAAATTCCAGAGTTTAATTACACATTGAGTGAAAAGTATTTTCTCCAATTTGTTTTAGATTTACTACTTAATAGCTGTATTGTTTGCCTCTTAGTCCTAGTATTTTTGGAAAGAGTAAACAAGCGATTCATGTCCACCCATTCTATTCCAATCATTATTTTATAGACCTCTACCATATCTCCCTTCATCCATCTCTTCTTCAAACTGAAGAGCTCTAGCCACTTTAGCCTTTCCTCATAGGGAAATCATCCCATTCCCTTTATCATTTTCATCGCCCTTCTCTGTACCTTTTCTAATGCCACAATATGTTTTTTGAGGTGCAGTAACCAGAATTGCACACAGTATTCTAGGTATGGTCACACCATGGAGCAAAACAAAAGCATACTGTATCAGTCTCCTTTCTTCACTGCCACTTGCCAGAATCTGAAACTTTCTCCCAGTCACAGCTGCTGTGTCAGCTCCTAGCCCCCTTCTTCCAGCCCCAACAGTAGAACCTTCTCCCTAAATCTCTTCCTTTCTCTCAACTTTACCTCCAGCTACAGCAACTGCCAACCCTGCCTGTCTCCGATCCCCACTATCTGCCACTTAGCTACCTCTCCACGTCCTTCTTGTCTCCCTGCCCTCAATCCCACTTCTCTCAATCTCTGTTCTCTCCTCTCCAACCACCTCCCATCAGGCATCTCTGTCATGGCCCCGCCAGTTCTCCATGCTCTATTCTCTCCCCCTAGCTCCTTTCCTCTCTCCCCAAACCTTTGATTCTCCAAACACAGCAAAGTTCCATGGTGAATCACAACATAGCAGCCCACGCAGCCTTGTGGCCATGGACTTTGCTAAGCTATGCAGGTCCTTCCCACCTCAGCAGGAGGAAGTGCACATCAGAGGGAGACCAGCAGAGCCTCAACGAGTGTATGAACTTGAGGCTCCATGTGACACTGTGCTGTGATGCATTATTGAAGTGACAGGATGATTGGAGAATCAAAGGTTTGGTGGGAGAGAGAGAGGCTAGTGGAAGACAATAGAAAATGTCTGGCTGGGTGATATAGAAATAATTTTCTGTATATTTATCCTCCCTGTCCTCGGGCTGTATGTCCTGCAGCATTTGGGTGGGCCTGAGTCTAAAGTGGGTGGGCCTTGGTCCACCCAAGCCTACTCGTGGCTACACCCCTACAGTACTCAAGGTGTTGAGGGATGTGTGTATGGGAGAATCCCATTACTCAGCTACTGTGGTACCATATTCAGGGTGTAGAACATGCCAGCTCACATGTTCCCATTGTGGGAGGCAATGGTGGTGTGATGCAATGTGGCATGTGCTGCAGAACTACTATATACCAGAGACATCTGTGAAATAGCTATGTCAGTAATGTCATCAGAGCATGTGGCTCTATTTGCATCGACTATGCAATCATATAACCATAGGCAGTTGGTGGCCCAACTGTTTGGGGAGGCTAAAGGGGGTGGGGCTTAAATCCATAATTGTCTGATAACACACAGAAAAAAATAAAAATAAAAGTCACAATACCTTTTATTAAATTTAGATAGATATTAGCTATGTATCATATGTTAAAGAATAAAGTGGTTGCTCAAAGCAACTAACCACAATCGCTCAACTGCAAAACACTATGCACAGCTTTGTGCAAAAACACACTCAGAACCTTACTGTACCATAAATATTACACTGGGCAGAACCTAATACACCAATATACCACCCATACGGAAAATGCAGACCGTCAATAATATGAAACAAGGGATCATAATATCATGATACATGTAGAGTGGAGGAGTGGCCTAGTGATTAGGGTGGGGGACTTTGGTCCTGAGGAACTGAGTTCAATTCCCACTTCAGGCACAGGCAGCTCCTTGTGACTCTGGGCAAGTCACTTAACCCTCCATAGCCACATTGAGCCTGCAATGAGTGGGAAAGTGCGGCGTATAAATGTAACAAAAAACCCCACCCTGTTTAATGTGGGATAAAATGCCGTAAATAGATATAAACGTTTAGTGTTGAGCACCTAATTCTCAAAGTGGACATATTCCAAACACTATAATGAAAATAAAATGATCTTTTCTACCTTTGTTGTCTGGTGACTTTGTTTTTCTGATCATGCTGGCCCAGTATCCGATTCTGCTGCTATCTGTCCTCTTAACTCCGTTTCCAGGGCTTCCTTTCCATTTATTTCTTTACTTTCTGCCTTTCTTCTTCATTTCTTGCCCTACATCTGTAAGTAAAAGCTGGGTCCTCCACAGACTTGACTGTCCAGTGGATCCAGCTTCTGCCTATTTTCTTCTTCCATGTGCAGTTTTTCTCTCTTTAAATCAAATATTACCACCATGGCTGAATATCAGCTCTCCCCCGCAGGTTCAGCAAGCTCTCTTTCCCCCTCCGCCCCCCAGTCCACATCTATAACTTGTCTCCCCCTCCAGGGTCTTACATATTTTTTTCTTCCTCTTGCCTGCCTGCCTGCCCTCCTTCCCTACCCCACCCAGAACTATCAGAGCAGCACTTTCAGCTCTCTTTCTCTCCCAAAGGTTCAAGCTGAACCTTTGTGAGAAAGGTGAAGGCCTCATCTCTCTCTCCCCCCAAAATTCAGCAAGCAAACTCTCTTCTGCCACCTCCCCTCCAGTCTCTCCCTCTAAGTCCCACTATAATTTCTGTAGCCCTGCCTTTAAATGAGCCCACCCCCCCCTTTACTGACAGGCTCTCATTCTCCCCCCCCCCCCCAATGCACCATTTATCCCTCGCACTCCCTCCCTGCAGTCCCTATAATTAGCGTCTCTCTCTATATTCCTCTCACTCCCTCCAATATGCTTTAGATCGCCCATCGCTGCCGGTAGCGGCACACCAACCTTATTACAGCTTGCTTCGGGCCTTCATCCTGACGCTGACGGCATGACGTGCCCCGCCTCCTCTGACCAGCCTTCCTTATGATGCGTCCAGCCCTCGTGGAAGCAGGAAGACTGGTCAGAGGAGGCGGGGCACGTCATGCCATTAGCGTCAGGACAAAGGCCCGAAGCAAGCTGTAATAAGGTTGGTGTGCTGCTACCGGCAGCGATGGGCGATGTAATGCACATTGGAAGGAGCGAGAGGGATAGAGAGAGACGCTAATTATAGGGACTGCAGGGAGGGAGTGCGAGGGATAAACGGTGCATCGGGGGGGGGGGCGGAGGAGAGAGAGAGAGACGCTTGGGGCTTGGGGTTTGCGGCTGGGGAGGCTTAGCCTCCCCAAGCCTCTTATACCGGGTGCCTATGCATGTAACCCCTGGATGTCTGACTGTCAATACTTGCGGCCAAGTGTCTTGCATCCTGTGTGTTGATACAACCCAAAGAGGCAGTGAGGTCAATATATGCCATTGTTGGGCCACAATAGAGGGTGCTGTAATCTACTGCGTTCCTTCCCACCTCTATCACTATCTGAACTTAGGTATCAATTTAACATGCAAAGGCAGAGTAGGGGACGTCTTAAACAGTGACAGTATGCAGGTAAATGAAAAACTCACACATCAATGCACAACCACCATTGAAGAAAACTTAGGGGTTCCTGTATGGTGGCTGCCCATTAAGGTTTGCTGTTTTTCATCTTACTGCTTCTTGCAAACTATGAAGTCATCTCCTACCCCACCTTGGCAACTAAGACTGGTCATACAGCCTCCTCTTCTGTCTTTCTTGGTTGTTGTATCCGTATACCACCACAGGTGCACATATCACCTCAGTCCTCACAATTGGCCACAAAGTCAGTGGGAATGCCGTAGATCACAGTACAACCCACTTTAAATGTGTTTCTTGCCAAACCACACCATGTCCTTGGGATGTATCACTGCCAGGGGTGGGCTGACCATTTGAGGAATCAGAAGTGCAAAGGACCCAGAGCAGTTGAGTGTTCTAGGACCTCCAGATCACATGACTGGCAGCTCAACCCACTCTGTATCTGCAGCCACCCACTCCCCCTCTCTCATATCTTTCCCTGTTCAAGAATCATGCTGCTCCCCCACCCTGCATGTGTACCTCCAGCATTTCATGTGTCCTTACAGGATTCTGGCACCTAAGCTCTCTGATGCTGATCACAATCTTCCCTCTGCCATACTGCCATCTGTACATTAATGCCTTTTCCTAGATCTGGAATGGCCCTCCTTAGGGGGGGAGGGGGTCCTGTTCAACACAATCACTGTTACCCCTCCCCCTGACTCACTGCTACACATTGTTCCTTTCCTATCATACATCATAGTACTTTATATCCTCTTTCACCCCTTTCTATCATCCCCTTCTTTTTTTCTCACATTTTTCTGCCCACAGTGTCCCCTGCTCCTTTCCTTTTTTTCCTTCTTTATTATTAGTATTGTATATCACTTATGGCTTCTGATCTGCAGTATAACAAATCCTGAATAAATTTGAAACTTGATATCAGAACAGCATATTCTGCAGCAGAACAGATGTCTAGGACTAAAGACACAGTTCTCAGCTCAGTGTTGGTTCCTATTTCCCCACCCCTGAGCACATTGTACACTGCTTGTTCAAACTTGCATGTAAAGAATTCCTTGATGACCTGTTGCTGCACCTGTCTCCCACTCACTGTGTTTGCCCGGACACTCACAAGAGAACATGGAGGATCTGGTGATCAACCTGGATTAATCTCCACTGGAATACGATGCCTGACAGCAATATTGTGCAGCATGCAGCAAGCCAGCACAATCTCAGCAACTGTCTTGGGGCCATTCTGTATGGCGTCACCTGTCTTATTCAGACACCTGAAGCGACTTTTAACATGCTAAAGGTGTGCTTGATGACCCTGCAAGTGGCTATGTGGGCCTTGTTATATGCTATCTCCTCTTGTTGCAGGATCATGCAGTGGAGTGAGCAACCATCTGTGACAACCATATCCTGTATCACATGTAATAGAGGAGTAAAAATGAGTTTCAAGTCATGTATGAAAGAAAACAGAGACACATCCCAAAAGAGCTGTTATTGTAATCATTTCAATGCTATCACTTCCAAGGCAATTCATCCCAAAGAGACAATCAATGGCTCCCCTTGCACATTATGTTCGCATTGCACAATTTCAGTTGTAGGCTATACAAATACGCTTGAGTGAACCATTGTCTACGTTAAGTGGAGATGTCCAAATGCATATTCTAATTTAGGTGACTTTGGCTCTTATGTCATTAGAACCCTTCTATCCCAAAGCAGGATGTTAAAGCAGACATTGCGACAGATACTGCAGACACTGGTGGGGTGATTGATACCAGTGTAGGCCTTATAATCCATGCTTCCTCAGCACCCATTCAAAAACAAGGTGACATGGAAGAGCAAAAATGACATGAATACACAATGGGCGCTATACACATGCTATTGCTGAGCTGACGCACATGCACAAAAAATGTGGACATGGCTGCATATCTTTACAGCCTGCATTGCTGCTATATTTGTGCTGAACCCCAGGGTGACACAAGGAGATGGGCACACTGTGGATGCAGAGCTGCCAAGTTCCCCATTCCAGGAAGGAAATCCCAGAGCTATTCCTGGTTTTCCAATAACATCCCAAAGCAACGTAGTATTGCTATTCCTTGATTTCATCCATTGCAATCAGTGCTACGGGTGCCATAAGGCCCCAGGATGAAGTTGGCAGAAATCCAAGACTGGCCACAACATGTACCTCCTGGAAGGGGTGTCTTGGCAACTCTACTTTGCCTTTATGTGGAAGTAAGTAGCTACAATAGAATACTCATCAGATCAAAACATCCTAACACGACCTACAAAACTGAGACCTCCAATGAAGTGATAACCTGTGGCCCAACCTCTGTATGTGAGAACAGACACCATGAATTGTGCCATTCACAGTTTTCCCATAGCTCTACAGGGGATTTCATTGGGTTTGTCACCCCTGGCTGATACATGATGCCACAAGAGCTGCAAATAGGTGCCTTTGGATGAGGGGATATGGAGCACAGAGATGTTATCTCCCCCACTGTCATCTGTGCCACATTAATGGCTATGCAGCTGTTAGGGTACCATTCCTATGCTAATTGAGCTTTATATCACATATGATAGTGATTGAGATGCTCCACACTTGTACCTCCATATTGGAGACGGCCATGGTATATCATGAACTATCCCTCAAACTGCAAACAGCAATTGTGTCAGGTGGATTGTGAGAACTCCCTGCAAACTTGCTGAACCCCATATTAATAGCAGAATAGGCAGAGGTTAACACATGTCCCACTATTAGGCTTGCCAAAAGTGGATCCAGATTCACCAGACATGGTTGATCCAGTCCTGAATTTCCCACCTTGCGGGCAGGGACTTGGATTTGTGATCTGCTCATTGCTTTCCTTAGGAAATGCTAGACTACAAGTCCCTGCATGCATTAGGGGTATACCTAATACTGGCTCAACACTGTGGGGTGAATCTGAATCTCCTTGGCAACCTCACTTCTACAGCAGACTGATGCTATCAGAGAGATGCCTGAGTTAAGGAAACCTGCCCACTGTTCCTACCTGCGGCAACACCTAAGGTGACATATGACAGAGGATGACCCAATTGACACTGTTTGAGAGGGCAATGGAGACAGATGCAAGCTGGCTTGGTTTCTTTTGGTGCATGCTGAGTATGCTCAGATAACCTGACAGTGCAGTGTGGGAAATGTATGACCTAGTCCTGAACATGTGGTTCAGTAGTGGAGCATACACCAGGCTGTGATATGATCTCAGCATGACAGACATATACATCTGGTTTTTTTTTGTACCCCGCGCTTTCCCACTCATGGCAGGCTCAATGCGACTTACATATTATATACAGGTACTTATTTGTACCTGGGGCAATGGAGGGTTAAGTGACTTGCCCAGAGTCACAAGGAGCTGCCTGTGCCTGCAGTGGGAATCGAACCCAGTTCACCAGGACCAAAGTCCACCACTCTAAACACTAGGCACTCGGACTTGCTTCACTCTCACAAAAAATATAATGTGAAAAATTGACAAGACAAGAATGACACTGTTTTTCATAGCAGGACTACTTGTTTGGACAACATCATCATCATTCAACTTAACTATTAGCCAGCCATGGCAATACCTGCCCTCCTCAAAGTGCTGGAAGAGGGAGGAGTGATGCAGGATATAGGAAATGTAGGTTGATCCTGGGAATCTGGCTACCACATTCAGGATTTGCATGTATGCATCACAAATGACCGGCACATGTAGGGAATGAAAGCGCTTATGGTTGCAATATATTGCTTCCCTTTCACTGGAGGTATAGTAACATAGTAGTAACATAGTAAATGACGGCAGAAAAAGACCTGCATGGTCCATCCAGTCTGCCCAACAAGACAAACTCATATGTGCTACTTTTTGTGTATATCCTACTTTGATTTGTACCTGTCCTCTTCAGGGCACAGACCGTATAAGTCTGTCCAGCACTATCCCCGCCTCCCAACCACCAGCCCCGCCTCCCACCACTGGCTCTGGCACAGACCGTGTAAGTCTGCCCAGCACTATCCTCGCCTCCCACCACCGGCTGGCTCTGCCACCCAATCTCGGCTAAGCTCCTTAGGATCCATTCCTTCTGAATAAGATTCCTTTATGTTTATCCCACGCGTGTTTGAATTCTGTTACCGTTTTCATTTCCACCACTTCCCGCGGGAGGGCATTCCAAGCATCCACTACTCTCTCCGTGAAAAAATACTTCCTGACATTTTTCTTGAGTCTGCCCCTCTTCAATCTCATTTCATGTCCTCTCGTTCTACTGCCTTCGCACCTCTGGAAAAGGTTCGTTTGCGGATTAATACTTTTCAAATATTTGAACGTCTGTATCATATCACCTCTGTTTCTCCTTTCTTCCAGAGTATACATGTTCAGGTCATCAAGTCTCTCCTCATACGTCTTGTAACGCAAATCTCTTACCATTCTCGTAGCTTTTCTTTGCACCGCTTCAATTCTTTTTACATCCTTCGCAAGGTACGGCCTCCAAAACTGAACACAATACTCTAGGTGGGGCCTCACCAACGACTTATACAGGGGCATCAACACCTCCTTTCTTCTGCTGGTCACACCTCTCTCTATACAGCCTAACAACCTTCTAGCTACGGCCACCGCCTTGTCACACTGTTTCGTCGCCTTCAGATCCTCAGATACTATCACCCCAAGATCCCTCTCCCCGTCCGTACCTATCAGATTCTCCCCGCCTAACACATACATCTCCCGAGGGTTTCTATTCCCTAAGTGCATCACTTTGCATTTCTTTGCATTGAATTTTAATTGCCAAACCTTAGACCATTCTTCTAGCTTCCTCAGATCCTTTTTCATGTTTTCCACTCCCCCCCGGGTGTCCACTCTGTTGCAGATCTTAGTATCATCCGCAAATAGGCAAACTTTACCTTCTAACCCTTCGGCAATGTCACTCACAAATATATTGAACAGAATCGGTCCCAGCACCGATCCCTGAAGCACACCACTACTCACCTTTCCCTCCTCCGAGCGAATTCCATTCACCACCACCCTCTGGCTTCTGTCCGTCAACCAGTTCCTAATCCAGTTCACCACTTCGGGTCCTATCTTCAGCCCTTCCAGTTTATTTAAGAGCCTCCTGTGGGGAACCGTGTCAAAAGCTTTGCTGAAATCTAAGTAGATTACATCCATAGCTCGTCCTTGATTCAATTCTCCTGTCACCCAATCAAAGAACTCAATGAGATTCGTTTGGCACGATTTCCCTTTGGTAAAACCATGTTGTCTCGGATCTTGCAACTTATTGGCTTCCAGGAAATTCACTATCCTTTCCTTCAGCATCGCTTCCTTTATTTTTCCAATAATCGAAGTGAGGCTTACCGGCCTGTAGTTTCCAGCTTCTTCCCTATCACCACTCTTGTGAAGAGGGACCACCTCCACCGTTCTCCAATCCTTCGGAACCTCTCCCGTCTGCAAGGATATGTTAAACAAATCTTTAAGAGGACCCGCCAGAACCTCTCTGAGCTCCCTCAATATCCTGCGGTGGATCCCATCCGGTCCCTTGGCTTTATCCACCTTTAGCTTTTCAAGCTGTTCATACACACTCTCTTCTGTGAACGGTGTTCTATCTACTTCAATCTCATTTATACTTTTTGCAGTTCATCGCGGTCCTTCTCCAGGATTTTCTTCTGTGAAAACAGAACAAAAGTATCTATTTAGCAAATTTGCTTTTTCTTCATCATTATCCACATAGCGGCTCGCAGTATCTTTTAGTCTCACAATTCCCTTTTTAGTCATTCTCCTTTCACTTATATACCTGAAGAAATTTTTGTCACCCCTCCTTACATTTCTAGCCATTTGTTCTTCCGCTTGCGCTTTCGCCAGACATATCTCTCTCTTGGCTTCTTTCAGTTTCATCCTGTATTCCTCCTCGTGTTCCTTTTCTTTAGTTTTTGTGTATTTCTGGAACATGTGGTATAAGCACCACATGTGTGTAAATTGTTCCCATCACGTGTGGTTGCCCTGTGATGTTCTGAAACTGGTCAGTCAGGGCCTCCCATTGTTGCATAGTACTAGGGAAGTGAATATAGTCCCAAAGCTGGTACCTGATGGAGGAAGTGAGACACACAGGAAGAGCCCATGCCACCGACTGCAGTCACAGATGGTTGAAAGCTGTCGGAGGCAACACAATGTAACATGCTCAACAGCTTGGCCAGACTGGGTTTAGGGGATCTAGATCTGCCCTTAGCTGCAGGTATAACTCTATTATGGCTGCTGAGCTCAGCCGGTACAGGGCAATGACACAGTCCTCATGCTGCCCTTACATCATTGCAGGGACTGTGAACACCTGTGGGCACCGGGGGTGTTCCCACCTAGGAGCTGGCACTGCCTCTGCACTGGCTGCTGCTGCTGCTGTTCCTGATGTGATGGATTCTCCTGTGTCGCCTGTGCCTGAATGGGAGGTAGAAGCTGAGGCTGAACCTGGCTTGGGATGTGAGGCTCAGGACCCAGGACATGGACTGCTGCTATGTAGCTGCTGCCAAAAATAACCAGACCATTGTGAGGAAAATGATTGGTGTCTATGTATGTGCCTTTATTGGCTGAAGGTGTATTTAGGTGGACCCATTGACTGATCCTGCTCTCTCCATTACCAGTGCGCTATGAAATCTGCCATGTAAATGCCCAAAAAGTCCTTAACTACATCTATTTTCATGGTGCTAAGAGCTACTACGCTATCTTGTGCATTAAGGACCAATGCACACCTGCACTACCACCCTCTCATAGACATGCCTACACCACACCTACAAAACACCACTTTCTCCTCCCAGGTCCGCCCATGCCCAAATTTGGCAGTAGTGCATGCATCGACGCAAACTGCTGTGGATTTTAATGCTTCGGCAGCTGCTGCAGCAATGCACTAATGGTTTATGCACACTAATCCATGCATTAACAGCCTAGCACACCTTAGTAAATAGGCCTCTTTGTTTGTACCACAGAAAGGTGGTATATCAAAACCCATCATCTGTAACCAGTTATCATCTGGTGGACCAATTTCTCTTTCCACTCTGCTACAGTTTTCAATCTTAGATGCTTCAAGAAACATTTCATTAATTTAGTTATCATTTGTGTGGATGTTTCTCAATCTTGCCTCCTTCTTTCTCAGTTCTGCCATCTGCTTTCTGAGCAGTTTACATGTGGGCATGCTTTATACTGAATCAGTTCCTCACTGTGAATCAGAATATCCATCTGCACAGAGTTAGAAATAGTAAGCAGAGGTGACAGATTTGGTGATAAATTATTTACCAGCTATCATTCTGCTGCGCAGAGGTTTGGTAACCTATGGAAAGAAATGAGAAAGACAAACCAAAGGTCCTAGCTTTTCCTCAGCTGTCCTGCAAGTAAATATCAGCTAAACTCATTTTTTTCCATGAAATCTAACTCTTCATGTACTGATTCCCTGTCAATAACCAGATAAACTTGCTCAGGTATTACTGAGATATGAAACTTATCTTTCATAATTTAAAAATATGTCAACATATCTGTGAGTAGTGTAGTTTAATATAGTTCCTTTTGTAGAATTACCTCAAAGATCTAAGATATAATTAAACATGTTTCCCCTGAAATGTTTTTTCCTTCCGGTGAATATTTAGCCACTGTGATCATTTTTTTTGAACATCAGCTGAAGCAGTCAAACTACATGGTGTCCAGAAAAAATAGGACCCCCAACATTTTTCAAATTAACCCCAAAACAAATGCACTGCTATTAAAATAAATATATTGCTATTATTGACAGGTGTTACTGCAAGATGCTATAAAAATTGGATGATCCCTGTTTTCAAAATGATATAATTCAGGAAGTAACCATTAAGATTCGTTTTAGCAAAATAGCATTTAGTCAGTGGCGTTGAAGATTTTGTGAATATGTTAAGGGTGAACACAAATTATGAATTAACTAAGAAAAAATCCCCCATTATAATAATGTTTTCTCAAAGGTCATACTAGAAGGTCCTTTTCCTAAGGTGCATTAAAGGATTTAGTGTGCGCTAAATGAAAAGATGCCCTTTAAATTCCTATGGGCATGTTATCATTGAGCTTGTGCTAAATCTGTTAGCGCACCTTAGTAAAAGGACCCCTAAATGTGTAAACAATTGAAAAGTATTTTGAAACTATGTTAAGTGGTCCCGTTATTTCTGGACACCGTGAACATCTGGATATTATCAGGATAGTGATCAATGCAGAACATCTTGATAAGGTAGGTAGTGACAGAACTAATCCAGATAGTGGCACTATGCAATCTACTATCCAAATAACATATCTGGATATCTGATATCAAGTTTCAAGTTTATTCAAGGCTTGTTATACTGCAGATCAGAAGCCATCTAAGTGATATACAATACTAATAATAAAGAAGAAGAAAAAGAAAGGAGCAAGAGACATTGTGGGTAGAAAGAGTGTGAGAAAGAAGAAGGGGATGATAGAAAGGGATGAAAGAGGATAGAAAGAACTACAATATATGATAGGAAAGGAACAATGTGTAGCAGTGAGTCAGGGGAGGCGTAACAGTGATTGTGTTGAGCAGCCCCCTCCCCGGGAGGGCCATTAGATGTCTAAGAAAAAACATTAATGAACGGATATGTTTTAAGATGAGACTTAAGTGACTGTAGAGAGTCAAGTTGACACAGGTAAGAGGGAAGTGCATTCCAGAGAGTGGACATCTGTCCTAAGTTATCTGGATGGTACACTGAATATTGCTGCTATCCGCATAAGTTCTGGAACTGCCCATGTGGCGACCCAGCACTTTAAGGGCAATTCTATCATCTAGATGCCTGCATTCAAATGCCCCTTGAATAAAAATCTAGAATTATAGCACTTACATGCATAAATGTACACTCACCCACAAAAGTGCCAGAAAGGTACCTAAGTGTGATTCTTTAATGATGTGTCTGTTAAGAAGGCAGTTGGATGCAGCTCCATTGATATCATCTGAGCTCCATCTGCTCTTACCAACATCAGATTAACATCCTCTGCTTCTTTGTTATCTTGGATCCACTACTTGCTGTGTTGTCAGTAGTTACCATCATCAGAGCTTCCTGGTTGTGAGAGATTGCACCGCCCACCCTGTGACATCAGACACAGTGCTATTAAGAAGCAGAAAGGTGGAACCAGCTCCTTTGTTTTCATCTAAACCCCATCTGCTCTTACCAGCATTAGATTAACATTCTCTGTGTAATCCCCTATTAGAATAGGGATTACTAAAGATCATGAGAGAATGCTCCAGAGTTTTTGAGGAGAGGGTCGGAGGTTGTGGGTGATAAAGGATCATCCCAAGGTGATGTGTTCCAGGGTGAATTGCAGAGGGAAATGTTTCTGGTTGTTGAATGACAGTAGGGGAGGAGTTAGGAGTTAATAAATGGTGTTGGGGTTTGCAAGAGGTATTTGGTTGCCTCTACCCCCACCAGGTCTTGTGAGGAGAGGAGGTGTCCTGAAAAGGCCAAAATAACATAAGGCCGACCTGAAGGGGAAGTTATTGTCAGCCAAAGGCAATAACTAGAAGAGTGGAGTGCTTTGGGTGGGTAAATGGGAACCCAGCCCAAAAGCAGGGACAGGGAAGAGCATGAAAAGGCCAGAGGGTGCAGCTCAGGTAAGTGCATCTCTGGAAATAAGGTCAGACAGAGAGGTCTGGTCCTGTAGGAGTTTGCTTGTGACAACCAATGCTACAAGCACAGCCTTGAATTATGCAGCCTGAAGGGATGGGTAATGAAAAGGAGGCGTGTAAATATGTACATATTGTAAGATTATAAATTGCAATTAGGAAGATACACCATATCCCTAAGTTTGGCTCTGAATTTATCTGATATCAAGTCGGATTACAAATTGACTGTTTGTTCCAAAGAGGACTTGAACTGCCTGTTGCAGGAGTTTAGTAAAATTGCTGGTGCATAAAATACAAATCCTTGGTTTGTAGAGTATTCTTGGAAGTGAGAGTGAAGTGTTTGCTCCAGGTCTGATCAAGAGCACTCAGGTACAGTCCAGCTTAATATATAGGTCTACGCCCAAGCTTCTGTAAGACAGTCTGAACTGATTGTGTGACTGAGAGATTTGTTTTGTGGCCTGGGTCAAGGGTGCCTGAAGCTGAGAGCTAGTCAGTGCCCAAGCATGCTGTGATGGTGGCAGTGAGACCCGGGTTACACAAAATGGCACCTGGAATGTGGAGTGATAGGGTTTAAGCTGGAGAGATTTTTTGACCAAGGATTACACATTTAATTGCCTGATACTGGAGAAGTGTGGTGTGGGGTGATAGAATAAGCCCAGAAAGACTGCTGGATTCAGACCTGGGACTTAAAGGATATTTCTTGCACCGGAGCAGGACTGCTTGAATGAGAATTTCAAGTTTGACTTTGCCCACATAGGAGGACTACAAAACTGACTATACCAATTACAAGGGCACACCAAAAAGATACATCTATACTGTGGGTACCTGGAAAGTGATGGGAAGGGTCTGTGGAACTATGGTGGCCGATGTTCCCATGCTTGGCATAGCAAGGGGATTGAGGAAAGCACGCCAAATTGTTAACCGCTGTGTGGAATACTGAGAGCCAGTTTATATTGGACAGTTGACTCAAGTGACGTCAGCAATGCTGTTGCAGGGCAAAAGTCGAGCACGAGGGCCAGGGGTGGCACACATGGAGATAAAAACTGGCGTGAAGCACGTACTTTGTGAAGAGGATTAGAGTGAGCAATTTGAGAAGCGGTGTTGGTGAGATGGCTCATCATTTGCATGCAGCCATTGAACTGGTTGATGGGACTAATGTGAGCCGAGTCATCTGCCCAGAATGTCAGTATTGGAGCAATCCAACTCTGGTATACCTGTGCTGTCAAGCTTGTGGCATGGGGTTCTATGGGAAGTAGGAGAGTGCGGTGAACCCCACAGTATAGACTCCGGTGCCTGGTCAGACCAAGGAGGAGGAACAGCCTAAGGTCAAGCAGAGCTACATCTGGGCCCAAATCCCAGAGCAAGGAAGTCCCAAGTCCACAGTGGTGAGCTTCTCAGGGAAAGTCCCTGAGGGAATGGAAGTGGCTCTTCCATAACCACTGGGAACAATGATCCTGAGAGGTTGCTTGGGACCGGGTGGACCAGACCCCAAGGTGGAGACTGCAAGGAATGGGGAAAGCGGAGGAGACAGGGACTCCAGAATCAATACCCTGACAACCCCTCTTCATTCCTTCAGCAGCATGGATAACCTATTGGCGTGGCACTGAGGACACAGGCATGAGTGTGGATGCAGAGTGGAGCAGGTGATCGAACCCCTAGCGGAGATAGTGCCTATCAGAGGTCTCATCCCAGCCCTGGTTTCTGAAAAGCTGCAGGTGCAGCTGAGTAGATTGAGATTTGAACCAGAAGAGACACAGCAAAGAGATTGGGGTATAGTGTGGAGGATCTACAAGGACATGACTATGGGGCTGCCAAGTCTTCCTACCCTCAGAGAGTACTTGTGCTTAACCACTAGGGTTCTAGACATGGATGTTCTCCTGGAATTGGCCACAGAGTGGATGGTGAGGAGCAAGGAGATGGACCCAGTGTTCCGAGCTTCAAACACTGACTCAGAGTTTGGAGGGGAATTGGACACTCCTTTGATCCCTAATTTTCTCCAGGAACATTGGCTTGAGCCTGGCTGTATTGAAGGATAGAAACTGCCCAAGCTGAGCCGTGCTGATTGCCATTTGAAGAGAGTTGTCTGGAATATGTGCCTCTCACAATGATGTGCGTTGTGGAGACCCTGTGAGGGAGTGCACTTATGAGGAACTATGTTTACTCTACTTACTCCATCTCATATCCTCCCCTCAGCTCAATCTTCTCAAGGTGAGCACCTGCACCTACATGGGCCATCTCTAGCAAGGGTTAAGGTTTAACACCAGTTAATGAATCAAGGACACTCTATCATCTTCAGCACATGAAATTGTATTCTAGATAAGCCCATCAGCCCAATGTAGACAAAAAGCTCCCCCCCCCCCCTCAGCTCTATAACACAGACAAAGCAAACCATAAGCAGTATCCACAGCCCAACTGCTGCACACCAACTGTGAACCATACGATTTCCATACACATAGAAATCAATCAAAATCTCTTGCAACTGGATTTAAACACCTCTTGCCACATACATGGAGACTCCTTTTTCTAGTGGCTTCTGTTGTTAAATTCTTTGGGATCTATCATCATAGATTCACTTTCAAATCCTGAGGAAGGTGGAGCATGATAATTTCAGCCTTCCATTCAGTACATCGCTGAGTATTTGGAAATAGCAAAGTTGATCCAGTTTCTTTTACAAAGACTTCAAATCAAGGATAGAAATCCATGCTGAAACCATTAGAGCATTCAGGGCAAACTAACACCAGCGCTACTCTGGCGTTAATCACCTTGAACACTGGCATTTGGTTTTGAGCATCGAGGCCTGAGATCAGAGAGGTGCAAGCAGTTACACCAGCCAATCAACTAGAATTGAAACAAAAAGTAGACTATTTATATGCTAAGCTATTGAGATCATGAGAGGTGATAGAATCCCTCCAAGGTCATGTGGTAGAGGCTCAGGTCCAGATTCAAGGTCATACAGCCAAGTGAGTGAAAATGAGCTGGGGGGCTACCATGGAAACAGAGAAGAGTAGATTAAGGAGAATTATTGATCTGCAAGCTGAGGAGCTCAAGCAGTCCACCAAACAACTAGAAATTAACAATGAAGAGGCAGACAACAGAAAAGGCCAGATGTCAACTGAGGTGTCCATGATGTGGGGTCATCTAGAAGCCAAAGGATCTTGGATTCTCTACAGGAAGAATTCTTTCAGCAGTGGGTAACAGAACCAATGCGGGATAGAACTATTTTAGATCTGATGCTTAAAAACAGGGAATGTTTCTGATGTTACAGTGAGAGATCATTTGGCATCTAGTGATCACTGAATGGTGTGGTTCAATATTAAAACAAAGGAGGTCAGGGCTTACTCAAGATTGAAGATCCTAGATTAAAAAAAAAAAACTAACTTTGCAGAGATGGGGGAATTTCTCAAGGAAGAGTTGGTTGGATGGGAGCAGCTGAAGGAAGTATAACAGCAGTGCACAAAACTGTAAGAGCTATTTTAAAGGCGACAAACCTTTATGTTAGAAAATTACATAAAAGCAAGAGGGAAAGAAGGCAGCTCTGGTTCTCAAATATAGTATCTGAAAAGGTAAGGGACAGAAGGTTAGCCTTCTCACGTTACAGGATAATTTAGAAAGAGGGAGGCAGGCAAAAGTACCTGGAAAAGCTACGGGAAGCTTGAAAAGTTGTTAGGAAAGCAAAGAGACAAATGGAATAAAAGATAGCCCATATGGTAAAATGGGGGACAAGACCTTTTTTCAGATATGTTAGGGAAACTGTGCCAAACGAATCTCATTGAGTTCTTTGATTGGGTGACAGGAGAATTGAATCAGGGACGAGCTATGGACGTAATCTACTTAGATTTCAGCAAAGCTTTTGACACGGTTCCCCACAGGAGACTCTTAAATAAACTGGATGGGCTGAAGATAGGACCCGAAGTGGTGAACTGGATTAGGAACTGGTTGACGGACAGACACCAGAGGGTGGTGGTGAATGAAATTCGCTCGGAGGAGGGAAAGGTGAGTAGTGGAGTGCCTCAGGGATCGGTGCTGGGGCCGATTCTGTTCAATATATTTGTGAGTGACATTGCCAAAGAGTTAGAAGGTAAAGTTTGCCTATTTGCGGATGATAATAAGATCTGTAACAGAGTGGACACCCGGGAGGGAGTGGAAAACATGAAAAAGGATCTGAGGAAGCTAGAAGAATGGTCTAAGGTTTGGCAATTAAAATTCAATGCGAAGAAATGCAAAGTGATGCACTTAGGGAATAGAAATCCACGGGAGACGTATGTGTTAGGCGGGGAGAGTCTGATAGGTACGGACGGAGAGAGGGATCTTGGGGTGATAGTATCTGAGGATTTGAAGGCAACGAAACAGTGTGACAAGGCGGTGGCCGTAGCTAGAAGGTTGTTAGGCTGTAAAGAGAGAGGTGTGACCAGCAGAAGAAGGGGGGTGTTGATGCCCCTGTATAGGTCGTTGGTGAGGCCCCACATGGAGTATTGTGTTCAGTTTTGGAGGCCGTATCTTGTTAAGGATGTAAAAAGAATTGAAGCGGTGCAAAGAAAAGCTACAAGAATGGTATGGGATTTGCGTTACAAGACGTATGAGGAGAGACTTTCTGAACTGAACATGTATACTCTGGAGGAAAGGAGAAGCAGGGGTGATATGATACAGACATTCAAATATTTGAAAGGTATTAATCCGCAAACGAACCTTTTCCGGAGATGAGAAGGTGGTAGAACGAGAGGACATGAAATGAGATTGAAGGGGGGCAGACTCAAGAAAAATGTTAGGAAGTATTTTTTCACGGAGAGAGTAGTGGATGCTTGGAATGCTATCCCGCGGGAGGTGGTGGAAATGAAAACGGTAACGGAATTCAAACATGCGTGGGATAAGCATAAAGGAATCCTGTGCAGAAGGAATGGATCCTCAGGAGCTTAGTCAAGATCGGGAGGCAGGGCTGGTGGTTGGGAGGCGGGGATAGTGCTGGGTAGACTTATACGGTCTGTGCCAGAGCCAGTGGTGGGAAGCGGGACTGGTGGTTGGGAGGCAGGGATAGTGCTGGGCAGATTTATACGGTCTGTGCCAGAACCGGTGATGGGAGGCAGGGATAGTGCTGGGCAGACTTATACAGTCTGTGCTAGAACCGGTGGTTGGGAGGCGGGGCTGGTGGTTGGGAGGCGGGGATAGTGCTGGGCAGACTTATGCGGTCTGTGCCCTGAAGAACACAGGTACAGATCAAAGTAGGGTATACACAAAAATGAGCACATATGAGTTATCTTGTTGGGCAGACTGGATGGACCGTGCAGGTCTTTTTCTGCCGTCATCTACTATGTTACTATGTTACT
Organism: Microcaecilia unicolor; assembly: GCF_901765095.1. Classification (NCBI taxonomy): domain Eukaryota; kingdom Metazoa; phylum Chordata; class Amphibia; order Gymnophiona; family Siphonopidae; genus Microcaecilia; species Microcaecilia unicolor. Next base: position 330,232,102 of record NC_044031.1, on the reverse strand, counting down.
GCTTATTTCTAGGATAAGCAGCATAAAATTTATTGTACTGTTTTGGGATCTTTCCAGGTACTTGTAACCTAGATTGGCCACTGTTGGAAACAGGATTCTGGGCTTGATGGACCTTCGGTCTGTCCCAGTATGGCAATATTTATGTACTTGTATACTTATTTCTGTTCTGTGTTCATGGATGAAAGGCTGCGGGAAGGACCACAGAAAACAAATGGAGATGGGGATGGATGGATGGTAGACGGCGACCGATTCACAGAAGACTATGTTCGTGAGGATCTAGCTAAACTAAAAGTAGACAAAGTGAATGAGCCTGATGGGATACATCCGAGGGTACTCAAGGAACTCGGAGAAGTCTTGGAAGCTCCACTGTCTGACCTCTTCAATGCTTCCTTAGAGGCTGGGGTAGTCCTGGAGGACTGGAGAAAGGCAGATGTGGTCCTCCTGCATAAGAGTAGAAGTAAGGAGGAGGTAGAAATTACAGAATTGTCAGTCTGACCTTAGTGGTGAGTGAGCTAAAGGAAACACTTCTAAAATGGAGGATTATGAGGTTTCTCAAATCGAATGGACTGCAGGACCCGAGGCAGCATTGCTTCACTAAAGGCAGGTCATGTCAGACAAATCTGATTGATTTCTTTGACTGGGTGAACAAACAGTTGAACATGGGAGGGGTGCTAGATGTGATGTACTTGGATTTTAGCAATGCCTTTGATATGGTTTCATTCAGGTGACTGATAAATAAATTGAGTACTCTCAGTATGGGACCTAAAGTGACTGACTGGGTAAAAAACTGGTTAAGTGGGAGGAGACAGAGGGTAGTGATAAATGGAGCTTGTTTTGAGGAAACCGATGTTATCAGTGGTGTGCCCCAGGGATCAGTCCTCAAGCCAGTTCACTTTAACATCTTTGTGAGCGATATTGCGGAAGAACTGTCTAGTAAGATCTGTCTCATTCTGGATGACACCAAACTCTGTAATAGGGTGGACACCACGAAGGGTGTAAACGGCATGACAAGGGATCTGGTGAAGCTTCAAGAATGGTCCAAAAACTGGCAACTAAGATTTAATGCTAAGAAATGCAGGGTCATGTACTTGAGTTACAAGAATCCAATGGAACAGTACAATATAGGGAGTGAAGTGCTTCTGTGTATGGAAGAAGAAAGAGAATTGGGGGTGATTGTATCTGATGACCTTAAAGTGACCAAACAGGTAGAAAATGAGACAATCAAAGCCAGAAGATGCTTGGGTGCATAAGGAGAGGGATGACCAGCAGGAAAAATGAGTAGATATTACCTTTGTATAAGTCTTTGGTGAGGCCCCATTTGGAGTATTGCGTACAATTCTGGAGACTGCACCTACGGAAAGATATAAACAGGATGTAGTCAGTCCAGAGGGCAGCTACTAAACTGGTAAGTGGTCTCCATCATAAAACATATAAGGACAGGCTTATGAACCTCAACATGTATAAGCTGGAAGAGAGGCTGGAGAGAGAGGATATGATAGAAATGTTTAAAAAGCTCAGTGGTGTTAATGTACAGTAGGAGAGCCTTTTTCAAATTATAGAAAACTCTGGACTAAGAGGGCATAGGATGAAGTTAAGAGGAAATAGACTTAGGAGGAATCTACGAAAATTATCTTTCATGGAAAGAGTGGTGGATGCGTGACACATGAAGACTGTGTCAGAATTTTAAAAAGCATGGGACAAGCAAGTGAGATCCCTTAGGAAAAGGAAGAGTTAGTGGTTATTTAGGATGGGCAGACTGGATGGGCCATTTGGCCCTTATCTGCCATCATGTCTCTATGTTTCTAATAAATCTTCTGGCATCTCTGCTAACAATCTGGAAGGATATACACGTAACTCACAGGAACCTTTGATGTATAGAGCTAGCATATGCTTAAATTCTGGGTAAATTGTATAAACTTCCATCCATGCCTGATACAACCATAGTCCTCTAGGAAACTGCTATCACATTCTCTCCAAACCTTAAAATTAGACTTTATCCAGTGTTATACAGCCAAACCTTAGAATTAGGCTTTATCCAGTGTTATAAGGAAAATCCTTTTCTTTTCTCAGTCAGCTATCTGGTCTGCAGTCCCTGGAGCCACCTCTTCCTGCTCTGGGCCTCCCCATCTGGTTCTTGCTTTGGGGCTTTCATTCTTTCTAGTGGGACCTCACCCTCCTGGCAGTCTAATTAACTTTCCTGATCTCTAAAGCCAAATTCTGGGCCAAGTCTGATTTTTCAATAATGCTTTAGACTTGGTTACCAATGAGGCTTGTAATTTGGCCACTTTATTCTGAAAATATTGAGCCAGATAGTCTATATTAGGCACCTGGTGAAATTCTAGCTGCTTTTCAATGCTTGATTTATCATCATCAATAGTTCCTTGGAGCTATATTTCCCATAAATAATGCATTTAGTATAACACTAAATTAGTAGACACTCTTGCTTCTAAATCCTCACATTAGGTTTCTATTCCATTTTAACTCATATTGACCCTGACAAATGTCATTATCTCTCCATGTTCTTATAGCTTTACATTATATACTTTAGAGAATCAGAGAATTCAGGAGAAGCTTATAACCAAGGATAACTAACAAGTCTATAAAAGACAGTTATATTCAGTTCTGAAGATAACTATATCCCAATTTTGAATTAAAAAGTTGAATCAAAGACAATATATTTTTCAAATGGTATTATTCTCTCTTCTACTCTAGATTTTTTTTTTTTTGCACTAGCTGTAGTTCAAATTCTAAAATGTAAAAGGTGACGATCAGTCATTGAACAAGTAACAGCAAAAACCTCCTCCCACTGTTGTTTCCTCTGATGAGTGTGTTAGGATATGACCTGCACTAGACCTGTTTCTTAAACATTTCTTTTAAAATAAAACCACCTCTAAATAATTGTTTTAAAATGTACTTTCATCCTAAGTTACTCCTAGGTATTTCATCTCTCCCAGAATGGGAATGTCACAATCATCAAATGTAAAAAATCAAGGAACATTTGGAGCTTCAGATCCTGATAAAATAATATTTCTATCTTTTAGTCATATTCAAGCAGAATTTGTTAGCCATCAGCTAAGGCTTCACTGTATTAAACAAAGACCAAGAAAGGCAAAAGTTTCTCCAATTTTATCTTTACAGGGAAATAGAATTGTATGTCATCTGCATAGAAATGATAATGCACTCCTAAAAAGGCAATCACTTTGCAAAGTGGGGCTCTATAAATGCTAAATAATAATGCCAAGAGTGAAGGATCTTGTGGTATTCCAGAGCATATATTTACCCATGATGATGTTTCTATACCTAATCTAACTTGTAATTGCCGCTCATTTAAAAAGGACTCAAACCATTTCAAGACTAATCCAGAGATACCTAAACCTTACAATTAAATCAACAACAAATTATAGGTAATGGTGTCAAAGGTGGCTGAGATATCCAATGTGACTATTAAGAAATTCAGTACCATGATAGAAACCCCGATGAATACAGTGTAACACAGAGATTAGAAGAGTTTCAGTTTTGAATTTAAATCTAAAACCAAACTGAAATTGATCCAACAATCCATGGTCATCAATGGATTT